>NC_058081.1:59683054-60024554 GCF_014858855.1 Bufo gargarizans | reverse complement strand
GTGCTGTATCAAGGCACCTCAGTGGGAAGTCTGTGGGAAGGAAAAAGTGTGGCAGAAAACGCTGCACAACGAGAAGAGGTGACCGGACCCTGAGGAAGATTGTGGAGAAGGACCGATTCCAGACCTTGGGGGACCTGCGGAAGCAGTGGACTGAGTCTGGAGTAGAAACATCCAGAGCCACCGTGTACAGGCGTGTGCAGGAAATGGGCTACAGGTGCCGCCTTCCCCAGAAACAGCGGCAGAAGCGCCTGACCTGGGCTACAGAGAAGCAGCACTGGACTGTTGCTCAGTGGTCCAAAGTACTTTTTTCGGATGAAAGCAAATTTTGCATGTCATTCGGAAATCAAGGTGCCAGAGTCTGGAGGAAGACTGGGGAGAGGGAAATGCCAAAATGCCTGAAGTCCAGTGTCAAGTACCCACAGTCAGTGATGGTCTGGGGTGCCATGTCAGCTGCTGGTGTTGGTCCACTGTGTTTTATCAAGGGCAGGGTCAATGCAGCTAGCTATCAGGAGATTTTGGAGCACTTCATGCTTCCATCTGCTGAAAAGCTTTATGGAGATGAAGATTTCATTTGTCAGCACGACCTGGCACCTGCTCACAGTGCCAAAACCACTGGTAAATGGTTTACTGACCATGGTATTACTGTGCTCAATTGGCCTGCCAACTCTGCTGACCTGAACCCCATAGAGAATCTGTGGGATATTGGGAAGAGAAAGTTGAGAGACGCAAGACCCAACACTCTGGATGAGCTTAAGGCCGCTATCGAACATCCTGGGCCTCCATAACACCTCAGCAGTGCCACAGGCTGATTGCCTCCATGCCACGCCGCATTGAAGCAGTCATTTCTGCAAAAGGATTCCCGGCCAAGTATTGAGTGCAGAACTGAACATCATTATTTGAAGGATGACTTTTTTTTGTATTAAAAACACTTTTCTTTTATTGGTCGGATGAAATATGCTAATTTTTTTAGATAGGAAATTTGGGTTTTCATGAGCTGTGGCCAAAATCATCAATATTAAAACAATAAAAGGCTTGAACTACTTCAGTTGTGTGTAATGAATCTAAAATATATGAAAGTCTAATGTTTATCAGTACATTACAGAAAATAATAACTTTATCACAATATGCTAATTTTTTTAGAAGGACCTGTATGTCGAAGAAGTTGCTGTGATCAGATGAGATCAAATTTTAACTTTTTGGTCTAAATAAAAAAAAAACGCTGCACATCAATCTGAACACAACATCAGACCATGAAGCATGGGGGTGGCAGCATCATGCTGCGGGGATGCTTTTCTTCAGCAGGGGCAGGGAAGCTGGTCAGAGTCTATGGGAAGACGGATTGAGCTACATACAGGACAATCATGGAGTCTTGAGACTGGGTCGGAGGTTCACCTTTCAGCAGGATAACGACCCTAAACATCCAGTCAGAGCTACAATATTGCATTGTAGCTCTGGCTGGATGTTTAGGGTAGTTGTCCTGCTGGAAGGTGAACCTCCGCCTCCAGTATCAAGCCTCCATGATTGTCCTGTATGTAGCTCAATCCGTCTTCCCATAAACCATTGCAGTTTATGTCAGAGCATATTCATGCGTTAGAATGGCCGAGTCAAAGTCCAGACCTAAATCCCATTGAGAATCTGTGGCAAGACTTGAAAATTGCTGTTCACAGACGCTCTCCATACAATCTGACTGAGCGCGAGCTATTTTGTAAAGAAGAATGGGCAAAAATTTCAGCCTCTAGATTTGCAAAGCTGGTGAAGATTTACCCCAAAAGACCCCCAAAAATTGTGGGAACCATGTATCATTTTCTTCTCACGTCACACATACTTGCTACTTTGTGTTGGTCGATCACATAAAATCCCAATAAAATACATTTACGTTTGTGGGTGTAATGTGAAGCAATGTGGAAAAGTGCAAGGGGTATGAATACTTTTTCAAGGCACTGTATATATCCTTTATGGTAGGATGTAAAATATGTGCGGCTTGTCTGCAACTTACTGTCACATGACTATTTTAGAACTGTAATTTGGAGGTGAAGACACAGCCAAGCCTTGTGCCACTTCCATTAAAGTCAATGAAGGAAAAAGTTGCTGCACCGTGCGACACAAAATCTGACATTTTTTGTGACTATCGTGTCGCACTATGAGAGCATTACATGAAATGTCACCATGTAACCGTATCCTTAAAGGGGTATTCCGACAAATGGCTTATCACTTATCCACAGGGGCCCTGCTGATCATAAGATCCGGAGTTCCTGCTCACTGCATGATGGCGGTGACAGCAATTTGGAACGTAGCAGCGGTCACCCATGCGCACTCCTGCTCCATCTAGAGTCTAAGGGACTGCCGAGTACAGTACATGTCCGTTTCCTTCAGTCCCATAGACAATGAATGGAGTATCTCTGGGACTTGCAGTTGTGCAGTGACGAGGATTAGGGGTGCACTCATCCCTCATTCTAGGGATTGACGGAGATGTGAGCGATCAGGCGTTTATCATCTATCTGGTGGAGAGGTGATAAAGGTCATTTGCGAGAAATCCCCTTCAAGGTTTTCTTTCCGATTGCATATAAAGTCTTGGTGCGGCAATACCGATGTCAGGAAGTGGGCGTAGCATGTGATTACTCAACGCCACCACAGTGATTAAAGGGGAATCCCACTTTATTGCTTTGACATGTCCTACACACACACACACACAACAGATGATGGCTTAGTGTCCGTATCTTCCATCTCCAGTAGATCCTCAGCGTATTGGCCCACATTTACTAAGCAATGATCCCAGAAGTGACTTTTCTAAATTGGCAAAATAAGGGGGTGGGGCTTAGTGGGGGGCCTAATATGGCCCGCTGAATATACGAAATTGGCGTTAAGTTACAGCTCAAGTCTATTTTAGTTTATGGCACACGGAGATGGCAGGCGTCTGCCTCTTAATAAATTAGGCGCATCTTAATCCAGCGCACAGGAGATCAACACTGGCATATGGAAACAACAGCCTTGATAAATGTCCATGATTGTGTGCACCAGATTTATTAGGTGTTTATTTCACACCTTCCTCGTATACGGTCAAAAGAAGGTGTAAAATTGCCAAATTAGATTGTTTTAAAGATGTGTCATACTTATAGGATATCTAT
Source organism: Bufo gargarizans (assembly GCF_014858855.1). NCBI lineage: Eukaryota > Metazoa > Chordata > Amphibia > Anura > Bufonidae > Bufo > Bufo gargarizans. Next base: position 60,021,429 of record NC_058081.1, on the reverse strand, counting down.
AAATACACTAAATGTATGTTTAAAGCACAATCGATCAGCGCCATCTTCACCGCCTCGTAAACTGATGCATCCTATGTGAACGGTCTGCAGTAGAGCACTACTGATCTTAATGGTATAGACTAGAGGCACTGTACGGATCGTGCTGCAGCGCACCGCAGGGACCGTGGCTCACAGATTATCATCTTCGGATGTGAAATGAACACTGGTGCGGCCAGTGATGCAAAACTTACAATAATGCTGAGGCGAAAGCTGCGGCAGTGCTCAGTAAGGGGAACACCTAGTGCAGGGATCAGCAACCTTCCGCACTCTAGCTGTTGTTAAACTACAATTCCCAGCATGCTCATTTCTATGCGAGTTCTTAGAAGAGCAGAGCAAGTATGCATCCTGGGAGTTGTAGTTTCTCAACAGCTGGAGTGCCGCTGGTTGCCTGCCCCTGAGATTTCTGCACCTGCCAATCAGCTACTGACCAGGTTCTGTATCATACAAGTTCTGGAAGACTCCAAAGATATATGGGCACATGAGCCTCTAAGAGCAACGGGAGCGTTACCATTAGGCCTCATGCACACGGCCGTTGTGCGGCCGTTCCGTGCATTGGGGACCGCAATTGCGGTCCCCAATGCACAGGCAGCATCTGCGCAGCGGGCCGGACCCATTCAACTTGAATGGGTCCGTGGTCTGTCCGCACCGCAAAAAATATGACATGTCATATTTATAAGCGGTGCGGAACAACGGAAAGAAACACCACGGAAGCACTTTGTAGTGCTTCTGGTGTTTCCGTATCTCCGGAATTGCGGACCCATTCAACTGAATGGGCCCGCATCTGTGATGCACATGGCCGGCTGCCGTGGATTGCCTTACGCTTAGAAGCTCTGTTCCCTCTGCAACTGTGCTGCCCCCTGCACTTTGACAAGGCCAGGCAGGGAAACGTCATCACGCTTGGCCCTGTCAAAGTGCAGAGGGACTGCCAGTTGCAGAGAAAGTGCCTCTAGGTGTAATGGTAACGCCCCCGTTGCTCCTAGATGCTCATTTGCATATATTAAAACATCATATTTCTCAGCAATGTGGGCACATATGAACATGGGTCCAACAAAGGTGGCTTCAGCTGCCAAGTGCACATGTAACAGGTCAGCCAGTGTCATAGGTGCAGATCTGCTGACAGATGGCCTTTAACCGCCTCCGGACCGCCTAACGCAGGATCACGGTCCGGAGGCGGCTGTCCCAGGCAGAGTCACGCATATACGCGTCATCTCGCGAGACGCGAGATTTCCTGTGAACGCGCGCACACAGGCGCGCGCGTTCACAGGAACTGCAGGTAAGCGAGCTGATCTACAGCCTGCCAGTGGCAATCGTTCGCTGGCAGGCTGTAGATGCGATTTTTTTTAACCCCTAACAGGTATATTAGACGCTGTTTTGATAACAGCGTCTAATATAACTGCTACCTGGTCCTCTGGTGGTCTCTTTTGCTTGGATCGACTACCAGAGGACACAGGCAGCTCAGTAAAGTAGCACCAAGCACCACACTACACTACACCCCCCCCTGTCACTTATTACCCCTTATTAACCCCTGATCACCCCATATAGACTCCCTGATCACCCCCCTGTTAGGCTCCATTCAGATGTCCGTATGTGTTTTACGGATCCACGCATCCATGGATCGGATCCGCAAAACACATACGGACGTCTGAATGGAGCCTTACAGGGGGGGTGATCAATGACAGGGGGGTGATCACCCCATATAGACTCCCTGATCACCCCCCTGTAAGGCTCCATTTAGACATTTTTTTGGCACAAGTTAGCGGAAATTGATTTTTTTTGTTTTTTCTTACAAAGTCTCATATTCCACTAACTTGTGTCAAAAAATAAAATCTCACATGAACTCACCATACCCCTCACGGAATCCAAATGCGTAAAATTTTGTAGACATTTATATTCCAGACTTCTTCTCACGCTTTAGGGCCCCTAAAATGCCAGGGCAGTATAAATACCCCACATGTGACCCCATTTCGGAAAGAAGACACCCCAAGGGATTCCGTGAGGGGCATATTGAGTCCATGAAAGATTGAAATTTTTGTCCCAAGTTAGCGGAAAGGGAGACTTTGTGAGAAAACCCCCCAAAAAAAAGAATCCATTTCCGCTAACTTGTGAATACCTTGGGGTGTCTTCTTTCCAAAATGGGGTCACATGTGGGGTATTTATACTGCCCTGGCTTTTTAGGGACCCGAAAGCGTGAGAAGTCGTCTGGGATCCAAATGTCTAAAAATGCCCTCCTAAAAGGAATTTGGGCCCCTTTGCGCATCTAGGCTGCAAAAAAGTGTCACACATCTGGTATCGCCGTACTCAGGAGAAGTTGGGCAATGTGTTTTGGGGTGTCATTTTACATATACCCATGCTGGGTGAGATAAATATCTTGGTCAAATGCCAACTTTGTATAAAAAAAAAAAAGGGAAAAGTTGTCTTTTGCAGAGATATTTCTCTCACCCAGCATGGGTATATGTAAAATGACACCCCAAAACATATTCCCCAACTTCTTCTGAGTACGGCGATACCACATGTGTGACACTTTTTTGCAGCCTAGGTGGGCAAAGGGGCACATATTCCAAAGTGCACCTTTCGGATTTCACAGGCCATTTTTTACAGATTTTGATTTCAAACTACTTTGCACGCATTTGGGCCCCTAAAATCCCAGGGCAGTATAACTACCCCACAAGTGACCCCATTTTGGAAAGAAGACACCTCAGGGTATTTCATGATGGGCATAGTGAGTTCACGGAAGTTTTTATTTTTTGTCACAAGTTAGTGGAATATGAGACTTTGTAAGGAAAAAAAAAAGAAAAAAAAATCATCATTTTCCGCTAACTTGTGACAAAAAATAAAAAGTTCTATGAACTCACTATGCCCATCATGAAATACCTTAGGGTGTCTACTTTCCGAAATGGGGTTATTTGTGGGGGTTTTCTACTGTTTGGGCATTGTAGAACCTCAGGAAACATGACAGGTGCTCAGAAAGTCAAAGACATGTAGAACAATAAATTTAGAGAAAAATTTATATATAGATGTTGTGATCAAGCGGACGAATTCTCGCGCATGCGCCATGCGCGTCTGTATTCGGCGCATGCACAGTGAATGTCCGACCGCTTCCCTGCTCAGACATCTCCACTGTGCCTGTTCCTCGGAGCACTATGACGTCATCAGCGCAGGCGCAGTGGAGATGTCTGAGCAGGGAAGCGGTCGATCATTCACTGCGCATGCGCCAAATACAGACGCGCACGGCGCATGTGCGAGAATTCGTCCGCTTGATCGCATTCCGGAGGAGATGGGCGGACTGGAGGGACGCGCTGGGCGGCGGCATTTTGTGAAGGTAGACCGATTCTCTAGGTGCTAATGACGCCCCCATAGCACCTGGAGGGTCATTAGCATATCAATCTAAGTTCTTTTTTTAGCGAAACGGCTGCCCCAAAAGCTATTATATTAGGATTGTTTGGCAGAGCAGACACTAGCGGATCGCTAGTGTCTGACACCTAATTATGTGAAAACGAAGTGGTAGAAACCCTTTAAGCTGGGGGGCTGAGCTGGTTAAAGGGGTTGTCTGGTTTCATGATCAGGATAGGTCATCAATATCAGATCGCTGGGGATTCGATTCTCAGCAGCCCCATAGATCAGCTGTTGGAAGGGGAAGTGCTACGTCCTCTTCAATTTTACCTGCACCCCATCTAGAATTGTAGCTGCAATTACAGCTGTTTGCCCCATTCCCTTGAACGTCAGCGGACACTGTAATTACACTGCACCACTGCTACAGTCTAGACGGTGTCCAGGTAAAGACTGAGGAGGACGCAGTGTATAACACATGGAGGTGCTATGTCCTCCAGAGGCCCACCTCCTTTAAATTAAGTTGACCAATTAACTGCTTTCCAGCAGCCACAACTTTTTTTTTTTCATATTACGTGGCTTGTTTTATGTGGGATAGTTTTTTTTTTCCTGTTTGAAAGTCCATATAAATTACTGTGTAGTTCATATTAGTATATGTAGAGTTTTTTTTTAACTTTCGCTACATAATAAATGGCATTTGCTGAAATGACACTACCCCTTTAATCATGGGATAACCCCTTTAAAAATGTATACTGGCAGCCGTTAGGGCGTTAAAGGCCGCTGGTACAGGGATGTCATTGATTACCTTCTCCTGATTAAAGGCATCCATACGTTTCATTGCAGTGTCCAGCGCGGTCACCATGCATAAGAAATCTGGGTCTGGCTCACACAGTGGATTCCCAAGAAGGTCAGACGTGATCCGGACAGCAGACTTTGACATGGCTGAAGGAAGACACGGGAACACATTATTAGACTGCTTAGGAGGAGAACACTACTCATCATACTCTCACAGGCGAAGAGGGGTACAAAAAACCCCCCCAAAAAACGTGGATACCTAGGTCTGCATCAATACTTTTCTTCATGTCTTTTTGTAATTTTTTGGTTTGGTCTTCCAACCTATGGCGAGATGAAGAGCGATATAGGGTCATCAGAAGCATCAAGAAAATTTGAAGGGTTTTCTGACCTATCCTCAGGATAGGGCATCAGTGGGGGTCTGACACCCAGAACACCCGCTGATCAGCTGTTTGAGAAGGCGCCAGCTCTCAGCTTTTCCTAGGCCAGCGACGTCACGTTCATCGGTCACATGGCCTAGGAGCAGCTCAGCCCCATAGAAGTGGATAGGGCTGAGATGCAATACCAAGCACAGCCACTATACAATGTATGGCGCTGTGCTTGATGAGCACAGAGAAGGCCGCAGCACTCACAGGAGCTGATCTGCGGGGGTACCGGGTGGCGGACCTCCATCAATCCTAACCTGGGGATAGGTCATCAGTTGTAATATGTCAGAAAAACCCCTTTTAAAGTAATAGAGGGCAGGAACCAGGCTGAATGACACATGAACCCATACCACATGCAGGTGAGAAGTGAGGGGGTATTTGGGTAGATTACTCACTGCTGGAGCTTGCCATATTCCCGTTCAAAGTCCCTCTCTACCTGAAAGAGGGAAAAAAAAAAAGACTCATGAGCGCCTCACTGTGGATATACAGAAAGAACATGAAGAGGATTATCCTACAGAATCCAGAATGGTGTTGTCCTGTCCAGTGCGCATACTTGTGGGACACCAGACAGTGAGGCGGCTATCGCGGGCACTACGGGGCCATGTTCCTACAATATTACCTTGCAGTGGCCTCCAACTATACAAATCTTAGAATGCCTGGTCAGTTACAGGTTTAACCCCTTAAGGAATGGGCCAATTTTTTTTTTATTTATTTATTTTTTTCAATTTATTTCCTCCTTGCCTCCCCGGAGCCATAAATTGTTTATTTTTCCATTCACATAGCGGTGTGAGGACTTGTTTTTTTGCAGGACAAGTTGTACTTTAATAATGCATGCGATGTAGTAGGAATCTGGGGGGGGTTCTATTTTGGACAGAACTGGAAAACAATAAAAAAAAAATATCATTCGCGGTCCCTGTGTGGTAAAACTGACCTCTGACCTTCGTTCTCCAGGTCAGTATAATTACAGATCTACCACTTTTTCTTGAGTTTTAATACTAAAAAAATAAAAATTAAATTATTATATTATAAAACATATAAATCTCAAAGAAGAAGTTCCACGGCAAGTCCCAGCAAGACTGAAACGTTGCATAGGTGAATAATTCCTTTCACCATACGGAGGTGCCGTGAAACTTCTTCTTTGTTGTATCCAGGTGAATTTGTCGATATCCAGATCTGCTGGCACTTCTTATAAATTTTTTGAAAAACCTTTTTGGGGTGCTGCTCCTTATGATTTTTTTGTAAAAATCAAAATATATATTTTGATTTTTTAAGTCCCCCTAGTGCTGATCGCTTCTCCCATAGACTGCAATGAATTACCGTTGCAGCCTATGGGAGATTATGTTCCGATTTATGGGTTGTCTACTTTGTAAAACAGCAGGCACTTGGTGTCTATAGCGCCCCTTCAGAAGCAGAGTTATTTAAACCCACGACTGCCCCTGTACATGTAGGGCAGATGTTAAAAGTGTATTCCAGGATTTTAATAGTGATGGCCTCACCCGAGGATAGGCCATCAATATCTGATCAGCAGGGGTTCAACACCCAGCCCCCCAATGATCAACTGTTCTGCAGTATCTCCGGCGACAGCTGGCACTATAATAGAAATGCCTTTTCTTGTCCATGGCTGCGGACAAGAATAGAACATGTTCGGATGCGGACAGCACAGTGTGTGCTGTCCGCATCTTTTGCGGCCCCATTGAAAATGAATGGGTCCGCACCCGTCCTGCTAAATTGCGGAACGGGTGCGGACCCATTTACGGACGTGTAAATAGACCCTTAAGGGCCAGCTGTTCCGTTTTGCAAAATATAGAATGCATACTGACGTCATCCGTTTATTTTGTGGATCCATTTTTGCGGACTGCAAAATACATACAGTCGTGTGCACGAGCCCTAAGGCCCCTTTCACGCGGGCGACTATTCCGTGCGGGTGCGATGCGCGAGTTGAATGTATTGCACCCGCACTGAATCCGGACCCATTCATTTCTATGGGGCTGTGCACATGAGCGGTGATTTTCACGCATCACTTGTGCATTGAGTGAAAATCGCAGCATGCTCTATATTGTCCGATTTTCACGCGACGCAGGCCCCATAGAAGTGAATGGGGTGCGTGAAAATCGCATAGTATCCGCAAGCAAGTACGGATGCAGTGCGATTTTCACGCACGGTTGCTAGGAGACGATCGGGATGGAGACCCGATCATTATTATTTTCCCTTATAACATGGTTATAAGGGAAAATAATAGCATTCTGAATACAGAATGCATAGTAAAACAGCGCTAGAGGGGTTAAAAAAAAATAAAAAAGGATTTAACTCATCTTAGTCCACTTGATCGCGGCCAGGCATCTCTCCTCTGTTGAATAGGACCTGTGGTGAGCATTAATTACAGGACCTTTGATGACGTCACTCCGGTCATCACATGGTACGTCACATGATCTTTTACCATGGTGACGTACCATGTGATGACTGGAGTGACGTCATCAAAAGGTCCTGTAATTAATGCTCACCACAGGTCCTATTCAACAAAGGAGAGATGCCTGGCCGCGATCAAGTGGACCAAGATGAGTTTAATCATTTTTTATTTTTTTTTAACCCTTCCAGCGCTAGTTTACTCTGTATTCAGAATGCTATTATTTTCCCTTATAACCATGTTATAAGGGAAAATAATACAATCTACAGAACACTGATCCCAAACCTGAACGTCTGTGAAGAAGTTCAGGTTTGGGTACCAAACATGCGCGATTTTTCTCACGCGAGTGCAAAACGCATTACAATGTTTTGCACTCGCGCAGAAAAATCGAGCATTTTCCCGCAACGCACCCGCCTCTTATCCGGGCCAAAAATATGATGCCCGTGTGAAAGAGGCCTTAGAGACAGATCCACGAAATTAAAGTAACTGTCCAGTCAGGCGCTCAAAACTGAAACAAGTCCGTGCCTACAGGGGATTATCACCGCCTATGTTCCTCAGATCTTGATGCTTGGCTACTTTTTCTCTCAGCTCCATTAGGTAAGAGCTGTGACTACAGCTTAGCTACGGTATTTATAGTGAGTCTGAGGTAGTCTGAGACACGCCTCCTGTCTCGCCATTGGTTCAGGCTGCTGCTCTACCCCTCCTCCTACAGATCTGCCTCCTGTGATTGGTGGCTTTGTACAGATGATTTACAGCAATGGTAGAATGACTGTACAATAATACAGATCACTAAACCAACACGGAGATAATAATTATTATCTGGTATTTTTGTGCTTCTACTCAGGGGAATGAGCTTTAAAAGGGACCCAAACACATTAACACTGAAAAAGAACTCCCCTTTTCACATTCCTGCCGTTCTAGCGCTGCAGTGGTCTTCCCTGCCACATCTGACAAGGTGACATTCCGCATACGTTCCCGTGACCGCTGCTGACCAATCAATGGCCTCAACGGTGACATGTGCATAAACGGTAAGAACCTGCGGAGCTGTGGTGCTGGACTGCAGGGCTGTGAAGGCAATTTTTGGTTGTTTTAAAATCTGTGCTGCAGCTATCTTACCTCTGCAGGTTTCATACAACCCGTTTTATGGTGGGGGTGGGGGGGGGGGGGGGGCTTGAGGGTCATTGTAATAGAATACCATCTGGTCTTCTCCACTCAAGAGTCTGAGGGCAGGGCGTGTATGCCAGTGATCCAGCCTAACCCCTGCCCTTTTACTGTTCCGGAGGGTAGAATTAGGTGAAGGTAGGACTGATGCCCCTGGACATCCATATTGCATATAGCTTGGAACAGAATGAATGGCATGGACTTGCATCATCTCATACATCTAGGATTGCTGCCAAATGACATTGATTATTTCACAATCCTCGCGGTTTCGTATGCAGCCGACTAGTAAATATCTCTGTTCCATGATCTTCTTACAGCGGTGGAAAGCAGAACTCGGAAGTGATTGGCAGTAATGGGAACTGCTTCTCCGAGTCCATGATGTCAGAGCCGCCCCTGCCTACTCTCCAGTGACCGAAAAGGTGGAATTTATGCAGATGATGTGGGTGCAAATGTACACAGACAATGGTGGCTTTGTGGAAGCGGGGAGCAAAAATCCTAAAACATACAGACGGCATCATCTACCAGAAGGGAATCGCGGGCAAACTACATGTAGTGAGCACAATGCTAACGTGCAGAAAGGACCTGGGGGCCTATCACTCCTGATGTGATGCATGTACACGACATCTGGGCCAAAGGGGATCCTGCCCGGGTCCTAAAGGTGGAACTCTGGGATAGGGGACCACCATAACCCGGGGGAGAATAAATGGAAGGACCATTTCCACAACGGCCATAACTTTTAAAGGGGTTGTGCAGCGCACAGACACTGATGACCTATCCTCAGGATAGTTACTCAATATCAGATAGGTGATGGTCCGACTCCCGCCACCCATCCTGATCAGCCGTTTGAAGAGCTGGAGGTGCTTGTGTGAGCGCTGCTTCCTCTTCAAAATTAACTGCGCGTTGTCTCACTTGTAGAAGCGGTACAAATGATCGAGACGGCGCAAAGGTAATTTTGAAGAGAAAGCAGGGCTCCGACTCCCGGCAACCCCGCCAATCTAATATCTATGACCTATTCTGAGGAGAGGACATCAATATCTGTGCAGCGCACAACCCCACTAAACTAGTAACTAAGCACTCCCTCAATACAACCATGCTTGGCATCAAGCTGAAACGGACATGTAGGAGAAGTAATGTGAGGGGCGGTCACACACATTCACTAGCTTTCAGCTCAAGACAGTCAACTGGTCTCATTTTGGCTGGCATTTTTTAATGTGTATGAGCGCCTTAAAGGGGTTGTCCAAAAGCCCCTTCCATTCTGCATATTTACATCCACTGCTCAGCTATGGCTCTTTGGGTCCCAGTCTTTCTTCTGGTCCCTTCATGTAAATTTTCAACAGGGACGGGGGAGTTGGGGGTCACTGGCCTCAGTAGTGATGCATCCCCAAGCAGCGTGTCACCCAGCAGTGACTTGCCACTGATGACCATTTCCATGTTGGGACTGGAAGACCACAAAAAACAGCCAGGGACCCAAGGAGCAGACAACAAGCAGTGGGGGTGCAGGTAAATATGCTTCCCTTCACAGGTCTGGCGGTGTGGGGGTGCAGGTAAATATGCTTCCCTCCACAGGTCTGGCGGAGTGAGGGTGCAGGTAAGTATGCTTCCCTCCACAGGTCTGGCGGGGTGGGGGTGCAGGTAAGTATGCTTCCCTTCACAGGTCCGGCAGGGTCGGGGGGTGCCATTTAAAAAAAAATAAAAATAAAAAAAACACACACACACCTCAGTGCCTTTTCCAATATCAAACTTGTTTACTTACGGTTTTAGAAACAATCTGCTTTTTCGGCCCGGCCTTGAAGGGGTTCCTAGAAGATATAAAGAAAGGACTCTCATAAATACAAAAACATTGGTTAGTATATTGGTTTAGTAATAAACTACACATCTTTCTACCAGAAATCTCACACAGTTAAATGACCGCCGTTGACACTTGTGATCAGCGGGGCCCTGGAAGTCAGACCTCCGCTGATCAGACACTTACAGTGATATACACTCATCCCTTTATGGCTCACAAGCATTGTCTCTCCCCATCCCACACACTAGGTGGCGCTCCACACCATGCCAGGACCTTCCCTTGTCTGAATTCAGAGGTTTGAGGACTTTTAGTAAGTACTAGACACTGACTACATTCATGTATCAACACATTTCACCTCTAAATATCCGCACTCAAACTGTACATAAATATTTGATAAGAAAAAGGGGGTCAGTCAGCACATCCCAATGCGCAGGGGCACGTTGCTATGGCTGAAAACAACACTGTAAAACAATACATGCAATGCAACAGCTCTCTGCAAACCAAATAAAGTACAAAAATGGCCATTTGGCACCAGGAGTGGTGTGGAGTGGGCCCGGCATGCATGTTGGTACCTGCATTCCCTGGATTCAATGGAGGCCATTTTGGCACCAAAAATGACAAAAATCAAAAGGGGGCCCAGCATGCATGTAGAACCTGCACTCCCTGAATTGTATGGTAGCCGTCATGGCACATAACAGGTAGAATTAGTGTTAGGAACCAGTCTTACAGAGATCGCCTTGACGTGCGGCAGACGGGCTCAGATAATTTTGTACAAAATGATTTGCCAAGCATCTCTAATTTATAAGTATAGCATTAGCAATTATTATGCATTTTTGTACTTTATTTGGTTTGCAGAGAGCTGTTGCATTGCATGTTTTGTTTTACATAAATACTTGTTGTCCCACAAGAAAAATTCTACATTTTTCAAACCAGCACCTGGATCAGAATACCTTTGTAATTGCACGCAATTAAAAATTGAGTATAGCCAGTGAGCTATTCAATAAAATAACAGCACCACCTGCTGTTTATTATTGTACTTTTTTCTCTGTCCACCACAGGTAGGTGGTCGGACATACTCCATTCCATCCTTTAACTGTCACCAGCTGTATAGAGTTGCAGAAGAACAAACATGTCCCCCTGAGAGGCAATAGGGAGAGAGCTGCAGAAGAAAGGACATGTCCCTCTGAGAGGCGATAGGGAGAGAGCTGCACAAGAAAGGAAGAAGTGTCCCCCTGAGAGGTGATAGGGAGAAAGCTGCAGCAGAAAGGACACACCCTTGAGTTCCAGGTTGAAATAAATCTAGCAGAACAAATGGAGCAATGAATGGGGAGACCCATGTGCGGTACAAGGCTATTTCTAGTTTTCTTAGAAAAAGACCGTCAGGTATTAGATGATGTGCGATTTACATTTTTTACATTAATCATGGGATAACCCCTTTAATTTCCATTACACTGATGTTATAATAGCTTAAAAATTGAAATTCAAAGCAAGCTCCGTGAAAAGAGGAAGATGAGTACAAGTATCACCGCACTGATGAGCTAAAATTAACCCCTGCTTCTTTTCCGCTTTACGACCAGTGGAACAGGCTGGGTTTCCCTGCGATCACGTCTGCTTACTTACTGATTTACTTTCACTATGAAAGACCCTGAAGCCACAACGAGCGTGCTTCATGGAGAGGAATCGCTGCGTCTGTGGCCCCTGAACGACTTCCGTATCTCTACATACAGCATTGATATAATGGTACCCCACTGTGCCTCAAGTATCGGAGGCCCCGGACATATTACATCAGGCTGAGCCCCAGCACTGCTACTGTGCCCACAAACTTCTAATGCTGCCATTTAAGCCTCTCAGTGCCATGTTGAAGCCTGGTCCTGGTATGGTGCCTGTAGTGACATGATTCCTGGGGACCTTCCAGAGACGTTTAAAAGCCCCCCCGGCTGTCTCTTATAAAAGCCTGTTAAGGCCTACTATTGGTATGCCCTAAGATAGAGCTTAACAACCCGAAGGGAGCCATGGTTGGTGGCCCTATCCTGCATCATGTCCGCAAAGCGCTGGATTAAAAAAAGGTCCAACTCCTGCCACAGCAGGTGACCCAATGAGAATACAGAAGTGGTTTATTACCACTTAGAGTATGCAACTATTGGACCCAGCGGTCAGGTGGCGGTGGAGCGGAGCAGAGCTGCAGGGTCTAAGCAGACCCTGATCAGCTCTCCATGTGCACAGGATGCTCCAGTTGCAGTGGAAATAATTAGGGATAGGCAAATCAACTTCAGATGAAAAATCCAAAGTCGATTCGCATAAAACTTTGTTTCAATACTGTACGGAGCGAGAGTATTAGAATGTATTGGCTCCGATGAGACGAAGTTATTATTTTGTGAAGTCTCGTGAGACTTCTCATAATAACCTCATAAATTAATTTGCACTATTAAAAAAAAAACAAAAAAAAACACACATTTCCCCAACTTGGGTTTGGTTCCAAATGGTACATTGGAACCGAACCAGGAGTTCGGGAAATTGTTTTTTACAGTATAAAATCAATTTCTGGAGTTATTATGCGAAGTCTCGCGAGACTTCGCAAAGTAAAAAAATTTGGCTCATCAAAGCCAATACATTCTAATATTGTACGGCCATTACATTCTAATACTGTACGGCGTGCCCGCTCCGTACAGTATTGAAACAAAGTTTCATACAAAGTCGATTTGCTCATCCCGAGAAATAATGCAAAATACAAAACAAACTAACGATCAGTGTCTCCCAGAGGTCTTTTTATGACTTGTCAGGGGAAGGAGGGAGGAAATACATATTAAGTGGCAAAAATATACTGGAAAGAAAGAAAGGGGGGAAAAAAAAAAAAAAAAAAAAAAACAAAAAAAAAAAAAAAAACACTCCAACCAAAACCATGATCATTATCCCCCAGCTCACATACAGTCAGGTCCATAAATATTGGGACACCGACACAATTCTAACATTTTTGGCTCTATACACCACCACAATGGATTTGAAATAAAACAAACAAGATGTGCTTTAACTGCAGACTGTCAGCTTTAGGCCTAATGCACACGGCCGTGTTCCGCGGCCGAGTGCGGGCCGTGGAAACCCGGCTGGGATTCCTGCTGACTGCTGGAGCGCACAGCGTCATGGGTTGCTATGACGCCGTGCGCTTCATGCAGCCGCTGCTGGACAGTAATACACTATACTAGTGTATTACTGTCCAGCAGCGGCTGCATGAAGCGCACAGCGTCATAGCAACCCATGACGCCGTGCGCTCCAGCAGTCAGCAGGAATCCCGGCAGGGTTTTCACGGCCCGCTCTCGGCCGTGTGCATTAGGCCTTAATCTGAGGGTATTTACATCCAAATCAGGTGAACGGTGTAGGAATTACAACAGTTTGCATATGTGCCTCCCACTTGTTAAGGAACCAAAAGTAATGGGACAGAATAATAATCATAAATCAAACTTTCACTTTTTAATACTTGGTTGCAAATCCTTTGCAGTCAATTACAGCCTGAAGTCTGGAACGCATAGACATCACCAGACACTGGGTTTCATCCCTGGTGATGCTCTGCCAGGCCTCTACTGCAACTGTCTTCAGTTCCTGCTTGTTCTTGGGGCATTTTCCCTTCAGTTTTGTCTTCAGCAAGTGAAATGCATGCTCAATCGGATTCAGGTCAGGCGATTGACTCGGCCATTGCATAACATTCCACTTCTTTCCCTTAAAAAACTCTTTGGTTGCTTTTGCAGTATGCTTTGGGTCATTGTCCATCTGCACTGAGAAGCGCCGTCCAATGAGTTCTGAAGCATTTGGCTGAATATGAGCAGATAATATTGCCCGAAACACTTCAGAATTCATCCTGCTGCTTTTGTCAGCAGTCACATCATTAATAAATACAAGAGAACCAGTTCCATTGGCAGCCATACATGCCCACGCCATGACACTACCACCTTAATGCTTCACTGATGAGGTGGTATGCTTAGGATCATGAGCAGTTCCTTTCCTTCTCCATGCTCTTCTCTTCCCATCACTCTGGTACAAGTTGATCTTGGTCTCATCTGTCCATAGGATGTTGTTCCAGAACTGTGAAGGATTTTTTTTTTATGTCGTTTGGCAAACTCTAATCTGGCCTTCCTGTTTTTGAGGCTCACCAATGGTTTACATCTTGTGGTGAACCCTCTGTATTCACTCTGGTGAAGTCTTCTCTTGGTTGTTGACTTTGACACACATACACCTACCTCCTGGAGAGTGTTCTTGATCTGGCCAACTGTTGTGAAGGGTGTTTTCTTCACCAGGAAAATAATTCTTCGGTCATCCACCACAGTTGTTTTCCGCGGTCTTCCGGTGTTGCTGAGCTCACCGATGCGTTCCTTCTTTTTAAGGATGTCCCAAACAGTTGTTTTGGCCATGCCTAATGTTTTTGCTATCTCTCTGATGGGTTTGTTTTTTCAGCCTAATGATGGCTTGCTTCACTGATAGTGACCGCTCTTTGGATCTCATCTTGAGAGTTGACAGCAACAGATTCCAAATGCAAATAGCAGACTTGAAATGAACTCTGGACCTTTTATCTGCTCATTGTAATTGGGACAATGAGGGAATAACACACACCCGGCCATGGAACAGCTGAGAAGCCAATTGTCCCATTACTTTTGGTCCCTTAACAAGTGGGAGGCACATATGCAAACTGTTGTAATTCCTACACCGTTCACCTGATTTGAATGTAAATACCCTCACATTAAAGCTGACAGTCTGCAGTTAAAGCACATCTTGTTTGTTTAATTTCAAATCCATTGTGGTGGTGTATAGAGCCACAAATGTTAGAATTGTGTCCATGTCCCAATATTTATGGACCTGACTGTATATATCAAAACAACCGACACAAAATAGGGAGCTAATTTTAATAGTTTATTTTGGTGTCTTTCTGTAGAGCAGGGTCAGACTGGCCCACCAGAGTACTAGAGGATCCTCCAGTGGGCCCAATAACACCGTGAGCACGAAGGTCCAGAAGTAAAACCCCATTTGGAGAAAGTCACTTGCCACTGGGGTCCATTTCTTTGATTCAAAACTTATTAGACTTTACTGATGATATAAGAGACGGCCCAAGAAGGATATCCTCTGGTGGGCCCAAGGAACCCAAGTCCGACACTGCTGAAGAGCGTCTCTGACCACAATTGGTGGTGATATCAAGTAACAGGTAAGACCTACTCCTGAACCAGCGTCGAGGGCGGCATGCATCCAATGAATACCCTGGATGCCCACCGACTTTAGTGTGAGCCCAGGACGTCTTTCTGCAGCATGGCTAACTAGCATTTACAACGTGGTCACCAGACGAAACTGGATTCCTACAGCGATACCAACAGCAGAGACCCCTTTAAGGAGATAAAGCCTACAACCAGTGACCCTGCTGCCTCTATACTGCCATGACCAACTTCACCAGCACCTACTGTGTCCTTCTCCCATACCATGTAGACTGTAAGCCCTCAAGGGCAGGGCCCTCTTTCCTTCTGTACCAGTTTGTAACTCGTTTTGTTTATGATTAGTGCAATTGTCTGTATTATGTATGTACAGTGATCCCTCGACATACGATGTACTCAACGTGCAATGGATTCAACTTACGATGGCCTCTCCTAGGCCATCGTAAGTTGAATACAGACTCAGCATACGATACCTTTTGTGATTGTGAGGCAGCGCGGCAGCCTCTGTAACATGGCGCGCAACCAAAGCGAACTATTGTACATGCTGATTGGCTGTAATACAGCCAATCGGTGTTTCATCTCCAGGTCAGTGTGTGCAGTCCGCGGTAATCAGAGACATACGCTGATAGGCTGGAGTACAGTACCACCCCTGTACTGTTACTTCAGCCAATCAGCGTGCTTTACAGTTTGAAGTGCTGTGAAAGCTGATTGGCTGAATGCAGTGTGTGCTGTAGGGCTGTGTCGGGAGGGTCGTGCGGAGAGTGACAGGCAAGTTGAACACTTAATTTACAGTAAAACGGTAAGCCTCTATGCACACTGCTTTTACTACAAAATACAGTACAGTACCCCAAAATCAGGCTGAACAGTAAAGCCCCCACCCCCACACACTTAGCAGTGGAATTACCACCATGGATTTTAGGTGGATTTTTAACAGTGGCAATTTTTTTTTTCTCTATAGAGATCCCCGAAGGGACATTATGCCTCCCAAACAGGCAAAAAATAAAATTCCTATAAAACCTCCCTTTTTCCGGGTTGACATTTTTGAGGTTTGGAACCAATTACCCATTTGCCATAGACTTATGGTTTCAACATACAATGGTCGTCGCGGAACCAATTAATATTGTATGTTGAGGGATCACTATATACCTCTTCTCATATGTACAGCGCTATGGAATGAATGGCCCATGGCGCTTTAATAATAAATAATAATATTATTATTAGGTAGGTATTAAAAGCGACTCATCAATGTAATGTACGCTATATTTGTTAATCCAGAATAAAATTAAAATAAATAAAAAATGGCATTGAGTTCCAAAAACTTCTATTTGCTGGTTTAGAAGTATGGAAATGTGGCAGCGGAGAGATTCACTGACACCCATGCCAAGAGACATATTCTTAAAGGGATTCTGTCACCAGTTTTTGACCCCCACATTCAAAAATATGGTTATGTGCATGGAGCTCTTGTGATTCCTAATGTGGTCTTATAAGCTAAATCTGTAGGCTCATTTAGTGTAAAAAACGTTTTATCTAACCTGTCATTCATCTCACTAAGGTGCCCAGGGGGATGCTCATGTCTTCCAGATGCCGCCCGCACCCGCCGCCGTTCGTGCCCAGCTCCTCCTTTGCTGTCATCAGCGCCGCCTCAGAATCCTTTGCTACTCCTCCGGCTCTCCCTCACTCCCCCCTCCTTCTTCTCTAACATCACGCGCGTGCGCACAGGCCTGTGCCTGATGCACCCGTGCGGACTTCTCCGTTCGGCTTCATTGAGCGAAGTGCGCATGCGCCGGCACTTCGCTCAACCTCCTGATGACCTGAAGTGTGCGCACGCGCGGGATGTTAGAGAAGAAGGAGGGGGGAGTGAGGGAGAGCCGGAGGAGTAGCAAAGGATTCTGAGGCGGCGCTGATGACAGCAAAGGAGGAGCTGGGCACATCGCTGATGACAGCAAAGGAGGAGCTGGGCACGAACGGCGGCGGGTGCGGGCGGCATCTGGAAGACATGAGCATCCCCCTGGGCACCTTAGTGAGATGAATGACAGGTTAGATAAAACGTTTTTTACACTAAATGAGCCTACAGATTTAGCTTATAAGACCACATTAGGAATCACAAGAGCTCCATGCACATAACCATATTTTTGAATGTGGGGGTCAAAAACTGGTGACAGAATCCCTTTAACACATGGGTACCAATAATATAAAGCAAAAGCGCTATATTCTGGAGACAGATGGTCCGGAAAGTCTGCTATACTGCCGATCAAGAAAAGGAAAAGAAAAAAAATAAAATAAAAAAAAAATAAAAATCGGAGAGAATGACCTGAAAGATACCTCTGGCTGCTGCGGTCATGTGACCTCTCTTTAGTGCGGATCATATCGGCGAACCGAGGACCATAAGCCAGACCCAGAGAGGCGGCAGAAGGCAATCACTACACTGAGCCTAATGGAAAGGGGAATTTAAAGGGATTTTTCAGCGATCTAAAAGGGGTTGTCTCTTCACATCCGATTTCCACAGGTCTGGCTGGAGACCTCCAGCAAACAGACAGTGATATTGCCATCATCTGCTCATCTCCCCTGCAGTGGCCACTACAGGAGAAATGTATGTTGTCAAATACTATAGAAATGCTTTAACGTACAGCGGCAACATTTTTTTCCATAAACAGTGGATATGGAGCTATGGTTTTCCTAATGCACAGGGAAGATGCACACGGCGATGCCACGGCAAAGGGAAGATGCACACGGCGATGCCACGGCACAGGGAAGATGCACGCGGCGATGCCACGGCACAGGGAAGATGCACGCGCCGATGCCACGGCACAGGGAAGATGCACGCGCCGATGCCACGGCACAGGGAAGATGCACGCGGCGATGCCACGGCACAGGGAAGATGCACGCGGCGATGCCACGGCACAGGGAAGATGCACGCGGCGATGCCACGGCACAGGGAAGATGCACGCGGCGATGCCACGGCACAGGGAAGATGCACGCGGCGATGCCACGGCACAGGGAAGATGCACGCGGCGATGCCACGACACAGGGAAGATGCACACGGCGATGCCACGGCACAGGGAAGATGCACACGGCGATGCCACAGACATGAGTGAATCAATTCTAACAAATTGAATTTCTACAAATTCAGCCTCCTGGAGCACCAAGGGGCTGGCCCTGCTGCTCATCAACTCCCACTCCCTTGACAGATCCCAATATCTTGTTTAGTCCTGTCATTGCTCTGAGTATCAGTTGTTACCGGAACAGCACAGATCACCACTGCGCATGCGCCACTGACGTCTGGGTATACCGAAAAGCAGAGGAGGCAGTCCTCTGTCCGAAGCAGTCACCTCCACATCTGCGTGTACGCAGACATCTCTGGCACACATGCTTTCTCCGATACTCAGAGCAATGGTGACAGCATGAGATTGACAGGATCAGGCTAGGCGTTTGGCCCGGTCAATAAAGAAGGGAGGGGTGGAATCTCTTAAGCAGCAGGGCCAGCCTCTCAGTCTTACAGAAGGCCGATTTATAGTCACAGTACCGGGATAATGCACACAGTGATGCCACACAGTACCGGGATAATGCACACAGTGATGCCACACAGTACCGGGATAATGCACACAGTGATGCCACACAGTACCGGGATAATGCACACAGTGATGCCACACAGTACCGGGATAATGCACACAGTGATGCCACACAGTACCGGGATAATGCACACAGTGATGCCACACAGTACCGGGATAATGCACACAGTGATGCCACACAGTACCGGGATAATGCACACAGTGATGCCACACAGTACCGGGACAATGCACACAGTGATGCCACACAGTACCGGGACAATGCACACAGTGATGCCACACAGTACCGGGATAATGCACACAGTGATGCCACACAGTACCGGGATAATGCACACAGTGATGCCACACAGTATCGGGATAATCTACTTACTGACAAAAAGGGCACAGGAATTATGCAGGGATGTCAGTACATAGATGTACAAATAATGACATCACAGGTCAGATATCATGAACATGTGACGTCACAATACACGGTAGCACACCTGTCCCTAGTCCTCACTACCTGCATGGTCGGTGGGCCTCATAGCAATGGTTATATCTGCTACCCTGGTAGTTACGCCCATATTTCTTAGTAGTTTTCTTTATTGTTGCATCCATTTTGACTGTCTAAGATAAATGGTCTGTTGGTGATGCCATATGATCAGAATCCACAACTCATCTGTATGGAGGTTTTGCTATGTTGATTAGATAGCCTTCAGCAGGTGATGGAATTAAAAGAATGCAGATTACAGTTATCAATCAAGCTGGCTTCCTGGGAAAGCGTGTGACTTAACAGGTTTTTCACATGCACGGTGAGACGCGCCAGTACAATTTCTGAAATTACTGGAGTGACAACATTTCTTCAACAGAGCAAACCAAGCAACTGGTCTAAGGCTGGACGTACACTTTAGAAATCTATTCGTTTCCTGACCCGATAGACATCAATGTGTTCTCAATGAGGACAGTCATCTCAAAACTCAACTAAAATCCAACAAACCCGATCCTTCCCTCCTCCCAACATCTGCCATAGGGGGAGAGTTAGGACACAGTTAGATATTTGGATGGTTCTGCAGAGGTTGGTAGTATGGCCGACAACCATCAGCTGTAATACGCAAAAGGAAGTTTTAAGCAAGTATTCAGTTTTCCTGCAGTGCCTCCACAGGTGGGGAGAAGCATTACATGACAGCCACTGAATTCAAAGCACTGCATGTGTAAAAATATTAGAGATTTTGGGCGGTTAAAAAGGCCTATTCAGACCATTTTCTGCCAACCACTGGTGCCTTTTTGTATCTGCTATAGCTGGTAACAGTTGATCTGCTAAATTAGATTTTCTTAAATCACTGTCAAGTGTTGTAGCTGAAAAATCATTCTTGCCAAGATGCAGAGCGCCTGCATCCCATCAGTGGAAGCCCAGACCAGGCCAAAAAGAGGTCGAACAGTGATTTATCATTTTAACTACTAGCATTTTCATCCAAAATAGAAACCTTCATTGGTCAACCAAAAAACGACAAGTCGTTCAGAAGTCTACCATCAGAAATCTTTAAATGTGGCTGTCCTGAATGGACATTTATGACATTGTTGTGACATGCCTAAATGTCTGATAGGAATGGGTCCCAGAGGTGACATCCCCACCTATCTCTAGAACAGGTCCCACAGTAAGAGCAAACCATACGTGTGCAGCTTTCTCCTTTTACTAATAGGGGTCTTCCAAGCCAGTGGTTAGCCATTTTCTGCAGTCCCAGAGCAGTGAAAAAAAGATAGGTGGCCATGCACAAGCTGTGTGCTTCCCATTTATGGTGGGGTCTCGTTTTTGAGAGAGGAGCGAGACTCAGACCTATCAGACAGACATTCATGGCACATCCTATCGATCTACCATAAATGTCCAGGTGGGACAACCCCTTTATTGGAAAACCTGTTTGATGCAGTGGCCAAAATTAAGTGAAAGGCCAAAACGGACTGTGCTACCCTGTTTTCGTAACTCCTGCAATAGCATAAAAGGGCTGCCATGAATGACTGAGATGGGAATACCCCTTAAATGGATGGCAAACCTAATGCAGGCCAAGAGAAAGGGAAGCACTTAGTGATTTCTTCTAGATTCCCAATGGAGGTCCTAAATGATGTTCCATCATCTACTATGGGCACTGAAACGCCAGCTATAAAGGGAGGTCTCAGCATAATCCCATAGGCAACAACCCATTTAACAAAATATCTGGACAGATCGCTAAAGATTTATCATCTATCCACTAGGTGGTTGGAGACCAGTTATTGGGACCACAGCATGAAGAGCAAAACCAAAAAACGTAGCTATCCATCAGAGCAATCGTCGTCCTTCAATCTACAAGACTTGGTAATCTAGATTCACAGGTTTAGGCCTCATGCACACGGACGTTTTTTTTTGCGGTCCGCAAAAACGTTTTCCGTTGTTCCGTGATCGTGTCTGTTTTTTCTTCCGTGGGTCTTCCTTGATTTTTGGAGGATCCACGGACATGAAAAATGAAAAAAAAAAAAAAATCTAAAGTCAAGTTTGCCTTTGAAATGATAGGAAAAAACGGAGACGGATCACGGACACGGATGACAATCTTGTGTGCAGCCGTGATTTTTCACAGACCCATTGACTTGAATGGGTCCGTGAAAAAAAATAGGACAGGTCACATTTTTTTTAATGGACTGGAAACACGGATCACGGACGCGGATGCCAAACGGTGCATTTTCCGATTTTTCCACGGACCCATTGAAAGTCAATGGGTCCGCGGAAAAAACCAGAAAACGGAACAACGGCCGCGGATGCACACAACGGTTGTGTGCATGAGGCCTAAGACATGATCTTCTGGTTCACAGTTTGGGCACAGATGCCAGTGTTTACCATGATGAGATGCCACCCTCAGATTTCACGAAAATATTGTATTACTCACTATATATTAGGTAGGTTGCATAGTTATAAGCTTTTTAACAAAACAGTGATGCTGGTCTACCCACAGAGAGATGACTGTGAAGAATTGGAGATGTTCTCTTATCCTAAACAAGACCTCATTTTGGCAAAGGGGGGAGATTTATTAAAAATTCTTGATGAGTCAATGGGTACAGCTAAGTGTACAGTTTGGTGGAGAAGGAATGAAGATTTTGGGTTGTGTTTGATGGTTTTCCAGAGCAGACAATGATATTCTTGAAAACCGTGTGGCAGCAGTTTAAGGAAGGTCCTTTCCAATTCTAGCAGAACAATGACTTAATGCACAGATGGTTCACCAGGTTTGGTGCAGGAGAAGGTCACTGGCTGTAGAGTCTCCACAAGAACAACAATGCCAACTGTGATCTAGGTCTCACCACCCAACATCAACTCCCGACCCAACTAATAATGTTCTTCTGCCAATACATGCAACCACATCCCAAAAAGGCTTTGAGAAGGTTTACAAGGACAGTTAGGGTTGTCCACATATATATTGAAAAAGTAAGAAGGGGATCTGCGAGAACTCAAATTTTGTTGCGCCATTCATGACCGACGTGCTGAGGATTGGACCCTCTGATTCGCTGCAACATATATTGACATCCTCATGACTCCTTACTTTTGGAGGTGGCTCCTGGTTAAGATTTATCTAGGTGGCACTCACAACATAGATTCCAACATGGCAGGCCAACCTTCTGCCCCCTCTGACATGGCAGGCATGGATGGAGTGACTCTGGCCTCTTCTTCTTTACTATCGTCCTGTCACCCTGCTATGTAGTAGAACTTCCGTTGACTTATTTTTGGCTGAGTCTCCCCCTCCTTCCGTCCTTGCCCACAAGTCATACAATTATGGGCAGGTAATGACTGGCTGCGGCCTGGACTCCTTCCTGTTTATTGTTGCAGCACAGGAGGACACAGAACACGTCACTCATGGGTAACGCTAAATAAAATGTCACCCAAAAAAAAAAATCCCACTTCTGTGAGCAGAGGATTGTCCCCAGTTCCTCAAACTCCTTCACTGCCAAAGTATCAGGACCATCATTTATGAGAGAGTTGTGCCATTAACTCCTCCCCGGCCAGAGACCTGGAACAGACTGCTCCACCAGACTCAGGTGCAATATCTTGATGTAATCAGCATGACTATGGTGGACACAAATCTGATTGCACATTCTCACGTTTTCTTCATATGTGCACCAACTCATTACTTACCATGACAGAAGGACCATCTAAGTCGGAAGAAGCCAAGTAATAATTTACAGATTGACTGACTGAAGCGTTAAAAAAAACAAAAAAAACACACACACCTTCAAAAGGGAACTTTAAAGAGAAAAGGGGCACAGTTTTGGACGTGAATTCCTATTGTAAGGTCTGAGCGGGTTCTCCTGGCTTTGTGCACAAGAAGATATTTCCTGCATACAAACAGTCCATACATGTATAGGAGGACAATAGCAGATCTCCATGTGTCACTGCTATAGAGGCAGAGGCTGCTTACTGCTGTAGGATACTAGTGCAAATAAAAATGGTGGCCAGAAGCCG
Source organism: Bufo gargarizans (assembly GCF_014858855.1). Taxonomy (NCBI): domain Eukaryota; kingdom Metazoa; phylum Chordata; class Amphibia; order Anura; family Bufonidae; genus Bufo; species Bufo gargarizans. The sequence goes on along the minus strand of NC_058081.1, from coordinate 59,998,287 downwards.
GTTACAACACTTGCAGAATACGACCACTGTAAGGAGTCATGAATAGAAGAAATTTCACCCCCTAGAGTTAAATAAAAATTTGTATTTGTAAGGTGTACCTAGAGGGCATAAACGTCCCACTAAAGATGGACATTTAAATTAAAGGGCTTGGTCCCTCTCATACTTTACCTCTAGAATGGAGCCCGCAAAGCGAAGTAGAGCCCTTCATTAATTTTCATGGGAGGTCCCCTAGAAATGAATGGGAAGGCCACTACTGCATTCACCTCTATGGGGCTAATGGAAATAGACGAGCCAGTGCTCGGTCATTCATTTCTGTGGGACTGCAGAAAATAGAGGGTGGCCACACGTGCGCAGTCCGTTCTTTTTCAATTTGCAAGCTCCGTTGTACAGATCGGTGCAGGTCCCAGATGTGGGATCCTGCGATATGCCCCCAGTGTACGTGATAGACCAACCCCTTTAATAATGGGATTTGGACTCTCTCTACCTGTCAGAAGGGTCCCTTGAAAATGAGCTAATCACAAAAGCACCCCTCCAGTGATTGCCAGTTCGCAGTGTTCGCCAACGAACAGATGCGGGCTGCCATCCTGACTCACAAGTCCGGCGATGCACAGGTAAGCCCTTACCCGTGCCAGCACCGCGAGCCGGTCTGAAACAAATGCGGTCACCGGGAGCAGGCAGTTCCGAGAACAGCGGCTGGGGCCCTTATCAGGCTGTTCTCAGAACTGCCTGCTCCCGGTGACCACAGGTAAGTCGCCGGACTTGTGAGTCAAGATGGCAGCCCGCATGTGTTAATTGGCGAACACTGCGAACTAGCCATCACTGCACCCCTCTGCTTGGAAACCATCGATGTAATCAAGTCAAAAAAAACCTTGATGCAATTTCCCTGCATCGAGGATTCGTTTAAATCACGTGACCACGGAGTGTGAGTGAAGTGAAGCCTCTCACTCTCCTGCCGGACCCGGTCACTGTGCTGTGTGGGCACACGTACTGCTGGCCCTGTCTGCGGGGAGAGACCAGGAAGCGCTGCCGACTGTGCCGGGTGGACATCGGGCACTCGCCCCTCTGGACCTGTGTGCAGCCGGGTGGACATCGGGCACTCGCCCCGCTGGACCTGTGTGCAGCTCAGGCAGCTGGCCAACAAGTGCGTGCCCAGGAAGAGCTGGCAGCACCGGGATATCGCAAAGCTGCTGGAGGCCGGGGAGCACCAGGAGGTGTTGGCCAGGATCCACTCTGCCATAGACACAGGTAGGAAGCCTGCTGCCCATAGAGATCTGTGCCTGGGAAAGCTGGGTGGCAGCAGCACTAGTCTCTCCAAGGCTCCTGAATGCCAACACTATGGTACTACTGCGGTGACTACCGGGGAGAGTCGGGGTAGTGACTACCTGGGGGGACAACATGGCATCTGATGGCACTGGGGGGACGACATGGCATCTGATGGCACTGGGGGGACGACATGGCATCTGATGGCACTGGGGGGACGACATGGCATCTGATGGCACTGGGGGGACGACATGGCATCTGATGGCACTGGGGGGACGACATGGCATCTGATGGCACTGGGGGGACGACATGGCATCTGATGGCACTGGGGGGACGACATGGCATCTGATGGCACTGGGGGGACGACATGGCATCTGATGGCACTGGGGGGACGACATGGCATCTGATGGCACTGGGGGGACGACATGGCATCTGATGGCACTGGGGGGACGACATGGCATCTGATGGCACTGGGGGGACGACATGGCATCTGATGGCACTGGGGGGACGACATGGCATCTGATGGCACTGGGGGGACGACATGGCATCTGATGGCACTGGGGGGACGACATGGCATCTGATGGCACTGGGGGGACGACATGGCATCTGATGGCACTGGGGGGACGACATGGCATCTGATGGCACTGGGTGGGGACAACTGAATGCATTGGGGGAGTGGAGCTGATGGCACTGGGGGGGGGGGAAGAAGGGTGTTGGGGACTGATGGGGGGGGGGGGTCTATTAATTCATTTTTACTTATTAGAGCACTTGATTAAAATAAAATCGGTAGAATACTCGATTACTAAAATAATCGTTTACTTCAGCCCTAACTTGGACCAAAAGACGAGAATTTCTTAATATAGCGTATGAAAAAGAGTTTTCAAAACTGCATAATCCCTTAAAAATAGATAATTAGATTACTGGAGAGATGTTAGAAGACACCAATGGTCCACGAGATCCCTGAACAAAGAGACCGTGGTGGGGAACCCCTCAATACTGGGTTGGACATCTTCATAACTTGGTATACCTAGTAAAGCACTTATGAGATCAATAGCAAATGGACAGCAAAATTGTGGCACTGGCTACTCCAAGGAAGACGTGCAAGTATCTTCATTGACTGTTATGGACCCTTGATTCTGGAAATTGTGGGCCCAAGTTCAAAGACGCCCACCAACACACATCGTAGGTAGTAAAAAACTGCTCTACAACTGTCCATAAGTCCACAAAGAATGATCAGGACAATGGAGGAGAAAGAAAACAATAGGAAACACAAGTTCACAGTGCAGAGCAAAAATATCTACCAAAGGTCTTTGAGAAGCTGAAGAGCAGCAGTGCTCAGGACCATACACTGCAGTATACGCTGCGTCTGTGGTCCCTTACAGAACATATATATCGCTGCCACCTGGAAATAGACTTTCTATAAACATCCGATCAGCTCACCTTGGATAACAAGCGTATAGTTATAGCAGACAGGAAGGGGGATGAGAGATCAAGGAGGAGACCAGGAAGCAGTGCGGGTGTCAGGAACAGACTGAGGTCTAACCACTAATGAGCACTTCTATCCCACAGCCAACCCGACACAATCCATGGCACCATATCACCGGGAGAGCTGCATTAGTGTGTATACAGATATCTGCTAACCATTATATACTGTGTACATTACCAGTGTATATACAGATACCGCTCATCATTATATACCGTGTATATTATCAGTGTATATACAGATACCTCTCATCATTATCTACTGTATACATTACCAGTGTATATACAGATACCTCTCACCATTATATACCGTGTACATTATCAGTGTATATACAGATACCTCTAATCATTATATACCGTGTACATTATCAGTGTATATACAGATACCGCTCATCATTATATACTGTGTACATTATCAGTGTATATACAGATACCGCTCATCATTATATACCGTGTACATTATCAGTGTATATACAGATATCTGCTCATCATTATATACCGTGTACATTATCAGTGTATATACAGATACCGCTCATCATTATATACCGTGTACATTATCAGTGTATATACAGATATCTGCTCATCATTATATACCGTGTACATTATCAGTGTATATACAGATACCTCTCATCATTATATACCGTGTACATTATCAGTGTATATACAGATACCGCTCATCATTATATACTGTGTACATTATCAGTGTATATACAGATACCGCTCATCATTATATACCGTGTACATTATCAGTGTATATACAGATATCTGCTCATCATTATATACCGTGTACATTATCAGTGTATATACAGATACCTCTAATCATTATATATACCATGTACATTATCAGTGTATATACAGATACGGCTCTCATAGTGGGTATATTACATTTTTTTCCGTTGCACTTGCTTTATGTCCTAACACAACCCTCACAACCATTTGCCAACCAAGTCTCAGAAAAAAAAAAAAGAAGAAGAAGAAGCCGGGTCGCACCAGACAATCACATCGCGTCCCTCCTTTCGCTGCGCGCAAGTTTTAGTCCTCATTCTCTCTCGCCAAACTTTTCGTCCCCCCAAACGAGATGTGGCAGATCCCTGGCACCAATGTTTCTTTGGCAGCAGAGGATAATTAAAAAGAAAAAATAATTATGAGGAAAAAAAAAAACACTAGTTATGCACATGGCAACCAGCACCCTGTCAGCCAATGGGATGGCGGCGGTGGCTGGAGCGCGTTCTGGAGGCTGGCTATGGCTTGGTATATTTAGAAGGCCTGACTCACAGCTTGTTTACAGTACAGATCTCCAGATGGACTCGTGGAAAGCACAATCCACTGCAGGGAAAATATACCGATATATTACTGCTTTTTCGCATCTCAATATAAAGGCGCTGTTAACTCTTTGCATGCTCTCCCAGGGCTGAAATACCATGACTACACAATAAACAGTTAAAAGCCTAGCAGAGCAGCACAGACAGCCCGACCCCGGGTCTACAGGATGGGACCCACGTCAGTCCCGGGTCTACAGGGATGAAAGATTACGACCCGGCTCCTTAATAAACACTTCTCCACATGCCTGAAAATCAGTGTAATGAATGATATAAATGGAGCCGTGCAGCTTCTCCATGGAAATTCTTGGCATAGCGCAACCGTGCAATCTGTTCACCGAGCAGAGGAGAAGATAGCAGCTTGTGGGATCTGGATTAATGTATGGATCAGCGCCGCGTCTTACAGCAAAGAGTACAAGTGCTCAGTACTGGTCCCTTAATCTGGCACGGTGCTGGATGATCAAGCGGGTCAAGAAGCTGTCCTGGGACGCTCGGAGTGGAGGAACTAATCACCCGGGTCCTACGTGTCCTGCCTGGAAGCTCGGAGGTTGCGGTCCGGTGCTGCCTCTGCTAAACTGCCTGTGCAAACACTACATCACATTTCAAGGCGGCCACCCACATTAAGGACCCATGCACACCACTGTATCTTTGGATCGGCAAAAACTGCAGATCGGCTGCATCCGTACGTCCATTCAGCAGAAATAAAAAAGATAGAAGATGTCCTATCCTTGTCCGTTTTGCAAACAAGAATAGACATTTTTAACACAGGGCGGGACATGTGGAACGGGAAAATGTGGAATGCACATGGCTGACCATGACCTCCCGCCACCACTCTGGTTGCTATCCTGCAGTGATGATGCAGCCCATCACCGGCTACTGGGGATAGCCAAACGCTGTAGTAGGCAGAGAAGAAAAGGCACATTGTATGTCAGGTACTATACCCATACAGCATGGAATTAGAAACCAGCCAATGCATTAATAACTACCCGCACGAGTCCAGACCAGACATGCCCACTACAGTGCCGAAAAGCAGTGACAAAATCTGGATTCTGACATGGCTACGTCACAGATTTAAGGCAAAATCCGCAAAGGAAATCATCTGCTCATGTGGACCCAGCCTAGAATGATGATCAAGTAATCCAAGATGCCAAGGCTGAAGGAGATGGCTTAGGCCTCATGCACATAACCATATCCGCTTTGCGGTCCCTAAACTGCGTATCCGCAAAACACGGTTCCCGGCCGTTTGTGTCCCACATTTCCCATTCCTGCATTATAGTAAAATAATTATTTGTGTCCCTAAAATGGACAAGAATAGGACATGTTCTATCTTTTTTGTGGGATGGCGGAATGGACATATGGATGCAGACAGCACCTGGTGTGCTTGCGACTTAATACAGATTGGATGCGGACCAAGGCCTAAGGCCTCATGCACACGACTGCATTTTCGGTCCGTATCCGATCTGCATTTGTTTGTCATTTCAATGGGGCCCGCACAAAATGCAGACAGCACGTTGCGTGCTTTCCGCATCTATAAGTCCGTTCCGCCATCCCACAAATAAGATGTCCTATTATTTTCCATTCTGTGTACAAGAATAGACATTTATAGAATAGTGCATAACGGGAAAGTGCGGGACATAAACCGCTGGCATCCATGTTTTGCGGGTAATTCACACGGTGCAGATTACATGCAAAAAAACAGCAGCGTAATACAGCATTATTAGAAAAAAAACTTAATACTTTGCTTTTTACTTAGGTGTGGAAATTGAGCTGCCGTGCGCCTTTTGATATCTGCAACATAGGGGTGGGTGATATGGCCTAAAATCTATATTGCGATATAATTTTAAGCATGTGCGATATATTCCATTTTATTTATTTTTTTTGGGGGGGGGGGGGTGTTAAACTTTTTTTTTTTTACTTTTTATTTAATAACTCCTAGCCTCCTTAGGGGCCACAACCCTTGTCCTATTCACCCTAATAGAGCTCTATCAGGGTGAATAGGACTTTACACTCTCTCTGCTGCCCTGTGCATAGTACACACAGCAGCAGGGAGCTGACCATGGCAGCCGAAGCTTCAGTAGCGTCCTGGCTGCCATGGTAACCGATCGGAGCCCTAGGATTACACAGCTGGGGCTCTGATCAGAAGCTGCCACCCTGGGGCCACTGCCACCAATGATTTAATCGTGTGGAGGGGGGGGGGGGGGGGGAGGCCCCACAATTAATATAATACTTAGACGAGGAGGGAGTAGAAGGGAGGGACTGTGGCCACAGTCCCTCCCCTCCTCCTCCTCATTGGTGGCGCAGTGGCCACAGTCCCTCCCCTCCTACTCCCCTCCTTATCAAGGGCTATTTAGGGGTGAGTTTTTTTTATTTGGTAAGCTGGATAGCCACTTTAAAGGGCTTCTCCGGGCTTTTAATACTGGAGAGCCATCGTCAGGATAGGTCATCAATATCAGATTGGAAGGGGTCCGACACCCGGCACCCCCGCCGATCAGCTGTATGAAGGGAAGGCAATAGGCATGCACAGTGTGAACGTGCCCTTCTCTCTTCCCACTCGCTATAGACATAGCAGCAGCGGGCAGGAAAAGAGAAGGGAGACGGCACTCACATCTTCCCATACAGATGATTGGTGGGGTGCCGGGTCTCAGTCCCCTTCCAATCTGATATTGATGGCCTATTCTGAGGAGAACCTCTTTAAGGATAGGTTCACACCTCCATTTAACTGATCCGGCAGAGAAAAGCCTGAAACAGTTTTCCCGATACCGCCATTCACTGCTGGACCCCTTCGACAATAATAGGGTCCGGACGCTTTATGGCATGAGTGTCTGTTTTTGGCATGACAAAAATCGTTGCATGCAAAGGTTTTTGTCCGGCTGCTTTTTGGCACTTATGCCAGAAAGCAACCGAAACCCAGTCTGTTCCCATTATAGTAAAGGGGGTCCAGCTAGGGCTAAAACGATTACTCAATTAAATAGAGTAACTGGACACAAAAAAAAATTATCATTCATTTGTGTCATGTGACCGCGGAGCATGAGTGAAGCGCTTGCTATTACCCACCTGCCCGCACAGCGCTGCACTGTATCCTGACAAATTTTCAGGACATAGTGCGCTGTGTGATGTGTTCCGAAGAAGAAGATAGAAGATCTCTGGAGTGTCGGCAGTGCAGGGGTAAGTAATAGTATTTTATTTCACTGGCGCTGGGGACTTCTGGCTAGGAGGGGGAGATGGTGGCACAGGGGGTAGGGAGTCTGATGGCGCTGCTGGGTGGGGGGACGGACCTGATGGCAATGGGGGGAGGGGGGGGGGGAGAGAAGCCTGATGGCACTGGAGGGTGGTGGGGAGGAGAGAAGCCTGATGGCACTGGAGGGGGGGGGGGGGAAGCAGCCTGATGGCACTGGAGGAGGGGGGGGGGGGAAGCAGCCTGATGGCACTGGAGTGGGCATGGGGATCTGATGATGGCATTTGGGTGGGGTCTTATGAGTTTTTATAAAATATATACATTGAGGTTTTTTTGTTATTAGAGTACTCGATAAATCATTGGATTAATCGATAGAATACTTGATTATTAAAATAACCAATAGCTGCAGCCCTAGGTCCAGCGGTGAACGGCGATTTCTGCCAGAACAGCCTGCTAGATGAGTGAAATAGATGTATGAACCTACCCTTATACAAACCTGCATGTGGACAATCTAAACCTCAATATATTGCCCCTCGAGTGCCTTTGTACTGCCACACAGCCCTGGGGATAAGCAGCCAGTCCGCATTCCGTTCAAGGTGATGCTGCCAGAAGCGGGCACATGATGCGGATGATCTGGTGCTGGTGAATGTAGAACAAGGTGAGTCAGGGCTCGGAGAAGAGCGAGGGAACTTCACATGGATTCTGTTTGCACAGCATACTTGGCTACAGGAGATATTTTTCTCTAGGAGCTGGAGGGTGGCCAAAAATACCCAAGAATGGGCTGTGCAGAGTTCTGCGCTGTCAATGCTGTGTAACTCTTGTGCTGCCAGGAGGCGCACATCGCCAGGCACCGAAACTGCTCAGTGGAATCACTGAATTACTTTCATAGCCTCTGGGATCCTCCACTGTTTCCAAAAACAAGGGGCCCTTAGTGCTCCTTGTCCTGGTTTCAAGCCAATAACAGGGGCTGTCCCATTCCATAGATTTCAGTGGGGGTGTAGGCAATAGCAGAACGTGCCACCTGTAAGCCACAGGCCTCGTTTCTAAGCTGCGGCCAGACACATTTTAGTAACTCATAAGGTTCTGCTGATGTTGAGTTTTACCACTACGTCCACTAACCGTTTCCATAGGGCTCCACTGACCTGACGTACGCCAAAAGAGCATCCGTCTACCACCATACCCGTGCTTTCCGTTGTACCAATCTGAGAATCCAAACCTTCCCAGCGCCAAGAGTTCCCTTGTGCTGCACCAGTTCTCTGGAACGCACTACCCCGGACAGCCAGGTCCTCAACTTTAGGCACATCCTAAAAACACACATCCCTGTAGGGTGTCCTATCATCTGACTGTTCTCCAGTGACCCCTTATTATACAGTACTCCCACACTCCATATCTGAGCACAGATGCTGGTGACCGCCTATTATGGCAGCAGATGTGGATCTGATGTGTTACTGAATGGAATGACTTGGGGCCACATCTAAGGCCACGTCCACATTTCCGTTTTTCACTGACGTGTGCTGTCCGCATTTTCCACAAACAGCACACGTACCTATTGATTTGAATGTGTCTGTTCACACAAGTATTTTTTTTTACTGACTGTGGGTCAGTAAAAAAAATTTTTTTTTAAATCACGGAGACGTGCACTACCTTGGTCCATGATGCAGATCGAACACAACCATTGAAGTCTATGGGTCTGTGAAAATCAGACACAACACGGATCAGATGGCATCCGTTTTTCAGTGAAGACTAGGATAGGAGATGCTCTGGAATTTAATTTTCAGCTGAGCAACACCTGTGGATTACAGATGACTCCACAGAGGCTAAAAAAGGGACACACGGACCAAACAGGGATCCATCACGGATGAAACAAGGACACTTTTTCATGGACTTGAAAATGACATGGAAATGTGGACAAGGCCTAAGGGTGTAATCTAAATCCCCCTATCCCTGGTCTTCAGCCTTTCACAGCTACATGGGTCAATACAAGCATCAAGCTGAGGTCAAATCCGCAGCAGAGGGTCAAATCCAGTAGTCAGGCATGGATCAGTACATGGGCAAACCGACAGAAGAATGGCACGCCTTTGCAGGGAACCAGAAAGGCTAGACAACCTATTGCTAATGCACCCTCTTAAAGGCTAGACCACCTATCGCTCGGGCACCTCCCAGAGGGGAAGCTGCCTTCAATACCACAAGGAGGCTAGCCATAGGCTGGACAGATTTCGGGTATGAGCTGGACCTCCAAGAACCAGAGAGAGTGCAAGTGCCCTAAGATGGCTGCACCGGTGTACAAAATAAAGCACTTTTACCTTTTGTGTCACCACGTCTCCTAATAGAGTGCAACCTTTAGCTAGCATGGCGCTCACACCTATTGTCTGTATTCATTTAACGTTTTTGACTGATGCTTAGAATATCAATATCAGAATGGCCACCTGATAAAATAAAAAATAAAAGTCAGTAGCAAAAAAAAAAAAAAAAAATATGATTGTGTGTCCTGTCTTTCATATTCCCACAGGTGTGTTAAAAAAATAAATAAATAAATAAATAGCCACTAAAACCACTAAAGTGAAGAAAAATGGCAGCAACAACCTAAATTCAAACCCAACCAACCTCAAGGTAGTATCGGGAGGAAAACTGCAAAGACTAACCAAAATTGGGTGGTCTTCGCGGTGGCATCACTGGCAGGATCACAGCTGACCCTCCACTGCTTTCAACCTCTAACGCAAAGGTTGAAATCGGCAGTATAAAGTGACTGCTGCAGGTTCAAAGCTTCCAGCAGAAGGCAGTTCACACACACATTTTTTTTATCAATGGGACACAGTAGCTTTAGGCCTCATATACACGGCCCTATCTTTTTTGCAGTCTGTAAACAGCGGTTATGCAAAACATGGATGCCGGCCGCGTGCGCTCCGCACTATTGTAGAAATGCCTATTCTTGTCCGCAATATGGACAAGAATAGGACATGTATGCTTTCTGCGAAGCCACGGAACGGACATGGGCAGTATACGGTGTGCTGCCTGCATCTTTTGCGGCCCCATAGAAGTTAATGGGTCTTCATTCAATCTGCAAACCCAAAAGAGACAGCGGTCGCCAGTGAACGTGTGTAAGGGGGAGTCACGAGAGACAGCGGTCGCCAGTGAACGTGTGTAAGGAGGAGTCACGAGAGACAGCGGTCGCCAGTGAACGTGTGTAAGGGGGAGTCACGAGAGACAGCGGTCGCCAGTGAACGTGTGTAAGGGGGAGTCACGAGAGACAGCGGTCGCCAGTGAACGTGTGTAAGGGAGTCACGAGAGACAGCGGTCGCCAGTGAACGTGTGTAAGGGGGAGTCACGAGAGACAGCGGTCGCCAGTGAACGTGTAAGGGGGAGTCACGAGAGACAGCGGTCGCCAGTGAACGTGTGTAAGGGGGAGTCACGAGAGACAGCGGTCGCCAGTGAACGTGTGTAAGGGGGAGTCACGAGAGACAGCGGTCGCCAGTGAACGTGTGTAAGGGAGTCACGAGAGACAGCGGTCGCCAGTGAACGTGTGTAAGGGGGAGTCACGAGAGACAGCGGTCGCCAGTGAACGTGTAAGGGGGAGTCACGAGAGACAGCGGTCGCCAGTGAACGTGTAAGGGGGAGTCACGAGAGACAGCGGTCGCCAGTGAACGTGTAAGGGGGAGTCACGAGAGACAGCGGTCGCCAGTGAACGTGTGTAAGGGGGAGTCACGAGAGACAGCGGTCGCCAATGAACGTGTGTAAGGGGGAGTCACGAGAGACAGCGGTCGCCAGTGAACGTGTGTAAGGGGGCGTCACGAGAGACAGCGGTCGCCAGTGAACGTGTGTAAGGGGGAGTCACGAGAGACAGCGGTCGCCAGTGAACGTGTGTAAGGGGGAGTCACGAGAGACAGCGGTCGCCAGTGAACGTGTGTAAGGGGGAGTCACGAGAGACAGCGGTCGCCAGTGAACGTGTAAGGGGGAGTCACGAGAGACAGCGGTCGCCAGTGAACGTGTAAGGGGGAGTCACGAGAGACAGCGGTCGCCAGTGAACGTGTAAGGGGGAGTCACGAGAGACAGCGGTCGCCAGTGAACGTGGAAGGGGGGAGTCACGAGAGACGGCGATCGCCAGTGAAGGTGGAAGGGGGGAGTCAAAAGAGACAGCAGTCGCCAGTGAATGTGTATGGCCGGCTTCAGGGTGTGTACTTTAGATGACATCTTTATACCCTAAACAGTCTTCCGTTTTACACCAGCACCCCCTGATTGCAGTAAAAGGTGCGGTATTTGCGCTGCACCCGCTTCATGTGGCCGTACCCCAATATATCCAGGCTTGATTACGTCTTGGTTTCATTGGGCAGGCTTAAAGGGGTTTTACCATCTCAGACATTGGTGGCATATCCTAGCAATACACCACCAATGTCAGATGAGACGAAACCCACACCCATCTCCAGAGTGGACCCCCGAAAGTGCAGGAGAGCACACTGCACATGCGCAGCGTACGCTCCACTCATTTCTATGAGAGTCCTGAAAATAGCTGAGCGAACTCTTATTTTTGGAAGTTCCATAGAAGTAAATGAACGACGCACCGCGCACATGCCTTCCGTTAACTTCGGGGATCCTGTTCTGGGGATAGGAGCGAGTCCCAGGGGTGGTAGTGGCAGCATAGCCTAGCGATATACCAACAACATCTGAAGTGAGACAACGCCTTTAAATATTGATAATCGGTCCTTAGATCAAGTTCATGGGTCACACGGCCTTAATGCAACTCAGTCCAATTCAAGTCACTGGGAATAAGCTGCAATACCAGGCACTGCCACTACACAATGGACAGCGCTGTGCCTGGTATAAGTGAGGAGGCCACAGTGCTTCTCATCAGTGGGGGTGCCAAAAGTTTAACCCCACCAATCTGATATTGATCAGTCATCAATATTTACAGCCTACAGAAACCCCTTAGAGATCAGGGAAGCCTCCATAACTACATTCTGCATTTGAGGCCAGGTCTGGACACCTACAGCTGGGCATATTTATTTATTTATTTTAAGGGTGGGTTTACACATGGCGTAAAGACTGTGGATTCTCTGTATCGGAATGTGATGCGAAAAATCCACAGCGTTTTACAGTACAGGTAAAGCGGTTGAGATTTTAGAAATGTCATCCACACCCTGCGTAAACCCGACTTCTGCTGGAAGCTTTGAATTTGCAGCACATCAGTTTATGCTGCGGCTTTCAATGCAGAGGATGAAAGCAGTGGAGGGTCCGCTGTGATCCCGAGGCCTCATGCACACGGCCGTTCACTTGAATGAGTCCGCAATCCGGAGCTGCTTCCGCACCGCAAAAAAAATAGAATATGTTCTATTTTTTTTACGGTGCAGACAAATCACGGACCCATTCAAATTGAATGGGTCTCGATCCGTCCCGGCCGCTGCGCGGATGTCGCCTGTGCATTGGGGACTGCAAATTGCGGTCCCCAATGCACGGAAAGTCCGCACAACGGCCGTGTGCATGAGGCCTAAAGGTGATGCTGCTGCAAAAAACACCCAATTTTGGTCAGTCTTTTCCTCCCGATACCACCCTGAAGTTAGGTTTACTCATAAGTTTTTTTGATGGCGTTCTTAGTGGCTATTTTTATAAAAAAAATTGCACCTATGTTTTCTGGTGCTTTTTTCTGCGGCAAAAACACAAGTTTTAGATGTTAGATGACGCTCTATGGCAAATCTGAAACGCAGGAGACAGTCATATTTGCTACTGACTTTTTTTTCACAACATGGAGTTAAGGTTTGCAGAAATCCACGCACAACCCCATATAAATGTAAGGATCTTCAGTCACTGAAATCACTGCAATATGTGATCATTACCTTAAGGCCTCATGCACACGACCGGTTTTTTTTACGGTCCGCAAAAACGGGGTCCGTAGGTCCGTGATAGTTTTTTCGTCCGTGGGTCTTTCTCTTTCTGAAAAAAAAGTCGTTTTGGTGTCCGCCTGGCCGTGCGGAGCCAAAACGGATCCGCCCTGAATTACAATGCAAGTCAATGGGGACGGATCCGTTTGACGTTGACACAATATGGTGCAATTTCAAACGGATCCGTCCCTATTGACTTTCAATGTAAAGTCTGGAGTCTCTTTTATACCATCGGATCGGAGTTTTCTCCAATCCGATGGTATATTTTAACTTGAAGCGTCCCCATCACCATGGGAACGCCTCTATGTTAGAATATACTGTCGGATATGAGTTACATCGTGAAAACTCATATCCGACAGTATATTCTAACACAGAGGCGTTCCCATGGTGATGGGGACGCTTCTAGTTAGAATATACTACAAACTGTGTACATGACTGCCCCCTGCTGCCTGGCAGCACCCGATCTCTTACAGGGGGCCGTGATCAGCACAATTAACCCCTCAGGTGCCCCTCCCCAGTTTGAATATCATTGGTGGCCAGTGTGCGGCCTCCCCCGCCCCCCCCCCTCCCTCTATTGCATTAATAACATTGGTGGCCAGTGTGCGGCCTCCCCCGCCCCCCCTCCCTCTATTGCATTAATAACATTGGTGGCCAGTGTGCGGCCTCCCCCGGCCCCCCCTCCCTCCCTCTATTGCATTAATAACATTGGTGGCAGTGTGCGGCCTCCCCCGGCCCCCCTCCCTCCCTTTTTTGCATTAATAACACTGTGCCACCAACGTATTAATACAATAGAGGGAGGAAGGGGGGGGGGGGGGGCGGGCGCACACTGTGCCACCAATGTTATTATTACAATAGAGGGAGGGGGGGGGGGCCGCACTGGCCACCAATGAAATTTAAACTGGGGAGGGAGGGGGGTCTGCCCCCTGCTGCCTGGCAGCCCCGGATCTCTTACAGGGGGCTATGATACGCACAATTAACCCCTTCAGGTGCAGCACCTGAGGCGTTAATTGTACGGATCACAGCCCCCTGTAAGAGATCGAAGTGAAAACTCAGCTCTAAAAAAGCTTTTATGCAGACGGGTCTTCAGATCCGTCTGTATGAAAGTAACCTACGGACACGGATGCCAATCTTGTGTGCATCCGTGTTCTTTCACGGACCCATTGACTTGAATGGGTCCGTGAACCGTTGTCCGTCAAAAAAATAGGACAGGTCCTATTTTTGGGACGGACAGGATACACGGATCGCGAAAAAAAAAGGAAAACGGCACAGCGGCCACGGATGCACACAATGGTCGTGTGCATGAGGCCTAAGGGTCCATTTACACGTCCGTATGAATGGTCCGGATCCGTTCCGCAACATTGCGGAACGGATCCGGACCCATTCATTTTCAATGGGACTGGAAAAGATGCAGACCCGCATTTCCGGTCCATGGCTCCGCAAAAAATAGAGCATGTCTTAATCTTGTCCGCAGGTATCAGGGGGGTGCAGCCAATAGCAGGGGGTGGCAGGAAAAGACCTCCCTAGAGTCACCCGCGATTCTAGGAAGGCATATCCTCGTTGCTGCCTGCAACTGGTTGCTCCCTTCCGTCGCCGGATATTTTGATCCGCTTCACAGGGAGATGCAGCGGCAGTCGTGCATGGATCCGGGGCAACGCAGGTGACGGGAGTAGGCAAGTATAATGTAAATGAGGGGCCCCAGCATTGGGGAGGATCTTTTAGACTTCGGATATAAAGGGGTTGCCCCATCTCACACTTTGGGGGGTGGGGGGGCATATCGTTAGGATATGCCCCAATGTCTGATAGAGGGGGGACCTGCACCTATCTCTAGAACAAGGCCCCAAAGCGAACAATGGCGTACCGCACAAGTGCAGCCCCCTTCTATGCGAATGCTGCAAATACCTAAGCGATAGCTCGGCTATTTCCAGAACTGCCACAGAGGTGAATGGAGAGGTGAATGGAGAGGCAACTGCGCGTTTCACATCTATGGGAGTTCTGGAAATAGCCGTGCGCACTTGATCAGCTCTTTTCAGAACTCCCATAATGGTGAACGCATGCGCAGTACGTTATCCTTCGCTTTGGGTGCACAGTTCTAGAGTTAGGTGCGGGGCCCCGGGGACATTGGTGGCATATCCTAGCGATGCCACCAAAGTGCGGGATGGGCCAACCGCTTTAACACACGTGTGGAAAATATGAATATAGGCAAGTTATTGGAAAATCTGCGCCACATTTACACCGCTTGAAGCCATGCCTCCTCGTAAGCGAAGACTACTCTCCCAACAGAATGCCGCTGCGGTCCAGAAAGGACATGTAATTAAAAACTTCCATCATTATCATCTTTTGAAACACGCCGGGGCACATTGGCATAAACTTAGACAGGCTGTCTGTCCTCCAAACAGGTCATCAACACCAGATCGGTGGTGGTCTGAAATCCGGCAGCCCCATCCATTGCCTGCGCAGGAAACTAAACAGTCAATGGAGCCGGAGGATCCCCCCCGACCGTGTACTGCGGCTCCGTGGTCTGATAGTGATGGCCTATCCTCCAGGGACATCATCAATATGCAAAAGCTGGAATTTGGGGTATGGTCACACACGGCAGATGCAGCTTTTCGACACAGTGTAACAGCAGCAAAGTGGATGAGATCTTAAGGGTCAGAGAGTTTTGGTAAAACTTTTGATAGGTTGGGGTCTGGGCGCTGAGACCCCCAACGATGGCTAGAACGAGGAGACTACTTGCACCCCCATTATAGGCTTGCAGATTCCATTGCCAGATAAAATAGGAGGAAAACCCACCGAGCCCCAACCAGAGTCATCAGGGTCCGTTCATTCACATCGTTTGACTAAAACGGCACTTCCTACAAGAAGTGAACACAGCACGGCCTTACAGGACGCTGTGCCGTTCCTCTGTTATTCCTGTTAGAAATTTAGAAATCAATTGACTACTCTGTGTTTACCATGTCAAACGGGTGTGTCCTTACACAGTCAGCATAAGACTGTGCAGAGACACCCCTCCAACTGGGAACACCCACTGTCAATTTATTCATAAAATTTCTAGCAGGAATAACAGAGTAACGGCACTATACAGAGTTTTGGGCATTCCCACATTAATGAGCAATTAGTCAGCCTTTCTTCCCATCTTAGCGGGGTCCAATACTACACACTTGTATAACGACAGCCAGGTCAAGCCTGGACAGCATCCCAGACCTCCTTCTCTTAAAGGGGTCACCCGACAATTCATTTATTTAAATAAATATAAAAGACTCCGCTTCTATCAGGTCCTGTGGTACCTACTAAAAGGAATGACAGAATGGAATGCCCATAGACTTTAACAAGAAAGTGGAATGCCCATAGAGAATGGAAATGTAATATTTGAATTAGAGACAAAACCATGTGACATATCTATTATTTAGCAGGCTTACTCTCCAAGTTCAGTGGGATTATTTAATGTTCAGATTACGTGGAATTATCACTGTTTTCTGCAGAATGACGAGAGGAATGCCCCTAGACTATAATGGGAAGTAAACTATGAGCTCATTTGCAGGTAAATCTGTGTTATGTAGGACATTAACCTTTACCGCAAGTGTTCCCTGGGTAGAGTAGCAGATTGTAAAATGAAAATTACCTTGGATTATAACCGTTTTTTATAGAATGCAAAGGTGATGGAATGCCCATAGGCTATAATGGGAAGTAAAACGTGACTTGGTGCCTGAACCATTCAACACATCAAATAAATCTGTAGCAGGCTTAGGCTAGTTTCACACTAGCGTTCGGCTGTCCGCTCGTGAGCTCCGTTTGAAGGGGCTCACAAGCGGAGCCGAACGCTTCCGTCCAGCCCTGATGCAGTCTGAATGGAGCGGATCCGCTCAGACTGCATCAGTCTGGCGGCGTTCAGCCTCCGCTCCGCTCGCCTCCGCACGGCCAGGCGGACAGCTGAACGCTGCTTGCAGCGTTCGGGTGTCCGCCTGGCTGTGCGGAGGCGAGCGGATCCGTTCAGACTTATAATGGAAGTCAATGGGGACGGATCCGCTTGAAGATGACACCATATGGCTCAATCTTCAAGCGGATCCGTCCCCCATTGACTTTCAATGTAAAGTCTGAACGGATCCGCTCAGGCTACTTTCACACTTAGAAATTTTTCTAAGTTATTAATGCAGACGGATCCGTACTGAACGGATTAATATGATCGGATCCGTTGAGAACGGATCCGATCGAACACTAGTGTGAAAGTAGCCTTACTCTTCAAGTTCAGTGGGGTTATTTAAAATTGAGATTAAGTGGGATTATCAGGTTAATGTCCTACATAACACAGATTTACCTGCAAATGAGCTCATAGTTTACTTCCCATTATAGTCTATAGGCATCCCTTTGTGTCATTCACCCTGGTCATTCTGCAGAAAACATTGATAATTCCACGTAATCTGAACATTAAATAATCCCACTGAACTTGGAGAGTAAGCCTGCTAAATAATTATTAGATATGTCAAATTGTTTTGTCTCTAATTCAAATATTACATTTCCATTATTCTCTATGGGCATTCCATTCTGTCATTCCTCTTGTCATTCCATAGAAACCAATGAAAATCCCACTTAATCTAAAATAATCCCACCGAGTTTGGAGAGTATGTCTGCTAAATATTTATTAGAGAGGTCAAATAGTTTTGTCTCTCATTCAAATATTACATTTCCATTATTCTCTACGGGCATTCCACTGGGTCATTCCTTTTAGCAGCAGGTCCCGCTCCTGTGCCGTGTCTCCCATTCCTTAGGCTTCCAGACAGAGTCCCTTAAACACTTCTGTGACATCCAATCGCCAATGCGGCTGGCACCGGCCACGGGATGATGTGTCGTTTATTTTTATGGATGTTGGACAATCCCTTTAAATCCTTGTCACGCCCTGCAGTGAAATTTTAACCCTTGACACAAATACAGCCACCCCATCTATTGGCCCCATATTTCTTTGGCAAAATATTATTCTGGATCATTTATGTTTTTTTGTTATGCTGTTCCTCTGTTATTGCTACTAGAAGTTTAGGAAAATAATAAGGGGTTGGCCGGCCTAGGCACTCAATACCCCAATGGGGTGTCATAAAAAAAAGACACCTGTCTGCTGCAGGTACATGAGAGGTATGACACAGCCCTCCTGGCAGGCACACGTCACACACAAGCACAGCAGGCGCCCGCAGCACTCACCAGCTCATCTTCCCCGGGATCTACGGACGTTCCCGGTTTCTTTCCTCCTTCTCGTTGTTTACCTTCTGCAACTTCCGGGTTTGTGTCGGTCTCTAGGAAGTTGACATTTCTAGTAACTCTCAGGACGGAAATGACGCAACGTAAAGAGGGCGTGGTTTTTGCCGCGGCTGCAGGTAAGCGTTTCCATAGTGACTGTCATGCGGCAAGTGCGCATGCGTTGCTCTGAAGGCGGGAATTCTCAGCATAGAGGAATGCGCGCGGACCTAGTGGCGTCGTGTTTCTAATGAGTGTGTTCAGGCGTAGCGTCGTCTGAACACACTCATAGTTTCTCATAAAATTACCCTTTTGAAACAGCAAGTTTCATTAAATAAGCCAGAGTAGCTTCTATTACACCAGCCTGACTGTTCAGGAGGGTCCTTGTCTTCCGACATGAGGGCTCCTCAAAGATGAGCAAATCACAGGGGTGTTGGTACTGAGAATATAATATGTGAGACTGGTAGCAGCGCCCCCACAGGTGGAGTGCAGTATTACACCTGTGCCTATTGAAGTCAATTATTTATCGCTGACATATTCCACAGTGCTTTACAGACATTAGCACCACGCAGTCCCCAATGGGGCTCACAATCTAAGCTCCCTATCAGTCTGTCTTTGGAGTGTGGGAGGAAACCGGAGAAACTGGAGAACCCCACACAAGCACAGGGAGAACATACAAACTCCATGCAGATGTTGTCCTTGTTCGGATTTGAACCTAGGACCCCAGCCCTGCAAGACACCAGTGCTAACCACTGAGCCACCGTGCTGCCCAATCAATGGGCTTCTCAGGAATGTGCTCGGTCCTCCAGAGTCAGTGATGCTCCTATTAGCTGATTTATTTTTCGCAAAGAATTAGTGTATTCAAAAATATGGCGTCACCTTATGATGAATAGGGGAGGTCCAACTTCTGAGACGCCCCCACCAGTCCTGAGAATGAAGGGGCTGCATCCCCACCTACGTTTTTCCTGCAAGGGAACTGCAGCGCCAGTTAGACGTAGCGCTAAACCAGCTCTGCACCCCCCCTTCCCCTTTCATGCTGAGGATATGAGGGGGTCCCAGAGGGCACATACTAGCGACACACCATCATTTTATAATCGTGCGGTTTTTGAAGCATATATTGTACGCTGTTGATTTTTCTGGTGTTTTTTAATGCCTTGCTTTTTTATTTTTTATAGGACAGTATGTGCCCCCTGTAATATCACTTCCTCTGAAGAGTAATATGGGGATCTTTTTTTTTTTTTTCAAGCAGGGGGAAAAAAACAATTGATGTCTACGGGACAAAAGCCAGACCTGGAGCACACAGTGATTTCCCCAAAAATTCATTTTGACCCCTAAAAACGCACCTGAAGAGTAAAAAAAGATTGCAAAAAAAGTCTGTCCAGTATTTAATATTTCCCATAGGCTTCTGTGTAACATAGGGAGAAGGCGTTTTTGCCTATAAAAGGCTCCAAAAACCTATGTTTGACACCAACTTAAAGGGGTATTTTAGGGTTGTACCATCTATGGCCTAACCTCAGGATAGACCATCCACAGGTGATCGGCGGAGGTCCAACCCTGGAACTACACGGCTCCGTCCCCTGTGCAGTGTTATTCCTTCTGGAAATGGATGAATGCTTTGATAACTGGGCGTTACCATTGCTCTTGTCCGTAGGATGTGTCCTTACACGGTCTGATACTGTTCCAGATGATTGGACACTGTCAGACTGTGCAGGGACACACCCTTTTCACAAGGAGAATGGTAACACCCAGTAGTCAATTTATTCACACTACCCCTTAGGCTACATGCACACGAACAATGTTTGTTTCCGTGTCCGTTACGTTTTTTTTGCGGATAGGATGTGGACCCATTCATTTCAATGGCTCCGCAAAAAAATGCGGACAGCACACCGTGTGCTGTCCTTATCCGTATGTCCGTTCCGTAGCCCCGCAAAAAAAATAGAACATGTCCTATTCTTGTCCGTTTTAGGCATTGTTACAATTGATCCGCAAAAAAAAAAAACGGATGGCATACTGATGTGACATGTGTCATTTTATGTGGTGATAACTTTAAAACGCTTTTACTTATCCAAGCCATTCTGAGATTGTTTTCTCGTCACATATTGTACTTCATGAAAACTGAGTCAAAAAATTTCATTTTTAGCAAATTTCAATTTCTCTACTTTTATAATAGATAGTACTAACTCCAAAAATAGTTATTACTTTACATTCCCCATTTGTCTACTTCATGTTTGGATCATTTTGTGAATGCTATTTTATTTTTGGGGACGTTAGAAAGCTTAGAAATTTAGAAGCAAATCGTGAAATTTTTCAGAAAATTTCCCAAACCCACCTTTTAAGGACCAGTTCAAAGGTGGGTTACATAATATAAACCACCCAAAATGACCCCAATTTTAGAAACTACACCCCTCAAGGTATTCAAAACTGATTTGACAAACTTTGTTAACCCTTTAGGTGTTCCTCAAGAAATAATGGAGATGAAATTTCAGAATTTCACTTTTTTTGGCAGATTTTCCATTTTAATCAATTTATTTCCACTAACAAAGCAAGGGTTAACAACCAAACAAAACTCAATATTTATTGCCCTGATCCTTGTCATGCCCCACTCTGACGATGTGCGGATGTCGGCCAGGATAGCAGCACGAGTTTAGTGTTTGTTTTGGAGCCGTGCTGGATCCGCCTCTCATCAGGTGCACTGGGTGGGGTCATTAGTTTAAATAGCACACCAGTCCAGTGCTCTGAGCGGATTATAGGAATCATTGTGGTCTTGGAAGGAAGGTTGGCTGTTCCAGCTCAGAAAGATAAGTGTGATTTCTAGTTTGGTTGTTTTGTGTCATCTCTCCCATCCAGGTTCTGTGCGAGCAGGCTGCTCCTATTTCCCCTCTTCACCATCTCAGGGAATTTCGTTTTTTTTCAGCCCAGGCACGGGGACACATCATACCTACCTTTAAGGTCTGAATGTGGGCTGAGCAGTGCAGGAAAAGAGGTCAGGGATTAGCTAGGAGGTGACCCTTCCCCTGTCTCTCTCCCAGAGCCTGGTTGGTGGGTTATCTGTGAGTCTGAGTGCACGCCCGTCGTGACAATCATGTAGTTTACAGAAACACCCCATATGTGGTCGTAAACTGCTGTACGGGCACATGGCATTGCACAAAAAGAAAGGCACGCCATGTGGTTTTTGGAAAGGAGATTTCAGTGGTATAATTTTAAGCTGCCATGTCACATTTGAAGACCCCCTGATGTGCCCCTAGAGTAGAAACTCCAAATGACCCCATTTTGGAAACTACAGGATAAGGTGGCAGTTTTGTTGGTACTATTTTAGGGTACATATGATTTTTGGTTGCTCTATATGACACTTTTTGTGAGGCAAGGTAACAAAAAATTGCGGTTTTGGCGCCATTATTATTTTTTGTTATTTACAACATTCATCTGACAGGTTAGATCATGTGGAATTTTTATAGAGCAGGTTGTTTCAGTTTTACAAATTAAAGCATTTTATTAGCGTCTCCATATTCTGAAAGCCATAGTCTATTTTTATTTTTTGGGCGACTGTCTTATGTAGGGGCTTATTTTTTTTGGTATGAGATGATGGTTTGATTGGTACTATTTTAGGGTACGTATGACTTTTTGATGGCTTGGTATTACACTTGGCTTTTTTGACACACTTTTTATTTTTTGACGGTGTTCACCTGAGGCGTAAGGTCATGTGATATTTTTATATAGCAGGTTCTTACGGACGCGGCGATACTTAATATGTATACCGTACTTTTTTAAATTTATTTAAGTTTTACACAATAAGGCTAGGTTCACACGGGCGTTGCAGGAAAAAATGCGGGTGCGTTACGGGAACATGTGTGATTTTTTTCCCTCGCGAGTGCAAAGCATTTTAATGAGTTTTGCACGCGTGTGAGACAAATCGGCATGTTTGGTACCCAGACCCGAACCCTGACTTTTTCACAAAAGTTCAGGTTTGGGTTAGGTGTTCTGTAGATTTTATTATTTTCCCTTATAACATGGTTATAAGGGAAAATAATAGCATTCTTCATACAGAATGCTTAGTAAAATAGTGATGGAGGGGTTAAAAAATAAAATTTAACTCACCTTAAAGGGGTTCTGCACTTTGTTTAAACTGATGATCTATCCTCTGGATAGTTCATCAGCATCTGACCGGCGGGGTCCAACACCTGGGACCCCTGCTGAACAGTTGTTTGAGAAGGCAGCGACGCTCCGAGAGCACTGCAGCCTTCTCACTGTTTACCGCCGGCCCAGTGACATCACGACTAGTATCACTGGCCTGGGCACGGCTAAGCTCTGTTCACTTGAATGGAGCTTAGCCCCGCCCAAGCCAGTGGATACTAGTCGTGACGTCACTCGGCCGGTGGTAAACAGTGAGAAGGCTGTGGCGCTGCTGCCCTCTCAAACAGCTGATCGGTGGGGGTCCAGGGCGTCAGACCCCCGCAGGTCAGATGCTGATGATCTATCCAGAGGATAGATCATCAGTTTAAACAAACTGCAGAACCCCTTTAATCCGCTTGTTCGCGCAGCCCTTCTTCTCTTCTTTGAGGAAAAGGACCTGTGGTGACGTCACTGCACTCATCAGATGGTCCGTCACATGATCCATCACCATGTTGATGGACCATGTGATGAGCGCAGTGACGTCACCACAGGTCCTTTTCCTCCTGGACAGCAAAGAAAAAGACAGAAGAGAAGCTGAGCTGCGCGAACAAGTGGATGAGGTGGAGTTAAATATATATTTTTTTAACCCCTCCAGCGCTATTGTACTATGCATTCTGTATTAAGAATGCTATTATTTTCACTTATAACCATGTTATAAGGGAAAATAATAATGATCGGGTCTCCATCCCGATCAACTCCTAGCAACCATGCGTGAAAATCGCACCGCATCCGCACTTGCTTGCGATTTTCACGCAGCCCCATTCACTTCTATGGAGCCTGCATTGCGTGAAAAACGCACAAAATAGAGCATGCTGCGATTTTCACGCAATGCACAAGTGATGCGTAAAAATCACTGCTCATGTGCACAGCCCCATATAAATGAATAGGTCCGGATTCAGTGCAGGTTCAATGCTTTCATCATGTTTTAGTGTCTCCATAGTCTGAAAGCCATATTTTTATATATTTTTTGGGTGATTATCTTAAGTAGGGTCTCATTTTTTGCGGGATAAGATGACGGTTTGATTGGTACTATTTTGGGGTGCGTATGACTTTTTGATCGCTTGATATTATACTTTATGTGATGTAAGGTAACAAAAAAATGGCTTTTTTGACACCGTTTTATTTTATTTTTTATGGTGTTCATCTGAGGGGTTAGGTCATGTAGTATTTTATAGAGCATGTTGTTACGGACGCGGAGATACCTAATATGTCTACTTTAATTTTTTTGTAACATTTAACAGGATAAAAGCATTTTTGAAACAAAAAAAAATCATGTTTTAGTGTCTCCATAGTCTGAGCCATAGTCTTTTTATTTTTTGGGCGAATGTCTTAGGTAGGGTATCATTTTTTGCAGGGTGAGATGACGGTTAGATTGGTTCTATTTTGGGGGGCATACTCCTTTTTGATCGCTTGGTGTTGCAGTTTTAGTGATGTAAAGCGACAAAAAAATGTCTTTTTTAGCACAATTTTTATTTTATTTTTCTGACGGTGTTCATCTGAGGGGTTAGTTCATGTGATATTTTTATAGAGCCGGTCAATACACGGACGTGGCAATACTTAATATGTCCCCTTTTTTCCCTATTTTTTACAGTTTATTTTTTACTTTATTTTAGAAAAGGACTTGAAAAAGGGTTTTTACTTGAAACTTTTAATTTGTTTATTATAAAAAAACACTTTTTTTCACTTTTTATATTTGTCCCACTGTGGGACTTCACCTTTTCAGGGTTTGATCCCTGTTTCAATTCAGTACAATACATTCTGAATGAATACATTTGAACGCATTGCACCCACACTGAATCCTGACCCATTCATTTCTATGGGGCTGTGCACACGTGCGGTGATTTTCACGCATCACTTGTGCGTTGCATGAAAATCGCAGCATGCTCCTCTTTGTGCGTTTTTCACGAGAACGCAGGCCCCATAGAAATGAATGGGGTTGCGTGAAAATCGCAAGCAAGTGCGGATGTGGTGCGATTTTCACGCACAGTTGCTCGGATACGATCCGGATGGAGACCCGATCATTATTATTTCCCCTTATAACATGGTTATAAGGGAAAATAATAGCATTCTGAATACAGAATGCATAGTAAAATAGGGCTGGAGGGGTTAAAAAAAATGATAATAATAATTAAACTCACCTAAATCCACTTGTTCGCGCAGCCGGCATCTCTTCTGTCTTCATCTGTGAGCAATAGGACCTTTGATGACGTCACTACGCTCATCACATGATCCATCACCATGGTACAACAAAACACAAAGCGAACCAAGAGAACTACGCCACCCCTGGAGCGCAGTCAAAATTAGAATTTTTTTACACCTAATTCATGTGTAAAAAAGCCTTACCTACATAAATAGGTCCAAAAAAAAAAAAAAAAACAACACAACCAGAATTAGTCTAAAACTGAAAATTGTTCAATGAGGCGCAAATGCCTCCAAAACAGGCGCACTTTCATTAGTAAATGCTCCTAAAAAAATGAGACAGTCTAAAATTAGAGAAATTAGACTAAATCAGGCACAATTAGGCCGGGTTCAGATCACCGTTATGCATTCCGTTATTGTTTTCCGTTATAACGGAATCCATAAGACGGAAATCAAAACGGAAACCTTTAAGAGGCATTCTGTTTTGATCCGTCATAAGGCTACATTCACACGAATGTATTTTGTTTCTGTGTCCGTCCCATTTTTTTTGCGGCTAGGATGCGGACCTATTTATTTCCATGGTCCGCAAAAATTGCTGTCTGCATCCGTACGTCCATTCCGTAGCCCCGCAAAAGAGATAGAACATGTCCTAGTTGTCCGTTTTGAGGACAAGAATAAGCATTGTTACAATGGATCTGAAATAAAATGCCATGCGGATGTCATCTTTTTTTTTTTTTTTGCGGATCATCAATTTGTGGACCGCAAAACACATACGGTCGTGTGAATCTAGCCTAATAGAAGTCTATGGGCAAGCATAACAGATCCGTTATGCAGGACGGAAAGCAAAGTCCTGTCGACAGTCCGTTATGCGTGCCCATAGACCTCTATTATGACGGATCAAATTTCCGTCTTATGGATTCCGTTATTTTCCATTATAACCTTATTATATTTGTACCTCCAGTGGGTCCGCAAATTTTTTTTGGATGCAACAGGGAGGGTATCCGTATTTTGGGGTCGTGTGCATGAGCCCTTACTGACTCTTTTTTTACTTGCTGTCCTTATATTAGTCCCTGTGTGGGCACACTCGGTATATTGTGTCTTGCTTGCCCCCTTCTCCAGTGTCACCTTCGTCCCCTAGGGTCACTCGCCCGTCCCTCCAACCCCCTTTCCACCAACCAATTGTGGCCTGTCCGTACCCTGTGGATGGACGCCGCATTACTTCATTACGTCAGCAGTGGTGTCACCCGGATCTGCCTTACAGGACACAACCCCATTGAGAACAGGGAGGCGCACTTTACCAGACCTTCCTTCTCCGTCATTGTGCCCGCATAGGATATCATTTAGGTTTCTGACATTGTAACGTCTCTGATCCCGCGCTCTCCGTTTTTCCAGCTATGCACCTGCTCACATTCCCATGCACACATCTTCTACACATTCTAGACACAAATGTTAATTATTCGAGTTCTCTTCTTGTGCCGTTTGCTTCTGTTGCCATGGTAACTCTGATCTGTTTACCTCACTTTCGCTGCATGATGCCCAGCCAATCATAAACCTGGAATCTGCGTCTGGTCCTGCGATCATGTAAATCGTTTACCGAACGTTGGCAATCTGCGAGAATGTATGTTTTGTTTTAGATGAGAAACAATTGTGGATTTTATTACCAGATTTGGCGGATTCCTTTGTAAGGCCGGAATCACAGTATTTTACTGTGCTAGGACCCATATGTCTGCCCTGTCCAAACAGAAGATTAGTGTAATGCCACGACTTGCAGAGATAAGACACAACGAGGGTCATTTATTATGACCCCCCCCCCCCCCTCATGCCAGAAACTGGTGTAAAAAAAATTGCAAGTACGCGGTTTGCAACTTTTTGATTGCCGCTGCTCCCAAATTTAGATGCATTTGGCTTTTGTGCGTTGTCTATGGCACTTTCTGAAAAAGGGGAGTGAGGGGGGTCGGGGCAGTGTGCCTTCTCATGAATTAAGCGCATCCTCAGGGCTCATGCAGGCGATCGTATTTTCTTTCCGTATCCGTTCCGTTTTTTTTTTTTTGCAGCCCGTATGCGGAATCATTCACTTTAATGGGTCCACAAAAAAAAAAAAAAGGAAATGACGCTGTGCGCGTTCCATATCCGTATTTCTGCAAGTCCATTGTGTAAAAAAATAGAACATGTTCTATTCTTGTCCGTTTTGCGGACAAGGACAAGCATTGTTACAATGGATCCGCAATAAAAACGCATGCAACACGGATGTCATCCATTTATTTTTTTTGCGGATCCGTGTTTTGCGGACCGCAAAATACAAACTGTCGTGTGTATGAGCCCTCAGGTGGAGCAAAGGATATCAAAGACACCTGCGTAAAATGACGATCTTTGATGGATGTCCCCCAATATATATCAGACCTCAACTAACTTCAGGCTCATGCACACGGATCCGTAAAAAATACGGATGACATCACGTGTGACTGCCGTATTGCATCCGCTTTTTTTTGCGGATCCATTGTAAAAATGCCTGTCCTTGTCCGCAAAATGAATAAGAATAGGACGTGTTCTATTTTTGGGTGGAACAGACATGCGGACATACGGAATGCACACAGAGTCATTTCCAAATTTTTTGGTGGACCCACTGAAGTTAATGGTTCCTTATACGGACCTGTAAAATAAACGCAGCGGAAACAGGAAAAAAAATTAATTAGTGTGCATGAGCCCCTAGACCTTATAAATCTATCCTATTTTTTTTTGCAGATCGGACATACGGATCTGTACCCCATTCTTGCACAACCCCTTTTAATCCGGGGTCCTGGAAGACCCCTTCTAATCACTTTTTAAGTTCCTCACTTTTTTAACGCAGATGAAGGTTATAAGTGATTAGACGGTAGTGTATATTACATGTAATTCCTTATAAATCTGACTCGTTGCAAACTATTATACACCAGAGTGTCATTCATGCAGTTTTGGTAAATCTTTATATTTGATATGTAATATTTTTGCCCTCATACAGCCGTCAAGCATCATTCGGCCATCAAGCACCACACTGAATAAAGACAACGGGACACATGCATAGAGATGAAAATTTTACCAGTCTTCAGTTGAAATGCTTTTATATATCAGCCTGACACGTCCACGTTACAGAGGGAGCAAAAAACGTGGGATCTGGCAGACGTACCGGCAGCACAGTATGTCTCCCAGGCAGAAGGTTTGCATTGCAGGTTCCACTGCCTAAGATCAAGGTAAGCCGCTGGTTCCTGGAAATATATAGCTATCTATATATGTATATATATTTATTCACCTTATTATAAGGTACATAGAAATCTCTCTGGGAATATAAACAGCCACAAAATATATAGGACATCTGCTTTCACTTTTTTACAATTTTATACAAAAAAAAAGCGTGTATTAAAACAGCCGCCATTTTTTGGAAAATATCCCCACAAAAGCAGCAGTTCCCCCTCCGTGATTATGAACATTTAGTGCGCACATGAAAGCAGTGGCAAATATGATCCGTACCATGTAGTCGCGTGGGGAGTAGAGAGGTACGCAGTGCATTATACAATGCGGCATGTTCATTATCCGCAGTCCTGACACCACTATAAAGTGCATCACATCAGTTCCCAGCCATGTAACAGCACCAGCAGATAAAAGGGCAGGAATGGGAGTGGAAATGCTGCCCCCTTCATATCCCATACTGTTTTACCCCCTTTGTAGATAGTTACATGCGTGCAATGCCCCTTCACTGATATCGCTAAATATTCCCTGACTATATAGAGCAATGTGTACTTCAGTATCACAGGTACATATACATTCCACCTGCCACATCTAGAAGTGCTAGCGGATAGGAACAGTAGTCAAGATATCTGTGCAAGCACCACTTAAAGCAGGTGTACAGTCATTGCTCCATGCACAGATTTCCCTTAGGACACTATATTAAAAACACAATGGTAAATCTCAAAATCAATCTAACGTTTGTAGCTTTTCACCCTCAGGCTTCGATAGATTAGACACAGCAATGAACCCAGTGTAAACCTGAGAAGAAGAGGGAGGAGAGAGCAGAAGCTATGCATTTCTAGGAAGCCGGGGTGAGTGTGTAACTAGCTTCATAGCTGCCGAACAGTGGGTGCTTTAAAATCTATGTACACAGTTGGGGGCATTTTTTTATGGTTGCATTTACTCATATTGGCCAAAAAATCACTTTTTCAATTGGTCTTTATTAAAAATGTTCAGCTGTTTCTGAGATACAGGAGTTAAAAAAATCAGTCTGCAAACTGTGACTGTTTTCTTTAAATCTCATCTGATGGCTCGCGTAGAGTTGTTATCGCGGATCACCTGACCTCATAAACACTTATTTAAGCTGTATTCTTATCAATTTGATAAGGATTCATCTATAATGAGGATAGGAGGTCGAAGTGAGCGGGATCCAAAGAAAACAGACTGACAGCTTGCAAACAGACTGAGTTTTTAAACCCCTGTATCTCAGAAACGACAGAACATTTTTAATAAAGACCAATTGAAGAAAAATATTTTTAGGCCAAAATTAGTAAAATGAAATCAGAAAAAATACCCCCTAGGGCATACATAGCCTTTAAGTTTTTTTTTGTTTTTTTTTTAATGGAAGAATGGATTCAGTTCTGTTCACATGACGTGCATATACTTGGTGTGTCACTAACCCCTCAGTATGTGTGCATATATATATATATATAATGTTTTCTGTATAGAAAACTATAGTTGACTACACTTTTCTATACAGACCTATCCTGTTAAAAATACATATGCCGCACACGATTTTTTAACATGGGAGTCTATGGGAAATGTATACCAAGCTTTCCGGTGGATGTACACATCAGGCAGTACCCCCAATATAAATGTCAGAAGTGCCTTTGCAAAATCCTCAGCGTAGTCCGCAGCAGAAACCGTTGCGGTGTTTATAGCGGTTTTTTCCGTTTGAAAGCCTTGGATCTGCTCACGGTTTACCGCTGTTGAATGGAGCTAAACTGCGAAAGGGCACCCGCCGCAGCTTCAAGCGACATCTGTCCAGACACCACACCAAGAAAGAACATGTCCTTTCTTGTCACGGTCGAGGCTTTAAACCACCGGCCACACCAATGGCAGCACGGCTTCTCATGTGTGTTACATGTGAATTGTGCGGCAAGTTCAACTCCTATACATTGAAAGGCTGAGATTTCTCTACGTGATTTGAAAATCCTCAGTCTGCTCATTCTCCCAAGTGAAATTATTTCTCTCCATGTGGATGCAGTTTTTTAGAACCCCATCCACATGGATGGTACTGTAAACTGCTGCAGATTTGCTGAACCTGCAGCTGAAATCCACAGCAAATATGCCACCTCTGATCTCACCGGGAGAAGAATGATAACACAGGTAAGTGCTGAAGTTATAGAAAGGGCAGTATCCATAGATATAAAGAGCTAGGTAGAGAATGAATAAAGTGCCTACGTCTTAATAACAGTTCTTTCAAGTGGGCGAGCTCCAATAGTAAAGGTAATCTACCTGCAAGCCAAACTCCTCATGACATCCAAGTCAGCCCATCAATGACAACAGGGCTTCATCACAGCCTGCTGCACTGAACCAGCTGCCAGTTATAGTCTTTACAGACTTATCCATTTCTTACAGACCTACAAAGATATTATCGGATCTCACGTTTGAAAATACGTGAGGCAGTGGTCACCAAACCTCCATCATGTATCCATTTTTTAACATCAAAATTAGTGTCATCTGCAGCGATATTCTTGTTGTGACAGATCCAGCTTAGCATTCTTGGCTCCCTTAAGAACAGAAGCCATGAGCCTAATGTAAGCAGAGCCTTAAGGGATTGCTAGTTGTGGGAATTTCTGTGCGAATTAGGAAAACCTATAAAGATAGGTGGACATTCTGGAGTAGTCTTACCGGTCAGAGTGCTAATCTACTTTCAAATTTATTGAAAATCTAATTATGGACATATAGGGTCATTTATTTGGAAAAATGGAACAGCGTGCCAGAAAAGCTGTTTGCACCTTCCTTTCCTTCATCTGTGCAGCAATATGCCGTGTTGTTGCAGGGCTTACATACATGAGCTCAAGATGATGGAATGATCTCTCAGGATGGAGCTAGTCAGACCAGCAGAAAGCGATCCCGCACAGAATAAGTGGGGGTCCTGTGGTCCAGGTCTGCTGCCTGGCCCTTGCCTATTCGTACAAAATTCATACAGTATAATCTGACTCACAAGATAAAAATGTGGTGAAGCAAGGGTTTTTCACCTCCATTCCCCCTCATAACGATGGGGGAGAACACAAGTCATGGGTGGGTCTTCCTAAGCCCTAAAGCGTTATGGTATGGATATCCTGCATCCATGCAGACTACATTAAAGGCGCTGTTCCACAAAAACATATTCTACATTTTTCCAACCAGCACCTGGATCTGAATGCTTGTGTATTTGCTACTGAGCTATTCAATAAAATATATCTGTATACCGCCACCTGCTGTTTTTCCTTTTCTCTCTGTCCACTTCACTGAGGTGGTCACACGTGCTCAGTTCCATCCTTCAACTGCCACCAGCTGTAAATACTGTTGGAAGCTGTGACAGTTATAGGGAGAGAGCTGCAGCAGAATGGACATACCTCCTGAGCTGTGATAGGGAGAGAGCTGCAGCAGACAGGACACACCTCCTGAGCTGTGATAGGGAGAGAGCTGCAGCAGAAAGGACATACCTCCGGAGCTGTGATAGGGAGAGAGCTGCAGCAGAAAGGACATACCTCCTGAGCTGTGATAGGGAGAGAGCTGCAGCAGAAAGGACATACCTCCTGAGCTGTGATTGTGAGAGAGCTGCAGCAGAAAGAACATACCTCCTGAGCTGTGATAGGGAGAGAGCTGCAGCAGAAAGGACATACCTCCTGAGCTGTGATAGGGAGAGAGCTGCAGCAGAAAAGAAAAGCAGAGCAATTGAAGCAATGAATGGGGAGATCTCTGGATCCATGTGAGGTACAGGGCTGGTTCTGGCTTTGTTAGTAAGGTATTGTCTCTATACTATATAATGTCTGATTTTTATTTTACATTACTCAGGGAATAAGAATTAATATTTCCTCCAGTGCTTCTTGATTTCCTCCATTCATAAAAGCACAGTAGGTGCTGTTCCCCTTTAAATGAGCCCATTGTCCCTAAAGCTTCTGACTGATTACGGTTATTAAATTGCTCTTATACTTGCATTTAGCGCCTTATATATGCTTTACAGCACAGGCAATATTTTTAGCCTAGGGTGAAGTTTTTTTGCTTGTTTGGATTTTTTTTTATAATAGTATATTTTTCCATAGCAGCAAAAAGATCCTCAGAAAAAAAAAATGTTTCATTATTTTTTTTAAACCTGACTGTCATGCAAAGACATGCAGGAGAGAGAGGTGGGGTGGCTCACCCCCAAACCCTGCCCCCACCGACTCTTCTCAAAGTGACAAACACATGTCATTTTATAAAAGGAGAAGGCTGCAGCACAGGCAGGATTATCGGGGAAGGAGGGAGAACGAAAGCGAGTGGAGAAAAGCGTAAGTGACAAGGAGAATATAGGGAGAGAGGAGAAATTAGAAGAGTGAATTAGTGATGAGTAGCTGACACAATGAAAGTGATCAAGGTAGAGAATAGAGCAAAGTGTGGTCCTATGGGAATGTAAAAGCCTCCTATGAAAGAGGGCAGTCAGGTGTCCCTATCATACTCCTTACAGAGAGGGTGCCACAGCCTAGATTAGCCCTATCTCTCCTTCCCATGATCAGGGGCTCCTAAGCCCCGATGCAAAATTTGTATCTGCCATGTACAATTTATCACAGCAAGGGGCCCTCAGCACAACCCTATAGCTATTTCCCTGTCCATGGGCAATGCCGACTTGCACAGGACTACCTTTCTCAAAAAGAAGGGGGACCGGCCCAAGGGTTGCTTGTTCCTTCTCTTCCATATTAAAATAAATTAGGCGGAAAGTAAACAAAGCTAATGTTAGCAGATGGGTAAAAAATTATTATTTTTAAATAGGACCCTATTGTGTGTCCTTACCCCCTTCGCAATGATCTGCCTATATTAGAGCAAAGGGTTGGTCCATTTAAAAGTCATTTAGTCTGGTCAGGCAGGGGTGCACCTAGCCTTTCTGCTGCCTCAGGCGAAAACTGAAACGGCGCCCCCCCCCCTCTCAAATGCCAATTTCTTAACCTAACCCCTTTGCCACAATGAAAGCGCTCATTGCCCATGGCCCTTCCGCTGCCCCCCTCTTGCCCCTACCTGGTGCTGCCTGACCTGGCCTCATTGGTGGTGCACCCCTGTGGTCAGGGCTGTTCAACTGTTAAAGGGGTTTTCCGAGAGGTCGATATTGATGGCCCATCCTTAGTATAAGGTCATGAGTAATTGATCGTGGGGAGTTCCAACTCCCGACAGCTGTGTGATGAGTCTGTGGTGCTCCTGTCAACTCCCCGTCTTCTTTCTTGGCCACTGATCATGACCTAGGTGCAGCTCAGTCCTATTCAAGTGTATGGGCCTGAGCTTCCATACCAAGCACAGCCACCATACAATGTACGGCGCTGTGCTTGGTAAGGTGCGAGCAGGCCGGGGCGCTGGGGCCTCTCCAACAGCTGATCAGCAGGGGTGTCAGGAATCGTAGCTCCACCAATCGGATATTGATGATAGGCCATCAATATTGAACTCAGCGGGTTTTGCGGGAAAGGCCACATTCTTAATTTTTTTTTGATCGGACGGGAGCTTCTTAAATACGATTGATCTGACTCCGGACCAGTAAAACGTTACAAATGTTCCACAACTGTTGGGTAAGCAACACTCTTTGGTTAAAAAAATAAAATAAAAAATCTACTTCAATTCTTTCATCCCTTAGCAACTGAGGACAATGAAACTTGGACTACTGATAGAAATCATATATTATCATGCACACGCGTATGCACACACTGACTCAAGCTGTAGTTGTTTTTTTTTTTCCCCGGTAATAAAATTGTGTGACAGACGTTGAAAAGAAACTGTGGTGGCAATGGGTGAAGGAGGGGGGGGGGGGGGGATTGTACGAGATAGAGAGAAAAAGAAGCCGAGGGGGGGGTTGGAGAGGAAGAGAATGAGAAAAAATCTTTAAAGGAGAGATGTGAAATGTGTCAGATATGATACTAAAAGGATGAGTACTGCAGGGTGAGTACGGAAAGAATGACAGACAGATAAAAAAGGAATGAAGCCACGTGACGAGGACAGCAGGCACATGAGGGTTTAACATTTGGACATAGCAGCAGATTTTTTTTTTTTTTTGCCATAGCAGCAAATAAGCGACCCTGCCTCGAACTAAGGATTTAGTTTCTCCAAATCCTGTGTACCCTGAGACCCTTATGCTGCCAGATTCACATCAGTGAGGCTATACAAGTCAAAGAGGATAGGGAAGCAGGTATGCACGAGAGAGAGCAGAAGGGCTCTACAGATAGATAGACTTACAAAGGAAAGTCATTCTCTGCAGATTTATCAAGGTGGGGCAAAGAGGTCTTCAGGAGTGTGATGGTTTAATGCTCTGATAATTGGACCTTGAAGGAGTAACAATGCAATGTTCAGTGATGCTTTGGTGAGGCTTTCCTTAAACCAGTCATAATAACCAGTACTGTATATTGAATAATAGTCTGCAGAGCATTTAATGATGAGGACACTGAATCAAGCATTCTCCTTCAGGGAAAGTCACCTGGGTGAGAAGTCAAGCGCATGTGGTTACCACTGGTACCACAGATGGCGAGCAGACCGCTTTATCCCCTCCTTTCTTGTCTTTCTGTTTGAGGTGAATCTTGGCATGTCTCTTCCTCTCATCACTGCGTGCAAACTTGCGTCCACAGAAGTCACAAGCGAAGGGCTTCTCCCCTGTATGTGTGCGGATATGGGTTGTTAGGTGGTCAGAACGGCTGAAGCTCCTCATGCAGATACGACACTGGAAGGGCTTGTGGCCCGTATGGATCCGAAGATGGCGGGTCAGCTCATCAGAGCGGGAGAAACGCCTATCGCATCCTTCAGCAGGACAAGCATGAGGTCTCTCATGTAATGGGGTCTTGCTAGGGCGGTTGGGGTATTTTCTTGGCCGGATAGGCTTGAGGGTAAGCGGAGGTTGATGGTTCATACCTCCAAAGCTTGGCAAGACTTGTTTTTCCTTGAAAGCTTTGATGGTTTCCAATGGAGTGATGGGTGGTGGGTTGACACGCATTGCTTCCATGTTTTGGAAAGGTTTTTGGTCCACTGTGGGTATCTCTGTGTTGTGGTGAAACAAGTTATAGTCTGGTATCATTGGGAATACATTAGAGTCTAAACTTTGCTTAGTCGATGGGTACTCCTGTGAGGAGTATGGGGTCATGCCACCTCCTTGAAA
Organism: Bufo gargarizans; assembly: GCF_014858855.1. Classification (NCBI taxonomy): domain Eukaryota; kingdom Metazoa; phylum Chordata; class Amphibia; order Anura; family Bufonidae; genus Bufo; species Bufo gargarizans. Next base: position 59,963,301 of record NC_058081.1, on the reverse strand, counting down.
ACCCACTTGATCATGGTACAGATCCCCACAACTAGAATAAGGTGGAAGACTGTGGAACATAGACTCCACATCACTTTGTGCCTGACCCATAATGCCTCCACTGCTCCCACTACTTCCTCCTCCTCCTCCTCCACCACCAGTGGGGGCTTGAGAAGTTGGTACACCAAGGATACCAGCACTCATTAAGCTGATGATGTTTTCTTGGCACCAGTTAGAAGGGGAATCAAAAGAAAACTTTCCCAGATATGTGACAGTCTTGTTGCCTGGCTGGAATGTACTTGTGTACGAAAGATCCTGCGATGACTTGTCATTTGGTAAACCTAAATCCATCACGTTATCTGAAGAGAGAGAAAGAGAGTGTATAAGGGGTCAATGCAGTCTCAAAATATGACGTGATGAGCACACTATAGGTCAAAAACGTAGGTATCACATAGACATCCACCACAGCACCTTTGGGAGAGTAAGCTCTCAGTTCAGGTTGCCTTTTACCTTCTCCTTGGGCAGTATGAACCTGTGATGGTTCTGGAGGACTAACACACAATCGTCTCCTACAACTTGTATGCTACAGTAAATGAGAAGGGGAAAACAAAGGGTCCCTGTCGGGTGGCATCTACAGGCTCCTATTATGAGAGACCTCCTTTTTTGAGAAGCTTTTTTTTTTTTTTAACCAGACCAGGTTTCCTGTGGCAAATTTTCACTTCCACTTCTATGAGACATACTGGCCATCTTCATTCAGATGAGCAGCCCCCTAGAAGACCACTTCTCTCAATGCAATTTTGGGTGGTCGTACACTGAGGGGCTGAACAAAGGCTCTGTGTACTGTTTTGTACATTGTGACACCAAAATGACCACCTTAGGACCCTGCGTAATCATCTCAGCTCTGTCATATACAGTATATATATATTTGTAGACGGTGAGCATGCCCCCTGACAGTGAGTTACAGAGTGTTAATATATCTCCATAGCACCAGAGAAAATGTGCGGGTAATTCAGTGATAACACAGACAGGCAGCGTTACTAGTAAATTACAGTACGGTTCACTATGTAGCCGTGTGCTATGTATATCCATGTGGGGGAACCTGTATGAATACAATAATTGCCTCCGGAAAATGTGACAAGATGGCATTTGTTCATATTCCTGAAAATATCCTTGTGTATTATATATAGGTGTGATATACAGTAGTGTCACCCAGTGGACTATTTAAGATGTGGCGGATGTGGCGCCATGTGTCAGCACTATGGATCTGCAGTGTCGCCATATGGTGCCTCTGTGCAACAGAATACCAGCATAATACAGAATGTACTAGAATATGCCTGGATTTTTGTCTCGTCTATTTTCAGGGGATGTGTGCGAGAAGGACCTCACTGCGACTCCTTGTTAAGTCAGAGGTGTAGTATGGGCCCACAGAACTCAACGGAGCCATAACACCCAACATCTTATATGAGCAGATAGCCGATACCTACGAAACTGGCTGACCTGTTACATGTGCACTTGGCAGCTAAAGGCATCTGTGTTGGTCCCATGTTCATATGTGCCCGCATTGCTGAGAAATATGATGTTTTACTATATGCAAATGAGCCTCTAGGAGCAACGGGGGCGTTACCATTACACCTAGAGGCTCTGCTCTCTCTGCAAATGCTGCGCCTCTGCACTGTGATTGACAGGGCCAGGCACTGAAAATGTCATCATGTATGTCAATGAAAGTGGAGAGGGTGCAGCAGTTGCAGAGAGAGCAGAGCCTCTAGGACAGGGATCAGCAACCTTCAGCCCTCCATCTGTTGTAAAACTACAACTCCCAGCATGATCTTTTCACTTCTGTGGAAGTTCAGAGAACAGCCAAGCAAGTGTGCATGATGGGAGATGTAGTTTCACAACACCTGGAGTGTCGGAGGTTGCTGACCCCTGCTCTAGGAGTAATAGTAACGCCCCAGTTGCTCCTAGAGGCTCATTTGCATATAGTAAAACATTATTTTTTCAGTAATGTGGACACATATGAACATGGGACCAACACAGATGTCTCCAGCTGCCAAGTGCACATGTAACAGGTCAGCCAGTGTCATAGGGACAGATCTGCTGACTGATACCCTTTAAGGCACAATCAAGAACGATCACCCTATGTCAGTGATGGGCAAACTGCAGCTCCCCAGCTGTTGCAAAACTACAAATCCCATCATGCCCTGCTGTAGGCTGATAGCTGTAGGCAGACTGGGCATACTGGGAGTTGTAGTTTTACAACAGCTGGAGAGCCGCAGTTTGCCCATCCCTGCACTATGTGGTCATCTGTAGGCTGGCCTGGGGTTAGTATCCAGCAGAACACTGCCGAACAATTGGTCTGGGTTCACATCTCTTATTTTATATACGGTTTTCACTTCATTTGCATGAAAAGAGGGAACGGATCCAAGACAGCAAAAAGCAGAAAGTATTAAGTTCTCCTTCTCTCTGCTTTGGGTTCCTTTCCAGCATTTCCTAAAAAATTAAAAATAAATTTGAACCCCAGCCTTAAAGGGGGTGTCTGCTTTGGATAACCCCTGTCCAGCACCTGATTGCAGGGGCCTTCCTTACACTAACTGAAGTCATCCATGGAATTCACACATAAGGCAGATCTCTGATCCCTCGGGATGGTTGCATATAAGGACATTCGGGTAGAGAGTCTGAGGTGGATGACCCTTGTAATGCAATCTGGGGGTACCTGGATAACTCAAAATTAACATACCGCTACCCGCACTCCTAACACATTGTCTTCCTATTCAGTCCCAAAGATTGGTACAGCTATGTCCACTCCATGGGAGTCTATTCATGTGGCCCTCATCTATTTGCAGATTTTGTCCCTGAATGTAGCACCCGCGGACCTAATTAATAGAAGCGCTATATTAAGAGATGGCGAGCGCGCTGTTCATTGAGCTTCACGTCCTCCCGGAGATCCCCGTATATATAGGTTTATACATTGTAATAGGTCAGGTTACACATAAAGATTTCCTCCCCAATCACATTGAGGTTCTGATATCCCCAGTTTCTTCCTATTCTTTGCATTCACAGAGGGGATTTGCTATAATGGGGATGGTTTTACAGGCAAAGTCACCCACCTTCTAGGCCAAGAAAGCCCTGCCATTCTCTATAATGGGGTCTCCTATGTCGGATAAGTTCCCCACTGTTGGAAATACTAATTTTTGTTGTTATTACACAGGAGCGATAACTACTACTGGTAATATACTTTGGCCTAGATGTAGGAGTATGCACTTCTGGCTCTGGCTTTACAGGTACTGACTTTGACCCCTTTTACACGGTCATCCCCTCTCGTATTAGCATTTATTATCAGGACATTGGTTTACATACAGAGATATCCTCACAGCCCAGTACATGCTATTTCCTATCAATGAGGTTTCCCATTCCGGTTGCCCTTTAAACGCTGTCATCTATACATGTGGGCTGACAGCTTTAGATTGCACATGGTGCCAGGGAGCGTGCCCCTGATCTTGATTATGTAGCTGTTGTACTGTATACAGGTGGTATTAGATATGGTCTATATACATGTAGATGATGGTGGGGTGTACAAACATACCAGTCACCCCTGTACTGTCATCCCCTCCCTCTGGATAACCTGTACATGTGTTAGGAGAAGATTTCTCCAGACTGACCCCTTGTGCCACTGTAAAGTTTTTAAGGACATCTACATTTTAAGGAGTTAAACCTGGAAATTCCCCCTGCCCCCCCGCACTACACCTACTCACCCACCATCCTGTGAGCTGTCTCCAGCTGCCCCCACGTGTCACCTCCCAAGTCAGTCGCCTGCCACCCCCACACACCGGGCTGGGAGCTCCCCCACCTCCGCAACCATATTTAAAGACTTCCTTCCCCCACAATGTGACGTTCTCTGTGTCTGAGCATGGGAACAGAGCATCTGGCTTTGTATGTGGGGGCACTCCGGTGATGGGTAACCCTCTGATCACAGGGCACACAACTGGGCAAACCTGCCCCCCTCACTAATGAGACCAAAACACTCAAACCACACTTTACTGAGAGGCCCACAAGAGCTGTGACCCCAGATCAAGCACAGGGTGGCGGGGCAGTGCCGCTGTGTAGTGAGGCAGTGCCCCCTGTGTGGTCGGGCAGTACCCCTGTGTGGTCGGTAGTGCCCCCTGTATGGTGAGGCAGTACCCCTGTGAGGTCAGGCAGTGCCCCCTATGTGGTGAGGCAGTACCCCTGGATGGATCGGCTGTGACCCTGTGTGGTTAGGCACTGCCCCTGTCTGGTGGGGCAGTACCCCTGTGTGGTCGGTAGTGTCCCCTGTGTGGTGAGGCAGTACCCCTGTGCGGTCAGGCAGTACCCCCTGTGTGGTCAGACGGTACCCCATGTGGTCAGGCAGTACCCCTGTGTGGTCGGGCACTGCTCCTGTGCGGTTAGGCAGTACCCCCTGTGTGGTAGGGCACTGCTCCTGTGTGGTTGGGCAGTACCCCTGTGTGGTTAGGCAGTACCCCTCTGTGGTCGGTAGTGCCCCCTGTGTGGTTGGGCAGTACCCCTGTGTGGTCAGGCAGTACCCCTGTGTGGTCGGTTGTGTGGTCAGGCAGTACCCCTGTATAGTCAGGCACTGCTCCTGTGCGGTCAGGCAGTACCCCCTGTGTGGTAGGGCACTGCTCCTGTGTGGTTGGGCAGTACCCCTGTGTGGTCGGTAGTGCCCACTGTGTTGTAGGGCACTGCTCCTGTGTGGTTAGTCAGTACTCCCGTGTGGTCAGGCAGTACCCCTGTATGGTCAGGCAGTACCCCTGTGTGGTAGGGCACTGCTCCTGTGTGGTTAGTTAGTACTCCCATGTGGTCAGGTAGTACCCCTCTGTGTGGTTGGGCAGTACCCCTGTGTGGTCAGGCAGTACCCCTGTGTGGTCAGGTAGTACCCCCCTGTGTAGTTAGGCAGAACCCCTGTGTGGTAAGGCAGTACCCCTGTGTGGTCGGGCAGTACCCCTGTGTGGTCGGTTGTGTGGTCAGGCAGTACCCCTGTGTGGTCAGGCAGTACCCCTGTGTGGTCAGGCAGAACCCCTGTGTGGTCAGGCAGTACCCCTGTGTGGTCGGTTGTGTGGTTAGGCAGTACCCCTGTGTGGTTAGGCAGAACCCCTGTGTGGTAAGGCAGTACCCCTGTGTGGTCAGGCAGTACCCCTGTGTGGTCAGGCAGTACCCCTGTGTGGTCAGGCAGTACCCCTGTGTGGTCAGGCAGTACCCCTGTGTGGTCAGGCAGTACCCCTGTGTGGTCAGGCAGTACCCCTGTGTGGTCGGGCAGTAATGCTTGGGTTGAGTGTGTGAACAGGTGACATGCGGCAGAGACATCATGTCTCCACAACATAACAGTCCTACACATACGTCCTAGCGGGCACCAAAACTTCTGCCTATGAGATTATTAGATACAGAAGTAGCTCGTCTGCTTAGATACAATGTCATATGTTTCTTTTTAGAGATGTCACTAGCTGCTTTAGATACAGCAGCAGCAGTTCAGTTCTCGTTGATACATTTTCATCTTTCTTATTTGATACATCAGTAGCTCACCTACTTATGCTTATCTATTTCCTACTAGGTACATCACTGGCGGTTTTAGATACAGCAGTAGCTGATCTAGATGATAAATCACTAGCTCATCCAGTTGTGCTTAGATACATTATCTATTTCTGATTAGATACATTAACTATCTCCTTAAAATACATCAGCAGCTCAACTATGTGTTCTTAGATACATTTTCATCTATTTCTGATTAGATAGGTTACTATCTCCTTAAGATACAGCAGTAGCTCATATACCTGTGCTTAGATACATCAGTAGGTCAACTACTTGCCCTGAGATACATTTTGATCTGTTTCCTATTAGGTACATCACTAGCTGATTTAGATACCTCGGTAGTTCATCTACCTGGACTTAGATACATCAGTAGCTCATCTCTTTCTGCTTAGATACATTTTTATCTGTTCCTTGTTAGGTACATCACCAGCTGATTTAGATGCCTTAGTAGTTCATCTACCTGTGCTTAGATACATCAGTAGCTCATCTACTTGTGCTGAGATACATTTTCATCAATTTCCTATTAGGTCCATCACTAGCTGATTTAGATACCTGGGTAGGACTTAGATACATTAATAGCTCATCTACTTCTGCTTAGATACATTTTCTACATCACTAGCTGATTTAGATACCTCGGTAGTTCATCTACCTGGACTTAGATACATCAGTAGCTCATCTACTTGTGCTGAGATACATATTAGGTCCATCATTAACTGCTTTACATACACCAGTATCTGATTTAGCTGTGCTTAGATACATTCTCCTCTGCCGTTTTTCTGCTTAGATACACGATAGACTGTGCCCCCATGCCCCTCACTCACCTGCAGACATGGCGGAGTAATGCTGCTCGCTGCCCCCACCAGGGTAGATGGCCAGGGCTCCGGTCAGGTCCTGCCCCTCCTCCGGGTACAGAGTGTCCGGTAGAAGAGATGTCATATTCACGGGGAGTTTCTCCAGCAGCTTCCCGGTCATAGGGAGAGAAGTGGTGCCCACCTGGGATCTGAGCTCTGCCTTGTTATCAGCCCCCGACAGGAATAAGAGGGGGTCTAACTGTGCTCCATGGCGGAGATCGGGGTCTCACAGGTGCCCCGTGCCCACAGCTGCCAGCCTCCTCCACCAAGCCCCTGGCAGAGGCATAGAAGAGAGGAGGGGGGGGGGGGGGGGGCTGGGAGACGGTGAATGGATAAAATCAGGATCTAAGACGCTACCCCATAAGATGGTGGAACAGGTCGCACCCGAAAGATGCACTAAGAAGGGGCAAGCAAGGTGTCTGGCATCTGGAGGAGGCGAGGGTGAAGGAGGAGGCGGGTAACAGGTGTCCTGAATGGATGATGAGGCCACCTACCCTGGAAAGTGGCCAGCGGGGTGTATTATGGTGGCATTTATGGGGTGTGGTTATTTGAGGTGCCCCCTAAGATCCGGTGTAGAAGTGGCAGCTGAGGGGTTAACTGACCTCCCCTCCTGGGAGATGCTCTAAGAATTATCTCTTCTGTCCTCTCTGAATCCCGATGCTCTGTCCGGGGACTCCGGCTGCTTTTTATCCCCGCCTGGGGAAGCTCCAGTGACGTAACTGTCCATATATGGACACACCGTGCTGTGACGTCACAATGGAACCTCCTCATAATGGAACTGTGAGAGAATGCAGGAAGCTGCTGCTCGCTGGATCCACGTTCCGTTCTACCTATAACCACATATATGTACTATATATACTGTATATTATACCTATAACCACACATATATGTACTATATACTGTATGTTATACCTATAAGCACATATATGTACTGTATATAATGTATATTATACCTATAACCACATATATGTACTATATATAATGTATATTATACCTATAACCACATATATGTACTATATATACTGTATATTATACCTATAACCACATATATGTACTATATATACACTGTATATTATACCTATAACCACATATATGTACTATATATACACTGTATATTATACCTATAACCACATATATGTACTATATATATACTGTATATTATACCTATAACCACATATATGTACTATATATACTGTATGTTATACCTATAACCACATATATGTACTGTGTATACTGTATGTTATACCTATAACCACATATATGTACTGTGTATACTGTATATTATACCTATAACCACATATATGTACTATATATAATGTATATTATACCTATAACCACATATATGTACTGTATATACTGTATGTTATACCTATAACCACATATATGTACTGTATATACTGTATATTATACCTATAACCATATATATGTACTATATATACTGTATATTATACCTATAACCACATATATGTACTATATATACTGTATGCTATACCTATAAGCACATATATGTACTATATATACTGTATATTATACCTATAAACACATATATACTATATATACTGTATATTATACCTATAACCTTTATGTACTATATATACTGTATATTATACCTACAACCACATATATGTACTATATATACTGAATATTATATCTATAACCACATATATGTACTATATATACTGTATATTATACCTATAACCACATATATATGTACTTTATCATACTGTATATTATACCTATAACCACATATATGTTATGTATACTGTATATTATACATATAACCACATATACTGTATGTGTGGTTATAGGTATAATATACAGTATATATATATTACATATATGTGATTATAGGTATAATATACAGTATATATAGTACATTGAATGGTTATAGGTATAATATATAGTATATATATATGTGTGTGTGTGTGGTTATAGATATAATATACAGTATATATTATATATATGTGGTTATAGGTATAATATAAAGTATATATAGTACAAATATGTGTGGTTATAGGTATAATATACAGTACATATATATGGTTATAGGTATAATATACAGTATATATAGTACATATATGTGTGGTTATAGGTATGATATACAGTATATACAGTACAGACCAAAAGTTTGGACACACCTTCTCATTCAAAGAGTTTTCTTTATTTTCATGACTATGAAAATTGTAGATTCACACTGAAGGCATCAAAACTATGAATTAACACATGTGGAATTATATACATAACAAAAAAGCGTGAAACAACTGAAAATATGTCATATTCTAGGTTCTTCAAAGTAGCCACCTTTTGCTTTGATTACTGCTTTGCACACTCTTGGCATTCTCTTGATGAGCTTCAAGAGGTAGTCACCTGAAATGGTTTTCACTTCACAGGTGTGCCCTGTCAGGTTTAATAAGTGGGATTTCTTGCCTTATAAATGGGGTTGGGACCATCAGTTGCGTTGTGGAGAAGTCAGGTGGATACACAGCTGATATTCCTACTGAATAGACTTAGAATTTGTATTATGGCAAGAAAAAAGCAGCTAAGTAAAGAAAAACGAGTGGCCATCATTACTTTAAGAAATGAAGGTCAGTCAGTCCAAAAAATTGGGAAAACTTTGAAAGTGTCCCCCAGTGCAGTCACAAAAACCATCAAGCGCTACAAAGAAACTGGCTCACATGCGGACCACCCCAGGAAAGGAAGACCAAGAGTCACCTCTGCTGCGGAGGATAAGTTCATCCGAGTCACCAGCCTCAGAAATCACAGGTTAACAGCAGCTCAGATTAGAGACCAGGTCAATGCCACACAGAGTTCTAGCAGCAGACACATCTCTAGAACAACTGTTAAGAGGAGACAGAAGAGGCAACAGGCAACAAGCAGAAGAGACTTGTTTGGGCTAAAGAACACAAGGAATAGACTATAGACCAGTGGAAATCTGTGTTTTGGTCTGATGAGTCCAAATTTGAGATCTTTGGTTCCAACCACCATGTCTTTGTGCGACGCAGAAAAGGTGAACAGATGGACTCTACATGCCTGGTTCCCACCGTGAAGCATGGAGGATGAGGTGTGATGGTGTGGAGGTGCTTTGCTGGTGACACTGTTGGGGATTTATTCAAAATTGAAGGCATACTTAACCAGCATGGCTACCACAGCATCTTGCAGCAGCATGCTATTCCATCCGGTTTGCGTTTAGTTGGACCATCATTTATTTTTCAACAGGACAATGACCCCAAACACACCTCCAGGCTGTTTAAGGGCTATTTGACCATGAAGGAGAATGATGGGGTGCTCTGCCAGATGACCTGGCCTCCACAGTCACCGGACCTGAACCCAATCGAGATGGTTTGGGGTGAGCTGGACCGCAGAGTAAAGGCAAAAGGGCCAACAAGTGCTAAGCATCTCTGGGAACTCCTTCAAGACTGTTGGAAGACCATTTCAGGTGACTACCTCTTGAAGCTCATCAAAAGAATGCCAAGAGTGTGCAAAGCAGTAATCAAAGCAAAAGGTGGCTACTTTGAAGAACCTAGAATATGACATATTTTCTGTTGTTTCACACTTTTTTGTTATGTATATAATTCCACATGTGTTAATTCATAGTTTTGATGCCTTCAGTGTGAATCTACAATTTTCATAGTCATGAAAATAAAGAAAACTCTTTGAATGAGAAGGTGTGTCCAAACTTTTGGTCTGTACTGTATTTGTACTATACACTCACCTAAAGGATTATTAGGAACACCTGTTCTATTTCTCATTAATGCGATTATCTAGTCAACCAATCACATGGCAGTTGCTTCAATGCATGTAGGATTGTGGTCCTGGTCAAGACAATCTCCTGAACTCCAAACTGAATGTCAGAATGGGAAAGAAATGTGGGCTACAACAGCAGAAGACCCCACCGGGTATAACTCATCTCTACTACAAATAGGAAAAAGAGGCTACAATTTGCACGAGCTCACCAAAATTGGACTGTTGAAGACTGGAAAAACGTTGCCTGGTCTGATGAGTCTCGATTTCCGACATTCAAATGGTAGAGTCCGAATTTGGCGTAAACAGAATGAAAACATGTATCCATCATGCCTTGTTACCACTGTGCAGGCTGGTGGTGGTGGTGTAATGGTGTGGGGGATGTTTTCTGGGAACACTTTAGGCCCCTTAGTGCTGAAGGCAAAAGGGGGTCCAACATCGTATTAGTATGGTGTTCCTAATAATTCTTTAGGTGAGTGTATGTGGTTATAGGTATAATATACAGTATATACACTCACCTAAAGAATTATTAGGAACACCATACTAATACGGTGTTGGACCCCCTTTTGACTTCAGAACTGCCTTAATTCTACGTGGCATTGATTCAACAAGGTGCTGATAGCATTCTTTAGAAATGTTGGCCCATATAGATAGGATAGCATCTTGCAGTTGATGGAGATTTGAGGGATGCACATCCAGGGCACGAAGCTCCCGTTCCACCACATCCCAAAGATGCTCTATTGGGTTGAGATCTGGTGACTGTGGGGGCCATTTTAGTACAGTGAACTCATTGTCATGTTCAAGAAACCAATTTGAAATGATTAGAGCTTTGTGACATGGTGCATTATCCTGCTGGAAGTAGCCATCAGAGGATGGGTACATGGTGGTCAGGAAGGGATGGACATGGTCAGAAACAATGCTCAGGTAGCCCGTGGCATTTAAACGATGACCAATTGGCACTAAGGGGCCTAAAGTGTGCTCAGAAAACATCCCCCACACCATTACACCACCACCACCAGCCTGCACAGTGGTAACAAGGCATGATGGATACATGTTCTCATTCTGTTTACGCCAAACTCGGACTCTACCATTTGAATGTCTCAACAGAAATCGAGACTCATCAGACCAGGCAACATTTTTCCAGTGCAAATTGTAGCCTCTTTTTCCCATTTGTAGTGGAGATGAGTGGTACCCGGTGGGGTCTTCTGCTGTTGTAGTCCATCCGTCTCAAGGTTGTGCGTGTTGTGGCTTCACAAATGCTTTGCTGCATACCTCGGTTGTAACGAGTGGTTATTTCAGTCAACGTTGCTCTTCTATCAGCTTGAATCAGTCTGCCCATTCTCCTCTGACCTCTAGCATCAACAAGGCATTTTCGCCCACAGGACTGCCGCATACTGGATGTTTTTCCCTTTTCACACCATTCTTTGCAAACCCTAGAAATGGTTGTGCGTGAAAATCCCAGTAACATATATGTACTATATATACTGTATATTATACCTATAACCACACATGTAATATATATACTGTATGTTATACCTATAAACACACATATATGTACTATATATACTCTATATTATACTTATAACTACTGTGACACAGTGAGAGTTTTGGGCTGGGAAAACAGGTATTTTCCTCCCAGCATGTGCTGCTGGGCTGATTTACAGCCAGGTGAGGTCAAATACCGGACGGGATTTTAAGTGCCGGTCCGGGTTTTGGCAGCACCTGGCTGACCTTAAATAGGCAGCTGGGCTCAGATTTGTGTTGGGATCTGGAAGCCTTGTGTCTGGATAAAGGCTGCTACCTGTTTGGCGTGAAAACAGGTTCGTGCTGCTATGCTGAAGGACTCTTTGAGGCAGAATTGCCGCATGGTGTGGATTACCACCAACACCGCAAGGTGACTTTTTGCTTGTTTATGACTGCTTGTTTTGTCACTTGCCTCAAGTGTGAATAAAATACTGAACTGTTTGATCCAAAGAACTTGTTGTTGCCTCTATACTGCGTTGCTAATCCTGTCCACCAGAGTGAAACCCCACAATTGGTGGAGGATGCGGGCAAGAGCAGTGAGGCTGGCGTGAACGACGATATTTTTGGTTTCTGCATTTTGGAGACACAGTTGTATATCGTACATTAAACCAGCTGTATTACAACCAGTGCCCCACAACAAAATGGAGGCTGTTGTGAAGGCCCTCATGGAGGCTAATCAGCAGCAACGAGAGACAAACCTGCAGCAACGCAAGGCTAATCAGCAGCATCAGGAGACTAACCAGTAATGCCCATATCCCTTTGTAATGCCCCCAGTTGAGCTAATGTTCCCATAATGTGCCAATATAAAATACCCCTTCTCAGTGCCCCCGTAGATGACCCCCATAGTGCTCCCCCCTTCCCCACAGTACCCCCCATATGTCCCAGTATAAAATGCCCCTATACAGAGCCCCCATATAAAATCCCCCTTCTTTTTGGCCTCAGTAGATGCCCCTATAGTGCCACCCAATAATCTGCCAGTAATAAGTGCCCCAATAGATGCCCCCAATCATGTTTCAGTAAGATGTGCTCCCATAGATGCCCCCAATCATGTGCCAGTAATAAGAGCCCCCCACCATCATGTGCCAGTAGCCAGATGCCCCCCAAATCATGTGCCAGTAGCCAGAGTGCCCCCCCTTATTATGTGCAAGTAACCCCCCTTATCATGTTCCAGTAGCCCCCCTTATCATGTGCCAGTAGCCCCCCTGCATCATTTAATTTACAGAACATGTCCACAACTTTGAAGATGTTTTTTTTTTTTATTGTGAAGCAAACAACAAATAGGACAAAATAACAGAAGAAGTGAATGTGCATAACTATTCACCCCCTAAAGTCAGTACCTTTTGCGGCAATCACAGCTCCAAGTCGCTTTGGATAAGTCTCTATGAGCTTGCCACATCTTACCACTGGGATTTTTGCCCATTCCTCCTTGCAGAACTGCTCCAGCATCTTCAAGTTGGATGGGTTGAGCTCGTGAACAGCAATATTTAAGTCTGACCACAGATTTTCTATTGGATTGAGGTCTGGGCTTTGACTCGGCCATTCCAACACATGTACATGTTTTCCCTTAAACCAGTCAAGTGTTGCTTTTGCAGAGTCTTTGGGGTCATTGTCCTGCTGGAAGGTGAACCTCTATCCTAGCCTCAAATCACGCACAGAGTGGGACAGGTTTTGCTCAAGAATATCCCTGTATTTAGCACCTTCCATCTTTCCCTCAACTCTGACCAGTTTCCCAGTCCCATCCCCACAGCATGATGCTGCCACCACCATGTGTCACTGTGGGGATGGTGTTCTTTGGGTGATGTGATGAGTTGGGTTTGCACCAGACATAGTGTTTTCTTTGATGGACGAAAAGTTCAATTTTAGTCTCCTCAGACCAGAGCACCTTCCTCCATACATTTTGGGAGTCTTCCACAGGCCTTTACGCAAAGTCACAATGTGCCTTTTTTTTTTTTGCTGAAAGTAATGGCTTTCTTCCGGCCACTCTGCCATAAAGCCCAACTCTATGGAGCGTACGGCTTATTGTCGTCCTATGTACAGATACTCCAGTCTCTGCTGTGGAACTCTGCAGCTCCTCCAGGGTTACCTTAGGTCTCTGTGCTGCCTCTCTGATTAATGCCCTACTTGCCCGATCCGTGAGTTTTGGTGGGCAGGTTTACTGTTGTGCCATGTTCTTTCCATTTGGTTACAATAGATTTGATGGTGTTCCTGGGGATCATCAAAGATATTGATATTTTTTTTATAACCTAACCCTGACTTGTACTTCTCAACAACATTGTCCCTTACTTGTTTGGAGAGTTCCTTGGTCTTCATGGCAGTGTTTGGTTAGTGATGCCTCTTGCTTAGGTGTTGCAGCCTCTGGGGCCTTTCAAAAAAGGTGTGTATATGTAATGACAGCTCATGTGACACTTAGATTGCACACAGGCGAACATCATTTCACTAATTACGTGACTTCTGAAGGTAATTGGTGGCACAAAAAAAGTCAAGAGGGGGGGAAGGGAATACTTTTGCAAGGCACTGTAATATACCCAGAAGCACACATATATGTACTATATTACTATATCATACTGTATATTATACCTAGAAGCACATCTATAGGTACTATATCATAACCACACACACATTTATTCTATATCATAGTTTATACAGTGCCACACTGTCCTTTAATATAATTATTACTTGATCATTTGTATATGATAGTTTTAGGCTCACTCCTTGTGGATTTTTATCATGTTTTTGGCTCTTTTGTTTGGTACATGTGTTTTAATGTGTTTCTTCACAAAAATTGATTATTTATTCCCTTAGGGGCCGGGCTAATTTTCACCTTAAGGACCAGGCCATTTTTTGCAAAACTGACCAGTGTCAGTTTATGTGGTAATAACTTAAAAACGCTTTGACTTATCCAAGCCATTATGATATTGTTTTTTCATCACATATTGTACCTGATGACAGTGGTAAAATGGAGTAAAAAAAAAAATATCATTTTTATTAAAAAAAAAAAAATCAAATTTACCAAAAATTTGGAGAAGTTAGCAAATTTCCAAGTTTTAAGTTCTCTACTTCTATAATACATGGTAATAACTACAAAAATAGTTATTACTTTACATTCCCCATATGTCTACTTCATGTTAGGATCATTTTGGGAATGACATTTTATTTTTTTGTGGACGTTACAAGGCTTAGAAGTTTAAAAGCAAATCTTGAAATTTTTCAGAAATTTTCAAAAAGCCACCTTTTAAGGACCAGTTCAGGTCTGAAGTCACTTTGTGAGGCTTACATAATAAAAACCACCCAAAAGTGACCCCATTCTAGAAACTACACCCCTCAAGGTATTTAAAACTGATTTTACAAATGTTGTTAACCCTTTAAGTGTTCCACAACAGTTAATGGCAAATGGAGATAACATTTCAGAATTTCAATTTTTGGGCAAATTTTTGATTTTAATAAAAAAATTTCCAGCAACAAAGCAAGGGTTAACAGCCAAACAAAACTCAGAATTTTTTCCCCTGATTCTGTAGTTTGCAGAAACACCCCATATGTGGCCATAAACTACTGTACGGGCACACAGTAGGCCATAGAGGGAAAGGTGTGCCGTGCGGTTTTTGGAAGGCAGATTTTGCTGGACTGGTTTATTTACACCATGTCCCATTTGAAGCCCCCCGATGCCCCCCTAGAGTAGATACTCCATAAAAGTGACCCCATCTAAGAAACTACACCCCTCAAGGTATTTAAAACAGATTTTACAAACATTGTTAACCCTTTAGGTGTTCCACAACAGTTAATGGCAAATGGAGATGAAATTTCTGAATTTCGATTGTTTGGCAAATTTTCCATTTTAATCCATTTTTTCCAGGGACAAAGCAAGGGTTAACAGCCAAACAAAACTCAATATTTATTGCCCTGATTCTTTTTTGCTGGATTGGTTTTTAGACACCATGTCCCATTTGAAGCCCCCTGATGCACCCCTAGAGGAGAAATTCCATAGAAAATGACCACATCTAAGAAACTACACCCCTCAAGGTATTCAAAACTGATTTTACAAGCTTTATTAACTCTTTAGGCGTTCCATAAGATTTAATGGAAAATGGAGATAACATTTCATAATTTCACTTTTTTGGAAGATTTTCCATTTTAATAATTTTTTTCCAGTAACAAAGCAAGGATTAACAGCCAAACAAAACTTAACATTTATTATTCTGATTCTGCAGTTTACAGAAACACCCCATATGTGGTCGTAAACTGCTGTACGGGCACACAGCAGGGCGCAGAAGGAAAGGAACGCCATTTGGTTTTTGGAAGGCAGATTTTGCTGGATTGGTTTTTAGAAACCATGTCCCATTTGAAGCCCCCTGATGCACCCCTAGAGGAGAAACTCCAAAAAAGTGACCCCATTTTGGAAACTACGGGATAAGGTGGCAGTTTTGTTGGTACTATTTTAGGGTACATATGATTTTTGGTTGCTCTATATTACACTTTTGTAAAGGCATAGTAACAAAAAATTGAAATTCTGAAATTTCATCTCCATTTGCCATTAACTTGTGTGGAACACTTAAAGGGTTAACGACGTTTGTAAAATCAGTTTTGAATACCTTGAGGGGTGTAAATGGGGTCACTTTTTGGAGTTTCTACTCTAGGGGTGCATCAGGGGGGCTTCAAATGGGACATGGTGTCAAAAAAACAGTCTAGCAAAAACTGCCTTCTAAAAACCATATGGCGATCCTTTCTTTCTGCTCCCTGCCGTGTGGCCATACAGCAGTTTACGACCACATATGGGGCATTTCTGTAAACTACAGAATCAGGGCAATAAATATTAAGTTTTATTTGGCTGTTAACCCTTGCTTTGTTATGGGAAAAAAAGAATTAAAATGGAAAATTTGCCCAAAAATAGCTGTTTTGGCACCGTTTTAATTTTTTATTATTTACAGCGTTCCTCTGACAGGTTATATCATGTGCTATTTTTATAGAGCATGTTCTTATGGACGCGGCAATACCTAATATGTAAAATCTTTTTTATTTTTATTTAGGTTTTACACAATAATATCATTTTTGAAACAAAAAAATCATGTTTTAGTGTCTCCATAGTCTGAGAGCCATAGTTTTTTCAGTTTTTAGGCGATTGTCTCAGGTTGGGTATAATTTTTGCAAGATGAGATGAGATGACGTTTAGATTAGCACTATTTTGGGGTGCATATGACTTTTTGATCGCTTGCTATTACACTTTTTGTGATGTAAGGTAACAAAAAAATAGCTTTTTTGACACTGTTTTTATTTTATTCTTTTTACAATGTTTATCTGAGGGGTGTGGTCCTGTGGTATTTTTGTAGAGCAGGTTCTTACGGACGTGGCAATACCTGATATGTATAATATGTATACTTTTTATTTATTTATTTATTTAGGTTTTACACAATAATATCATTTTTGAAACAAAAAAAAACATGTTTTAGTGTCTCCATAGTCTGAGACTTTTTTTTTTTTTGGGCGATTGGGTTATGTAGGGTATAATTTTTTGCGGGATGAGGTGACGGTTAGATTGGCACCAATGTGGGGGGCATACGCCTTTTTGATCGCTTGGTGTTGCACTTTTAGTCATGTAAGGTGACAAAACAAATGTTTTTTTAGCACAGTTTTTATTTAATTTTTTCGACAGTGTTCACCTGAGGGGTTATGTCATATGATATTTTTATAGAGCTGGTCGTTACGGACGTGGCGATACCTAATATGTATACTTTCTTTTATTTTTTTGTTTTACACAATAATATCATTTTTTTAACAAAAAAATATCATGTTTTAGTGTCTCCATAGTCTTGCCCAGCATAGTTTTTTCAGTTTTTGGGCGATTGTCTTAGGTAGGGTATCATTTTTGTGAGATGACTGTTAGATTGGCACTATTTTGGGTGGCATACGACTTTTTGATCGCTTGCTATTACACTTTTTGTGATGTAAGGTGACCAAAAATTGCTTTTTTTTTTACACATTTTGTTTTTACGGTGTTCACCTCAGGGTTTAGGTCATGTGCTATTTTTATAGAGCAGGTTCTTACGGACGCGGCAATACCTAATATGTCTACTTTTTTATTTATTTTTTTACGTTTAACATAAAAAAGCATTTTTGAAACCAAAAAAATCATGTTTTAGTCTGAGAGCCATAGTTTTATTTTATTTTATGGGCCATTGTCTCATGTAGGGGCTTTTCTGATCAATTTCATCATAGGTTTTTATTTTTTTGGGCGTTCACAGTGCGGGGAAAGTAACATGACCGTTATATAGATCAGGTCATTACGGACGCGTTGATATCAAACATGTGTAGGGAATTAAATTTTTTTAATTTTTTATCAGTGATAAATGTATTTTTTTATTTTAACTTTTTTTTCACTTTTTAAAAAAAAAAATGGACCCAGACCCACTTGGTTCTTGAAGATCCAGTGGGTCTGATGTCTGTATAATACAGTACAGTACAATATATAGTGTACTGTACTGTATTTTCACTTTACAAAGTCTGATCACACTTCTGCCTTTAGCAGAAGTCTAATCAGCACCATGGACTGTGAAGCCTGTGAAGGCGTCCGGTTGCCATGGTAACCATCACTCGCTGCCACAACAGAGCAGCGGGTGATGAAAAGGTACAGCAGCCCCCGATGGGAGAGGGAGGGAGCTCCCTCCCTGTTAACTTCTTCCATACAGCGGTCCCTACGGACTGCGACATGGAAGGGGTTAAACGGCTGACATCTGTGCCAGAACAGATGTCAGCCGTTTCAAGCAGAGTGTCAGCAATATGCTGACACTCTGCTAAAACTGCTCGGCCATCCTGAGAGAGGGGGCGGGCAGATGATCGCGCGCCTGCCCGCCCCCCCCAGCACTGCCCACTCGCACTGCCCGCACCCCTCCCCCCAAACAAAGAGGGCAGCAGGGGAGGTTAAATATAAAATAAAAGTATTTTTACATTTCTGATCCCCGCGGTCTGTGAATCTTAGAATTGCAGGGCCCGGCACCTTTTTTGCTTTGGTTGCATATTATCGTTTGCTGCGTTGTGACTTGTATTTACTTAGATCCCGTTCACAGTTGCGTTGAAAATTGTCGGATACAACCATACCTTCAGATCCCCATTGACTATAATGGGATCCGACGGAGACTTAGCCACTTTCTGGCAAAAGTTCAGGGAATTTGCTGGGCAAAAAACATTGCATGCAGCGTTTTTTGTCCGGCTAAATCCCGGCATACTTGCCGTGTAGCTCCCGGACCCCACGGCTGTAAACAGCTGTGAGCTCTGGTAGCCTGATCCTTAGCCAGATTCCAAACACAACTGTGAACGTATCAGGATTTGCAATATGTAATATCTTACACCAGAATTGAGGTTCAGCCACAGTAGTATATGTGGGGCCAATCAATATGCAGGGGTGCACCTGGCCTTTCTACTGCCTGAGGCGAAAACTGAAACGGCGCCCCAAACCCCCAATGCCAATTTCTTAACCTTAATCCCTTTTCTCCAGTCCTACTGTTAAAGACATACTTGGAAAACATTACATGCAGTGCTACAAAACATACAGGGTAATAGTGTCACATACTATGCTTCCCAATACTATACTGCAGAAACAGATAATCCCCCTTCTGCTACACCCTCTTGCCCCTACCTGGTGTTACCTGAGGCAATCACCTCGCCTCATTGGTGATGCACCTCTGCCAATATGTGTCTATTGTGGGGACAGTGTGTCATGAGCTGTATCTCTGGAAAAACTTCTGACATCATTGGTATGACTAGGACTGGGACGACTTGGCATCCAGTGCTGGTTTTGGTAGAAGGGGGCTGTGGTGGAACCTAAAGGTATGGCCCATGTATCTGTGGTTCCACGTGGGAGTCTGCTGGACAGCAGCTTGTCACTCATTATTTGTCTAGTAATAGTCACACATTACAAGATGCCAAAGTGACGCCGACTTCCACTACTAGCAACTTCCCTTTAAATAATAAAAGCGAAATAAGACCACGCAAATAGTGGAATTTCTAGAGTCCGTTCAGCCTGCCAGCTGTTATGTACTATTGTAAGCAATAGATAGTTTTGTAAAAATGATGGCTACAGGGAAGGAAAACAGTTAGGCTACTTTCACACTTGCGCTTGATCGGATCCGCTGCAAGCAGCGTTCAGCTGTCCGCCTGGCCGTGCGGAGGCGAGCGGAGCGGAGGCTGAACGCCGCCAGACTGATGCAGTCTGAGCGGATCCGCATCCATTCAGACTGCATCAGGGCTGGACGGAAGCGTTCTGCTCCGCTCGTGAGCTCCTTCAAACGGAGCTCACGAGCGGACAGCAGAACGCTAGTGTGAAAGTAGCCTTACTAGGCAATTTGATTTCATGTCTTACCTTTGGTCGTGTGTTTTCACTTTGTTGTTCTTTTGTTATCTTCTTTGTTAAAGGGATCGGTCAGCAGGAACTTCACTGATAAACCGGGCAAAATACCTTGCAGGACGGACTCAGCTGAATGTAATGATGTCTTTCACTTAGAGATCCATTGATTCATATGCAAATGAGCAGTTAAGTGCTCCAAAGTCAGGCCCAAGGCAGGCACCCTTGCTCCTTCTGCTTTCTATGCCTGCCCCTCTCTCTCCTTCTTGATTGAGAGGATCGGGATTCTGCAGTAATATTGCCTGGCCGTGTCAATAGCAGAGGAAGTAGGAACAGCAAGGGTGCCCGCAGTGTCTTGGCCCCACCTTCAGTGCACTTAAGGGGGTTATCCCAAGACATAATCTAGTTCATGACAATCTCTTTCTAACAAAGCTAAAACCAGCCCTGTACCTCACATGGATCCAGAGATCTCCTCATTCATTAATCTGCTGGACTTATATCAAGCTGACAGCTCAAGGGGAGTGTCTTTTCTGCTGCAGCTCAGGGGGCGTGTCCATGCTCTCCCTATCACAGCTCAGGAGGCAGTTGAGGGACGCAGGTCAAAGAAATAAGAAAAAGAACAAACAGCAGGTGGCGCTATGCTGCAGATACATTTTATTGAATAACTCGGTGGCTATAGTATTCAGATCCGGGTGCTGGTTTGAAAACTGTAGAATATTTTTCATGGGACAACCCCTTTAACCACCTCCGGACCGCCTAACGCAGATGTGCGGTCCGGAGGTGGCAGCGCTGCGCACAGTCACGCATATACGCGTCATCTCGCGAGACAGAAGTATTTCGTCAGCAACCTGCCAGCCAATGATCGTGGCTGGCAGGTTGCTGATTTTTAAAAAATCCAATCAAAGTGCCAGATAGCAGATCATATTTGTAAATATGATCTGTTATATGGCTGCCTGCTCCTCTGCTGGTTCTTTTCGTCGGTTGGATCCAGCAGAGGAGCAGGCTTCACAGTGAGTACACCAAACACTACACTTTAGCCCCTGATCACCCCCCTGAACCCCAATTAACCCTTTGATCACCCCTTTGATCACCCCTGTCAATCACAAGTGAAAAGAAAAAAGTGATCAGTGCAAACTGTCACTTTTTTTTTTCACTGTTATTGACCGTTAGGTTTTAGGTATAGTTTAGGTCCCTTGGTTAGGTAGTTAGCGATCAGTTAGCGCCCAGCCCACCGCACCGCAGTCCGTTATTCGCTGATTAGCGTATCGCTAATCAGCATTTGTACTTTTATAGTATCTGGAAGTGATCAAAACTGATCACGGTCAGATCTATAATAGTACTAGTGTCACTTTAGTTCGCCCTCCACCCAAAACGCAGTGTTTGCCCGATCAGGCCTGATCGGTCGCCCACACCCGCCCCACCGCAGTGACAAAAAAAAAAATTTTTTTTGATCACTGCACATTCACTTTACACGCACTGCGGCGATAAAAAAATCAGTTTTGATATTTTTTATCAACCGCAGCGGCCTCCGGTACTTCGCTAGCCTCCCCTTTGTAAGACAGGCTTGCTTTTTTTTTCTTGGGTAGTCTCAGGGAATACCCCTAAATTTAGTTGCCCACATGTCTAACCACCTCCGGACCGCCTAACGCAGATGTGCGGTCCGGAGGTGGCAGCCCTGCGCACAGTCACGCATATATGCGTCATCTCGCGAGATTTCCTGTGAACGCGCGCACACACAGGCGCGCGCGCTCACAGGAACGGAAGGTAAGCGAGTGGATCTCCAGCCTGCCAGCGGCGATCGCTCACTGGCAGGCTGGAGATCCGAATTTTTTAACCCCTAACAGGTATATTAGACGCTGTTTTCATAACAGCGTCTAATATACCTCCTACCTGGTCCTCTGGTGGTCCCTTTTGTTAGGATCGACCACCAGAGGACTCAGGTAGGTCAGTACAGTCGCACCAAACACCACACTACACTACACTACACCCCCCCCCCCGTCACTTATTAACCCCTTATAAACCCCTGATCACCCATGATCACCCCATATAAACTCCCTGATCACCCCCCTGTCATTGATCACCGCCCTGTCATTGATCACCCCCCTGTCAGGCTCCGTTCAGACGTCCGTATGATTTTTACGGATCCACGGATACATGGATCGGATCCGCAAAACGCATACGGACGTCTAAATGGAGCCTTACAGGGGGGTGATCAATGACAGGCGGGTGTTCACCCATATACACTCCCTGATCACCCCCTGTCATTGATCACCCCCCTGTAAGGCTCCATTCAGACGTCCGCATGTGTTTTGTGGATCCGATCCATGTATCCATGGATCCGTAAAAATCATGCGGATGTCTGAATGGAGCCTTACAGGGGGGGTGATTAGTGACAGGGGGGTGATCACCCTGATCACCCCCTGTCATTGATAACCCCCCTGTAAGGCTCCATTCAGACGTCCGCATGTGTTTTGTGGATCCGATCCATGTATCCATGGATCCGTAAAAAATCATGCGGATGTCTGAATGGATCCTTACAGGGGGGTTGATCAGTGACAGGGGGGTGATCACCCTGATCACCCCCTGTCATTGATAACCCCCCTGTAAGGCTCCATTCAGACGTCCGCATGTGTTTTGTGGATCCGATCCATGTATCCATGGATCCGTAAAAAATCATGCGGATGTCTGAATGGATCCTTACAGGGGGGGTGATCAGTGACAGGGGGGTGATCACCCTGATCACCCCCTGTCATTGATAACCCCCCTGTAAGGCTCCATTCAGACGTCCGCATGTGTTTTGTGGATCCGATCCATGTATCCATGGATCCGTAAAAAATCATGCGGATGTCTGAATGGATCCTTACAGGGGGGGTGATCAGTGACAGGGGGGTGATCACCCTGATCACCCCCTGTCATTGATAACCCCCCTGTAAGGCTCCATTCAGACGTCCGCATGTGTTTTGTGGATCCGATCCATGTATCCATGGATCCGTAAAAAATCATGCGGATGTCTGAATGGAGCCTTACAGGGGGGGTGATCAGTGACAGGGGGGTGATCACCCTGATCACCCCCTGTCATTGATAACCCCCCTGTAAGGCTCCATTCAGACGTCCGCATGTGTTTTGTGGATCCGATCCATGTATCCATGGATCCGTAAAAAATCATGCGGATGTCTGAATGGAGCCTTACAGGGGGGGTGATCAGTGACAGGGGGGTGATCACCCTGATCACCCCGTCATTGATAACCCCCCTGTAAGGCTCCATTCAGACGTCCGCATGTGTTTTGTGGATCCGATCCATGTATCCATGGATCCGTAAAAAATCATGCGGATGTCTGAATGGAGCCTTACAGGGGGGGTGATCAGTGACAGGGGGGTGATCCGGGAGTCTATATGGGTGATTACCCCCCTGTCATTGATCACCCCCCTGTCATTGATCACCCCCCCTGTCATTGATCACCCCCCCCCCCCCTGTAAGGCTCCATTCAGACATTTTTTTTGGCACAAGTTAGCGGAAATTTTTTGTTTGTTTTTGTTTTTGTTTTTTCTTACTAAGTATCATATTCCACTAACTTGTGTCAAAAAATAAAATCTCACATGGACGCATACCCCTCACGGAATCCAAATGCGTAAACATTTTTAGACATTTATATTCCAGACTTCTTCTCACGCTTTAGGGCCCCTAAAAAGCCAGGGCAGTATAAATACCCCACATGTGACCCCATTTCGGAAAGAAGACACCCCAAGGTATTCGCTGAGGGGCATATTGAGTCCATGAAAGATTGAAATTTTTGTCCTAAGTTAGCGGAAAGTGAGACTTTGTGAGAAAAAACCCAAAAAAATCAATTTCTTCAACTTATGCAAAAAATAAAAAATTTCTAGGAACTCGCCAGGCCCCTCATTGAATACCTTGGGGTGTCTTCTTTCCAAAGTGGGGTCACATGTGGGGTATTTATACTGCCCTGGCTTTTTAGGGGCCCGAAAGTGTGAGAAGAAGTCTGGGATCCAAATGTCTAAAAATGCCCTCCTAAAAGGAATTTGGGCCCCTTTGCGCATCTAGGCTGCAAAAAAGTGTCACACATCTGGTATCGCCGTACTCAGGAGAAGTTGGGGAATGTATTTTGGGGTGTCATTTTACATATACCCATGCTGGGTGAGAAAAATATCTTGGTCAAATGCCAACTTTGTATAAAAAAAATAGGAAAAGTTGTCTTTTGCCAAGATATTTCTCTCAGCCAGCATGGTTATATGTAAAATGGCACCCCAAAACACATTCCCCAACTTCTCCTGAGTACGGCGATACCAGATGTGTCACACTTTTTTGATGCCAAGGTGGGCAAAGGGGCACATATTCCAAAGTGCACCTTTCAGATTTTGCAGGCCATTTTTTACACATTTTGATTGCAAGGTACTTCTCACACATTTGGGCCCCTAAATTGCCAGGGCAGTATAACTACGCCACAAGTGACCCCATTTTGGAAAGAAGACACCCCAAGGTATTCCGTGAGGGGCATGGCGAGTTCCTAGAATTTTTTATTTTTTGTCGCAAGTTAGTGGAATATGAGACTTTGTAAGGAAAAAAGAGAAAAAAAAAAAAATCATCATTTTCCGCTAACTTGTGACAAAAAATAAAAAATTCTAGGAACTCGCCATGCCCCTCACGGAATACCTTGGGGTGTCTTCTTTCCAAAATGGGGTCACTTGTGGCGTAGTTATACTGCCCTGGCAATTTAGGGGCCCAAATGTGTGAGAAGTACCTTGCAATCAAAATGTGTAAAAAATGGCCTGCAAAATCTGAAAGGTGCACTTTGGAATATGTGCCCCTTTGCCCACCTTGGCATCAAAAAAGTGTGACACATCTGGTATCGCCGTACTCAGGAGAAGTTGGGGAATGTGTTTTGGGGTGCCATTTTACATATAACCATGCTGGCTGAGAGAAATATCTTGGCAAAAGACAACTTTTCCTATTTTTTTTATACAAAGTTGGCATTTGACCAAGATATTTTTCTCACCCAGCATGGGTATATGTAAAATGACACCCCAAAATACATTCCCCAACTTCTCCTGAGTACGGCGATACCAGATGTGTGACACTTTTTTGCAGCCAAGTTGGGCAAAGGGGCATTTTTTACACATTTTGATTGCAAAGTTCTTCTCACACATTTGGGCCCCTAATTTGCCAGGGCAGTATAACTATGCCACAAGTGACCCCATTTTGGAAAGAAGACACCCCAAGGTATTCCGTAAGGGGCATGGCGAGTTCCTAGAATTTTTTATTTTTTGTCACAAGTTAGCGGAAAATGATGTCGCAAGTTAGTGGAATATGAGACTTTGTAAGAAAAAAATAAAATAAAAAAATCATCATCATTTTCCGCTAACTTGTGACAAAAAATAAAAAGTTCTATGAACTCACTATGCCCATCAGCGAATACCTTAGGGTGTCTACTTTCCGAAATGGGGTCATTTGTGGGGGTTTTCTACTGTTTGGGCATTGTAGAACCTCAGGAATCATGACAGGTGCTCAGAAAGTCAGAGCTGTTTCAAAAAGCGGAAATTCACATTTTTGTACCATAGTTTGTAAATGCTATAACTTTTACCCAAACCATTTTTTTTTTTTTGCCCAAACATTTTTTTTTTATCAAAGACATGTAGAACAATAAATTTGGCGAAAAATTTATATATGGATGTCGTTTTTTTTGCAAAATTTTACAGCTGAAAGTGAAAAATGTCATTTTTTTGCAAAACAATCGTTACATTTTGATTAATAACAAAAAAAGTAAAAATGTCAGCAGCAATAAAATACCACCAAATGAAAGCTCCATTAGTGAGAAGAAAAGGAGGTAAAATTCATTTGGGTGGTAAGTTGCATGACCGAGCGATAAACGGTGAAAGGAGTGTAGTGCCGAAGTGTAAAAAGTGCTCTGGTCATGAAGGGGGTTTCACCTAGCGGGGCTGAAGTGGTTAAAGGGGTTTTCCGAGACATTAATACTGATGACCTATTCTCAGGATAGGTAATTAGTACCTGATCAGTGTCTGAAACCTGGGCCCCCCACCTTTCAGCTGTTCGAGAAGGCAGCTCATGATTTTACTTAGACATGTGACGACACATTCATCAGTCACATGGCCTAGGCGCAACTCAGCCTCATAGAAAGTGAATGGGGCTGAGCGCGATACCAAACATAGCCGCTATACAATGTATGAAGCTGTACTTGTTAAATTGTGATAAGTTCACGGTGCTCACAGGAGTGCCAGTGCCTTTTCAAACAACTGATTGGTAGGGGGTCCCGGATGTCAGATCCCCACCAATCAGATACTGATGACCTTTCCAGATGATCTTTGAAAACCATTTTAAATGCTCTTTTGCATATGGATTAAACATTATTTTTTCTCCAGAATTAAGGCTTACTAAGTGAAAGGTATCATTACATTCAGCTGAGCTGGACCTACAAGGCATTGTGCCTAGTTTATCCGTTAATTTCCTTTTGACAGATTCCTTTTAAAGGGAACCGGTCATCATAAAAAAGCATTGTAAGGTACAGGCAGCATGTTATAGAGCAGGATTTGCTGAGCAGATTGATATATAGTTTTCTGGAAAAAGATTCAGTAAAACCTATGTCACGGAAGGTGTACAGGAAACAAGACAATGCAAAATGAATATATGACTCACTGGATCCAAAACTAAGGAACAAAAGGGAGACCCCTGCATAAGACCTGGCGCTCTCCCTGACTGCTCAGTCTATGCGAAAATCCCAATGGTGGATGATCGCATATCCTCGTACCTCGACTATATAACACCTGAACACCCTACAATAGTGAGGGGACACGACCACCGACTCCCTACACTAGACACGGAGGGAGTCAGGGTCACCTGGGATCCAGCAAACAGAAAATCACAAATAAATGTACAGCACTTATCTTGTAGAAGACTGGAAAATAGGATCAGCATGCACACACACTCCAGGAAGTTGTATAAGCGGCACACTAATGCATTATGGGGAGGAATTTAAAGGGATGCAATCAGTCCAACTACATGACAGCTGAGAGAGGCTAACGAGATGAGGAACTGAAAACCAAAACAAAGAAAAGTCAAGGAGGAGGTTCTGAAAGGCTTCTGTCAGAGCTTCTCAGCTGTCTGGTTGTGACAACCTATTCTGGAGGCGGTCCTATCAGTGATTGACGGCCTTCCCTCTATGAATGTGTATACAGAAAGAGCTGTCACTCATTGATATGACCGCCTCTGTGACTTCATAGCTCAGAATAGGTTTTACTGAACAAAATACAAGTTTTACTAAAGGTTTTCCCATAAAACTATATATCAATCTGCTCAGCTCCTCCAGCTCAGACACCATGTTCAATGTAACAGGTTCCCTTTAAGGCATCTTTCACACAAGCGATACGGATTGTGTTAGGATCTGTTCAGGGAAAAAAAGATTCAATCTGTTTTTTTTTTGCAATTGCATTCAGTGTGAGCATTGTTTCCAGTCCGAATTGCACGCGTTTTTCATGAGCGTGAAGAAAAACAGAAGAATTACAAGCTACATCTTGCAACAGTAGCTTGTACCCAAGCTACTTCCATTTTTCATGCAGCTCCATTCACTTCAATGGAGCCAGAGCTGCGTGAAAAACACACAATATAGAACATGCTACGGTTTTTCCTGAAAGAAAAGATGATGTGTGCACATTAGATCTCCTCTGAATTCAGTTTCAGACAGGTGTGTTCACTTTCACTGCAGGAAACATGATCCATGTGGGAGCGTGAATTCCCATAGTGGACTATGCTCTTTTGACTTATCATGATTTCTAATGCTGTGTGTCTCTGCCCGACCTCAACTTAATGATTTGTAGTGACATAATTACAGTTAAGGGCGGGCGGAGACACACAGCCTTATAAATTATATGCAGAAAATCCCACAGGATTCTACATAATGTTATGACAATACGCTGTATTTATTCCTCATGGTGGTAGTAGTGTAAGATATAGATTGCGAGGTGTTCACGATGCTGGTGTTACTGCCTCCCTTAGTGCTCCAACAAGTGTTTGGTCTCTCATATACTCCATCTTGAAAACCAAAGGAACCAGATACCTTCTAGCCTTTGGCATCAGTAGCCCTTCATTGATTTGGCTTGTATAGACAGCTAGTAATGCTGTGAGTAGTGGAGCGCTGGAGGATGTGTATACAGGTAGTAGTGGAGCGCTGGTGGATGTGGATACAGGTAGTAGTGCTGTGAGTAGTGGAGCGCTGGTGGAAGTGTATACAGGTAGTAGTGCTGTGAGTAGTGGAGTGCTGGTGGATGTGGATACAGGTAGTAGTGCTGTCAGTAGTGGAGTGCTGGAGGATGTGTATACAGGTAGTAGTGCTGTGAGTAGTGGAGTGCTGGAGGATGTGTATACAGGTAGTAGTGCTGTGAGTAGTGGAGTGCTGGAGGATGTGTATACAGGTAGTAGTGCTGTGAGTAGTGGAGCGCTGGTGGATGTGTATACAGGTAGTAGGGCTGTGAGTAGTGGAGTGCTGGTGGATACAGGTAGTAGTGCTGTGAGTAGTGGAGTGCTGGTGGATGTGGATACAGGTAGTAGTGCTCTCAGTAGTGGAGCGCTGGAGGATGTGTATACAGGTAGTAGTGCTGTGAGTAGTGGAGCGCTGGTGTATGTGTATACAGGTAGTAGTGCTATGAGTAGTGGAGCACTGGTGGGTGTGGATACAGGTAGTAGTGCTGTGAGTAGTGGAGTGCTGGAGGATGTGTATACAGGTAGTAGTGCTGTGAGTAGTGGAGCGCTGGTGGATGTGTATACAGGTAGTAGTGCTATGAGTAGTGGAGCACTGGTGGGTGTGGATACAGGTAGTAGTGCTGTGAGTAGTGCAGCGCTGGAGCATGTGGATACAGGTAGTAGTGCTGTGAGTAGTGGAGTGCTGGAGGATGTGTATACAGGTAGTAGTGCTGTGAGTAGTGGAGCGCTGGTGGATGTGTATACAGGTAGTAGGGCTGTGAGTAGTGGAGTGCTGGTGGATACAGGTAGTAGTGCTGTGAGTAGTGGAGCGCTGGTGGATGTGTATACAGGTAGTAGTGCTGTGAGTAGTGGAGCGCTAGTGGATGTGTATACAGGTAGTAGTGCTGTGAGTAGTGGAGTGCTGGAGGATGTGTATACAGGTAGTAGTGCTGTGAGTAGTGGAGCGCTGGTGGATGTGTATACAGGTAGTAGTGCTGTGAGTAGTGGAGTCCTGGAGGATGTGTATACAGGTAGTAGTGCTGTCAGTAGTGGAGTGCTGGAGGATGTGTATACAGGTAATAGTGCTGTGAGTAGTGGAGCGCTGGAGGATGTGGATACAGGTAGTAGTGCTGTCAGTAGTGGAGTGCTGGAGGATGTGTATACAGGTAGTAGTGCTGTGAGTAGTGGAGCGCTGGTGGATGTGGATACAGGTAGTAGTGCTGTGAGTAGTGGAGTGCTGGTGGATGTGGATACAGGTAGTAGTGCTGTGAGTAGTGGAGCGCTGGAGGATGTGGATACAGGTAGTAGTGCTGTCAGTAGTGGAGCGCTGGAGGATGTGGATACAGGTAGTAGTGCTGTCAGTAGTGGAGTGCTGGAGGATGTGTATACAGGTAGTAGTGCTGTGAGTAGTGGAGCGCTGGTGGATGTGGATACAGGTAGTAGTGCTGTGAGTAGTGGAGTGCTGGTGGATGTGGATACAGGTAGTAGTGCTGTGAGTAGTAGAGTGCTGGTGGATGTGTATACAGGTAGTAGTGCTGTGAGTAGTGGAGCGCTGGAGGATGTGTATACAGGTAGTAGTGCTGTGAGTAGTGGAGTGCTGGTGGATGTGGATACAGGTAGTAGTGCTGTGAGTAGTGGAGCGCTGGAGGATGTGTCTACAGGTAGTAGTGCTGTGAGTAGTGCAGCGCTGGAGCATGTGGATACAGGTAGTAGTGCTGTGAGTAGTGGAGCGCTGGAGGATGTGTATACAGGTAGTAGTGCTGTGAGTAGTGGAGCGCTGGAGTATGTGTATACAGGTAGTAGTGCTGTGAGTAGTGGAGCGCTGGAGGATGTGTATACAGGTAGTAGTGCTGTGAGTAGTGGAGCGCTGAAGCATGTGGATACAGGTAGTAGTGCTGTGAGTAGTGGAGTGCTGGAGTATGTGTATACAGGTAGTAGTGCTGTGAGTAGTGGAGTGCTGGTGGATGTGGATACAGGTAGTAGTGCTGTGAGTAGTGGAGCGCTGGTGGATGTGGATACAGGTAGTAGTGCTGTGAGTAGTGGAGCGCTGGTGGATACAGGTAGTAGTGCTGTGAGTAGTGGAGTGCTGGTGGATACAGGTAGTAGTGCTGTGAGTAGTGGAGCGCTGGTGGATGTGGATACAGGTAGTAGTGCTGTGAGTAGTGGAGCGCTGGTGGATGTGTATACAGGTAGTAGTGCTATGAGTAGTGGAGTGCTGGTGGATGTGGATACAGGTAGTAGTGCTGTGAGTAGTGGAGCGCTGGTGGATGTGTATACAGGTAGTAGTGCTGTGAGTAGTGGAGCGCTGGTGGATGTGTATACAGGTAGTAGTGCTGTGAGTAGTGGAGTGCTGGTGGATGTGTATACAGGTAGTAGTGCTGTGAGTAGTGGAGCGCTGGAGGATGTGGATACAGGTAGTAGTGCTGTGAGTAGTGGAGCACTGGTGGGTGTGGATACAGGTAGTAGTGCTGTGAGTAGTGGAGTGCTGGAGGATGTGTATACAGGTAGTAGTGCTGTGAGTAGTGGAGTGCTGGTGGATACAGGTAGTAGTGCTGTGAGTAGTGGAGCGCTGGAGGATGTGTATACAGGTAGTAGTGCTGTGAGTAGTGGAGTGCTGGTGGATGTGTATAGAGGTAGTAGTGCTGTGAGTAGTGGAGTGCTGGTGGATGTGGATACAGGTAGTAGTGCTGTGAGTAGTGGAGCGCTGGTGGATGTGTATACAGGTAGTAGTGCTGTGAGTAGTGGAGCGCTGGTGGATGTGTATACAGGTAGTAGTGCTGTGAGTAGTGGAGCGCTGGAGGATGTGGATACAGGTAGTAGTGCTGTGAGTAGTGGAGTGCTGGAGGATGTGTATACAGGTAGTAGTGCTGTGAGTAGTGGAGCGCTGGTGGATGTGTATACAGGTAGTAGTGCTGTGAGTAGTGGAGCGCTGGTGGATGTGTATACAGGTAGTAGTGCTGTCAGTAGTGGAGCGCTGGTGTATACAGGTAGTAGTGCTGTGAGTAGTGGAGCGCTGGAGGATGTGTCTACAGGTAGTAGTGCTGTGAGTAGTGCAGCGCTGGAGCATGTGGATACAGGTAGTAGTGCTGTGAGTAGTGGAGCGCTGGAGGATGTGTATACAGGTAGTAGTGCTGTGAGTAGTGGAGCGCTGGAGGATGTGTATACAGGTAGTAGTGCTGTGAGTAGTGGAGCGCTGGAGTATGTGTATACAGGTAGTAGTGCTGTGAGTAGTGGAGCGCTGGTGGATGTGTATACAGGTAGTAGTGCTGTGAGTAGTGGAGCGCTGGTGGATGTGTATACAGGTAGTAGTGCTGTGAGTAGTGGAGCGCTGGTGGATGTGTATACAGGTAGTAGTGGAGTGCTGGTGGATACAGGTAGTAGTGCTGTGAGTAGTGGAGCGCTGGTGGATGTGTATACAGGTAGTAGTGCTGTGAGTAGTGGAGCGCTGGAGGATGTGGATACAGGTAGTAGTGCTGTGAGTAGTGGAGCACTGGAGGATGTGTATACAGGTAGTAGTGCTGTGAGTAGTGGAGCGCTGGTGGATGTGTATACAGGTAGTAGTGGAGTGCTGGTGGATACAGGTAGTAGTGCTGTGAGTAGTGGAGCGCTGGTGGATGTGGATACAGGTAGTAGTGCTGTGAGTAGTGGAGTGCTGGTGGATGTGTATACAGGTAGTAGTGCTGTGAGTAGTGGAGCGCTGGAGGATGTGTATACAGGTAGTAGTGCTGTGAGTAGTGGAGCACTGGAGGATGTGTATACAGGTAGTAGTGCTGTGAGTAGTGGAGTGCTGGTGGATGTGTATACAGGTAGTAGTGCTGTGAGTAGTGGAGCGCTGGTGGATGTGGATACAGGTAGTAGTGCTGTGAGTAGTGGAGCGCTGGTGGATGTGTATACAGGTAGTAGTGCTGTGAGTAGTGGAGCGCTGGTGGATGTGTATACAGGTAGTAGTGCTGTGAGTAGTGGAGTGCTGGTGGATGTGTATACAGGTAGTAGTGCTGTGAGTAGTGGAGCGCTGGAGGATGTGTATACAGGTAGTAGTGCTGTGAGTAGTAGAGTGCTGGTGGATGTGTATACAGGTAGTAGTGCTGTGAGTAGTGGAGTGCTGGTGGATGTGTATACAGGTAGTAGTGCTGTGAGTAGTGGAGCGCTGGAGGATGTGTATACAGGTAGTAGTGCTGTGAGTAGTGGAGCACTGGAGGATGTGTATACAGGTAGTAGTGCTGTGAGTAGTGGAGTGCTGGTGGATGTGTATACAGGTAGTAGTGCTGTGAGTAGTGGAGCGCTGGTGGATGTGGATACAGGTAGTAGTGCTGTGAGTAGTGGAGCGCTGGTGGATGTGTATACAGGTAGTAGTGCTGTGAGTAGTAGAGTGCTGGTGGATGTGTATACAGGTAGTAGTGCTGTGAGTAGTAGAGTGCTGGTGGATGTGGATACAGGTAGTAGTGCTGTGAGTAGTAGAGTGCTGGTGGATGTGTATACAGGTAGTAGTGCTGTGAGTAGTGGAGTGCTGGTGGATGTGTATACAGGTAGTAGTGCTGTGAGTAGTGGAGCGCTGGAGGATGTGTATACAGGTAGTAGTGCTGTGAGTAGTGGAGCACTGGAGGATGTGTATACAGGTAGTAGTGCTGTGAGTAGTGGAGCACTGGAGGATGTGTATACAGGTAGTAGTGCTGTGAGTAGTGGAGCGCTGGTGGATGTGTATACAGGTAGTAGTGGAGTGCTGGTGGATACAGGTAGTAGTGCTGTGAGTAGTGGAGCGCTGGTGGATGTGGATACAGGTAGTAGTGCTGTGAGTAGTGGAGTGCTGGAGGATGTGTATACAGGTAGTAGTGCTGTGAGTAGTGGAGCGCTGGAGGATGTGTATACAGGTAGTAGTGCTGTGAGTAGTGGAGCGCTGGAGGATGTGTATACAGGTAGTAGTGCTGTGAGTAGTGGAGCGCTGGAGGATGTGGATACAGGTAGTAGTGCTGTGAGTAGTAGAGTGCTGGTGGATGTGTATACAGGTAGTAGTGCTGTGAGTAGTGGAGTGCTGGTGGATGTGTATACAGGTAGTAGTGCTGTGAGTAGTGGAGCGCTGGAGGATGTGTATACAGGTAGTAGTGCTGTGAGTAGTGGAGCACTGGAGGATGTGTATACAGGTAGTAGTGCTGTGAGTAGTGGAGTGCTGGTGGATGTGTATACAGGTAGTAGTGCTGTGAGTAGTGGAGCGCTGGTGGATGTGGATACAGGTAGTAGTGCTGTGAGTAGTGGAGCACTGGAGGATGTGTATACAGGTAGTAGTGCTGTGAGTAGTGGAGCGCTGGTGGATGTGTATACAGGTAGTAGTGGAGTGCTGGTGGATACAGGTAGTAGTGCTGTGAGTAGTGGAGCGCTGGTGGATGTGGATACAGGTAGTAGTGCTGTGAGTAGTGGAGTGCTGGAGGATGTGTATACAGGTAGTAGTGCTGTGAGTAGTGGAGCGCTGGAGGATGTGTATACAGGTAGTAGTGGAGTGCTGGAGGATGTGTATACAGGTAGTAGTGCTGTGAGTAGTGGAGCGCTGGAGGATGTGTATACAGGTAGTAGTGCTGTGAGTAGTGGAGTGCTGGAGGATGTGTATACAGGTAGTAGTGCTGTGAGTAGTGGAGCGCTGGTGGATACAGGTAGTAGTGCTATTGTGTGTTACCATTCCGCTAGTTAGCGCTGACTGGACAGCACCCACAACTGGTAACACCCAGCTCTCTAGGAAAAAAATAACACATGAATGGCGCAATGCAGAATTATTAGAAAAGAGGCTCCAAAAGTATCCTTACATGGGGCTTAGAATTACTTACATAAACAGTACACGTCAGGAGAGGTGACCGTCCTCTTTTAAAGAGACGCTTCACCCATGGACTCACTATAGAGAGAAATTAAAGTGAAAAAACATAATGCACCTTTTCTATTGTCATTTTCTTTAGTCTTTCAGGCTTTGTGATAAATATTTGTATGCTGCAGTCCAAATATCCTCACACTGTTGCTTAGCAACAGAAGGCATGCCTGGCAGGTGACAACCCCAGATCTCCACAATAGGGAGCAACAGGATTTTCTTTGTTTCATTATATGGCGATACATCTATTGCATCAGGTAATTGCTATTTATGCCATTGCATCCTAGTATACGCTGTACATTCGCTCTAAAAGTGTGATGAAAGCCATAAAGTTTTATCGACTCACAGGCAAATGGTGTAGTATTAGCTCATATAATCTGCTTTGACCTCCCCTTTTTGACTGTAAACGTAAATGACCGGTAGTCACTGGGACTCTTTTAAAGGGAACCACAGCGCTGTGCATTGCGTAGTGGCTGTGCTTGGTATTGCAGCTCAATCCCATTCACTTGAAGCTAGAACTTACCGCTGCAGTATCTGCCAATCCCTAGGGGTTAGAAAAGCCAGTATCTACAGCTACAGATGGTACAACCATTATTAATGGAACTTTTCATATGGCTTTGGGGGAGCCAGGGTTACAGGTGAGTGAGGAACACCTGCGGCCCTCCAGCTGTTGTAAAACTACAACTCCCACCATGCCCTACTGTAGGCTGATAGATGTAGGATGTCCCGGTGTAGCATTATACTACCCTACCTCGTGAGATTTCCCTACCTCCTGACTTCCTGTCACACTGCTAATGACGTAAGGAGGCGTTCCTGAGTCTTGACGATCTGCGCATGCGCAAACCGAGTTTATGGGAAATGGGAAATATTACGGCCCAGTGCGCAAGCGCGGCTAACTCTGGCCAGCGCATGCGCAGTGTCCCGGTGTGAAGCTGAGATTTTACATAAACTGTAGGTTTGCGCAGGCGCAGATCGTCAAAACTCAGGAACGCCTCCTCACGTCATTAGCAGTGCGACGGGAAGTCAGGAGGTAGGGAAATCTCACGAAGTAGGGTAATGTAACACTACACCGGCATGCTGGGAGTTGTAGTTTTGCAACATCTGGAGGGCCGCAGGTTGGACATCCATGCCCTACACCTTCGGAGGGGGCATAAAAGGCAATACACCCTGAAATATCCTGTGACGCAGAACCGTGGTAAATGAGAAGTGTTGTCCTCAGCCGGTGCAGCCTAATGGCTGGCGATGATGGCCCAAACTCAAATAGTGTGCCAAAAAAATAAAAAAAATAATGAATGTGAGTGCACCATGGAAGTCTGTCCTCAAGTGATTGATGCAGTCAGGGTGCATAGACCTTAGCGGGGAGAACTTCCCAACGTAACCCTAATTCTTACCTAACTGCAGTAGAGCTTTCCAGATAAGAAACATCTTCATGCACGCCAATGTCATGGTTCACTTCTGCTTCTCTAATTTGCTATGTTTTTTGGAAGCAAAGAGAGACATCGTGTAAGGTAGATGCTTCTTATGGGACCAAACATTAGGGTCCTGAGACTGTCCCCACTGAGTCTGCAGTGTCCCAGGGGGTCAGTAGTGTGTGCTGGGCTTTGTAGTGCAGATTGACCACTAACCTGGGATCCACTGTCGTCTTCAATTGGGGCAAATACTGGAACAGGCAGGTATTTAACAGTTCGTGACGCCAGTGTCAATTAAACGGTGACACGCCGTGTAAAGTATGGTGGAAGAATGAAGCAAGCACAGGATAGCCAACAAAAACTGGAACTTTTACTGAATATCAGTCAGGATAATACACGGACACTGGTAGTGCACAGTTCCATAAAAGACGGTTGGTTTTAGAAGAATACAGATGGTTCTTGAGAGTACAGAATGGCCGGTCTTAGCGATGAATTATACAGAGTGTTAATTACAGGAGATGCAGTACAGGCGGCTTGCACACAATTCCTGACTGGTCCCGCTATATGTGAATTTCCTCCAAGGTCTAATGCCCTTTATCTGGCGTACCCTTGAAGCTGTCCTTATCTAGTACCTCCTCTGTTATCTTGAGTACCTCTCGCTTTATCTGATCGGCCTCTGTGGTAATCTGTGTCTTGGCTTGTGGCTCACTTATGCTGCTTCAGCTGAACGGATGGTGACTCAGGAGGGGAACCTTTTCCTTGGATCCGGAACCCGGTTACAGGGCCTTTACTACCCTCTCCTAGCCGGCAGGCTTCAGGCCTGCTATGCTCTCACAGGCCCATAGCCTTGCTTTCTCTCAGACACAGGATCATTTCTGACCTCTGCTTCCCACTGTCTGACTCCTCAGCCTGCTATTACTTCCTGACTGGGCCTTATATAACCTAGGGTTCTCTAGCTCCCTCTAGTGACTCAGAGCTGGAACTACACCCTAGCCGGCCTGCAATGCACGTTTCACAGTAACAGGAAATACATAGCATGACATTATAGATATTCTTACCAACCTCCCCTTAAAGGGGGAACGACAATACCCAAGTGACCCTTCTGTAGTGACGGGGTATTACTCTCCCGTACACTACATACCCCGTTGCTTTAAGCTGAGTACGACCTCGTACTCCATCAGGGCCCGCCCAACTGGAATCATGACCTGAAATAGAGGAAGACACATGCATACATATATGTCAATTACACTCTTATCAGACCCAATTGGAAATGGCGAAGTCTGGTGACAAGGGGCGTCGTTCTCTTTTTCACAGGATAGTGAGTGGAACGGGGGCGCTGACCTGGCACAGCGGATGTTGAAAGAACCAGGATAGTCCATGACAATAAATAAGTCCATAATAAATTAACCTCTCAGAGGCTTGCACATAGGAAGTCCATCTCTGGGCACATATACTTGAATAGAAAACCGGTTATTAAATACTGTCAGCAGCACATATATAAAATGACAATACAGGACTCTGACAATACCAGGGCCTTGTTATCCTGGCAAGTCCTGCTTACCCTTTAAAATAGTGCTGACATAAAAATGTCTTTTCAACCTGAAATGGGGGTAAAAGGGGTAAAATTTGTGCAACAACTTCAAGGCACAACCGGGAATTCAGCAGCAAACCGGATGTCCCAAACAAAACAGAGGCAGCTGGAAGCCTTGGTACTCAGTGGCACATTATTTAACTAGGATGCCACCGGCCGTGGGTAACTGGCAGCGAGCTACACCAGCTCTGCCAAACTGGAGGGACAAACGGCCATTAAGGAAAGGAACAAGAGGGCAAAAGTACTCACAGCCGGGTATCGTGCTCTTCCTCAGACGATGAGTCTACATATGGCACCTGCAACAGTTGCTCCGGCAAGGACGGCCACGTTTGAAATCCATCTCCTCTCATTATTTTCAGAGGAGGAGGTTTGTCTTTTACGGCCTCCCTCTCGGCATCCGTCCTCGGGAATGGGAACCACTGTATGCCGCCTGCGATACCGAGGTCCGCCACCCAATATACCTTCTTCTTCAGGGCTTCTAGTTCGGCCTTGGAACACGTGGTCGGATCCACCGGGAGTTCAGGGGGTCCGGACGTTGGGGGAGCACTGGCAGCTGCTGCTTGACTCTGGGCCTCGGCTCTCTCCTCGGCTCTCCGGTAACTATCCTGCCTCTCCTGCTCTTCCGCTCGTTTCACTGCAGCCGGAGGGGGGTACCGCTCTTCAAGGCCCTGCAGCACGATCGGTTCCCAGAAGACATCTGGGCTGAGGTAGGCTTGACTGTGAAGATGGGTGGACCGGCCCTTGTCCACGCTTGTGCTGGCTATCTCACCCAGGTCGGCCTTGGCTTTTTCAAGATCCCAATTTTCAGCCGGCGCCCTCGGGCGAGTCACCGCGGTGGCGTAGGGGCCTCTTAAACTCTCAGCAGGAGTGTACTCCACGATTTCCCCCATGGTGAGACTGTGGAGATGCTCTGGGAGATAATGCCTTTTCACAGATCGCCGGTTGACATAAAAGTCCCGGCCAGTCCCCAACTCCTGGATAAACCCATAGCCTTTTTCCTTGTCAAAGGACACCACTATCCCTCGGCGCCTTTCAAGCTGGGGCTTACCCGGGAAGGAGTCTCCCTGGATCGACTTGGCCATCTCCTCGAAGCGCTTCTTCCGGCTGGTATTCTTTGCGGCTACCGCGGCTTTCAGCTCTTCCATGATAGCCGGCCACTCTGCATGCCGGCGGCGGATCGGTGGGGACTCGGGCCGGATAATACTCAGATCCATGGCCTGGGCTCCGGAATTGACCGTCCAGCCTAAAGGATCCCACGGGCCCAACTCCGGAAAGTCCGGTGGAGTGTCGCCCCACGCGCACGTGGTCTCATCATCACTCTCAGCAGCGCACGCCATTTCCTCTCTTTCTGATTGCTGCATCGCTTCTGCCTCCTCCCACGCACTGGGCCAGTCTATTTCCATCGGAGTCCCGCCTCCCAGGCGTAATTCTTCAAAGTACTCAGCCGCCTCGCCACTCCTCCAGGTGGGCGGCGCTCCAGGGCAGTCATCCCCTCCTTCTTCTTGGAAGGTTTCGGCGCCAAATATTCGCGCCACTGCACATCCTGATGGCGCAGTAAAAAGCCTCATGGCGCCGGCGGCCATTTTAGATGTCCTGATGCTGCAATTCACTGACAGCAAGCAGGATGATGAAAAGTCCAGTAAAACACAGTCCACAAATGCGATTTTCCTTCTGGGGGTAGCGCAACACAGTATAGCGTCTTTGATTCCTCCCAGGCGCAATTGTAATCCACAAGTTAGGAATAAAGGTTTACAGTCTTTGTAATACGGTAGTGGAATGGTTAAAGCACACAGTTCACACTTCTCTGCACTGTCGAAGTATGCGGATCCTGTTCGTGACGCCAAAAAGAGCGATGCAGTGTCCCAGGGGGTCAGTAGTGTGTGCTGGGCTTTGTAGTGCAGATTGACCACTAACCTGGGATCCACTGTCGTCTTCAATTGGGGCAAATACTGGAACAGGCAGGTATTTAACAGTTCGTGACGCCAGTGTCAATTAAACGGTGACACGCCGTGTAAAGTATGGTGGAAGAATGAAGCAAGCACAGGATAGCCAACAAAAACTGGAACTTTTACTGAATATCAGTCAGGATAATACACGGACACTGGTAGTGCACAGTTCCATAAAAGACGGTTGGTTTTAGAAGAATACAGATGGTTCTTGAGAGTACAGAATGGCCGGTCTTAGCGATGAATTATACAGAGTGTTGATTACAGGAGATGCAGTACAGGCGGCTTGCACACTATTCCTGACTGGTCCCGCTATATGTGAATTTCCTCCAAGGTCTAATGCCCTTTATCTGGCGTACCCTTGAAGCTGTCCTTATCTAGTACCTCCTCTGTTATCTTGAGTACCTCTCGCTTTATCTGATCGGCCTCTGTGGTAATCTGTGTCTTGGCTTGTGGCTCACTTATGCTGCTTCAGCTGAACGGATGGTGACTCAGGAGGGGAACCTTTTCCTTGGATCCGGAACCCGGTTACAGGGCCTTTACTACCCTCTCCTAGCCGGCAGGCTTCAGGCCTGCTATGCTCTCACAGGCCCATAGCCTTGCTTTCTCTCAGACACAGGATCATTTCTGACCTCTGCTTCCCACTGTCTGACTCCTCAGCCTGCTATTACTTCCTGACTGGGCCTTATATAACCTAGGGTTCTCTAGCTCCCTCTAGTGACTCAGAGCTGGAACTACACCCTAGCCGGCCTGCAATGCACGTTTCACAGTAACAGGAAATACATAGCATGACATTATAGATATTCTTACCAACCTCCCCTTAAAGGGGGAACGACAATACCCAAGTGACCCTTCTGTAGTGACGGGGTATTACTCTCCCGTACACTACAAGTCCAGGACTCGTGGTAGCATCACAACATTTAGAGTAAATGAAGTCTTCCCGCAGCCACCCTCTGAAATAGGTCACACACAGAAAGCGTGAAATACCAACAGGCTCCCTGGTTACAAGTAGTGAGGGCTCTATTCTGATCCTCACTCGTCTACCTACATAAATGAGACAGCTAAGAGGCGCAATAATATAAATAGGAACCAGTCAGGAGATTCCAGGGGCAACACAAAATATCAAGAGGCTCCGAAGTTCCAGACAACTATGCTTGTAAGGGAGCAGGTTGTTTGTTTGTTTTTTCCTTATTTCCCTGATCCCATCGTTGGGGTGGATGCACATCTTCAGTTCCATCCTTCAACTGCATCCTGAGCTGTCATAGGGAGAGAGCTGCAGCAGAAAGGACACACCCGTCTGATTTGCCACCTCAAGCAATTGGAACAATGAATGGGGAAATCTCTGGATCCATGTGAGGTACAGGGCTGGTTCTAGATTCATTAGAAAGAGATGTAATGTGCTATATGATGTCTGACTTTCACTCTTTACAGTACTCATGGGATGACCCCTTTAACACCAGAGTTCTGAAGCAACCTCAG
This sequence comes from Bufo gargarizans, assembly GCF_014858855.1. Classification (NCBI taxonomy): domain Eukaryota; kingdom Metazoa; phylum Chordata; class Amphibia; order Anura; family Bufonidae; genus Bufo; species Bufo gargarizans. The sequence goes on along the minus strand of NC_058081.1, from coordinate 59,922,842 downwards.
TAGTAAATCTGCCCCATTATGCCTGCTCCCGATCACTCTGACTGATGACCAATGGAGCCTAACGGTGAAAACACCTGAGCTGGTCTCCCTGATTATAGAGATTGTACAGCTTGCTGTAGCATACTACACTTATGCCACTTATTTTTTCAATGTGGCACTGAACAGAACTCAGGGGATATTGGTCCAAAATTGTAAAATTTCTCCACAATTAACTGAGAATGCTAGTTACATTTGATCCCAGAATTTGTCTTCTATTTCAGCACCTGAAGAGTTGTTCTTCCAAGGGCCACAGAATCTTTCTGCAGGGATCTTGTTTACAGCTAGAGGCGTGTAGCTATCTTCTACATGGCCCAATGTCTTCTCAATTAGCAAAACTGGATACTGAGAGGAAAGGTGTCCCAATAGTAAAAAAAAACAAAAAAAAAAAAAACTTTTTTTAACCCATAGACCCTGTATTGCCCAACCTGCACCCTTCTGATATCTGTCAGAGATGTGCAAGGCCGGGCTGGTTGTATTGTTTATATTAATAAGACAATTTATAAAGGTTATGCCATAGCTCAGTGCTAGGCCATGACATTTGGTGTCATGAATACCCCTTTAAGGCTACTTTCAGATCTGCGCTTTCCCTTTCCGGTATTAAGATCTGTCATAATATCTCAATAGTGGGGGGTGGGGGACAAAACTGAACTGAAGGGAACAGAGTGCACCTAAATGCATTCTGTTCCGGTTGGTTGCGTCCCCATCACGGACAGTATAACACTGCAGCGTTTTTCTGTCCGCGATGTTGTGCGGAACAAGGCGGATCCGTCATGACTCACGATGTAAGTCAATGGGGACGGATCCGTTTTCTCGGACACAATAGAAAACTGATCCATCCCGTATTGACTTTCAATGGTTTTAGTGACGGATCCATCGTGGCTATTTTAGAGATAATACAACTGGATCCGTTCATAACAGATGCAGACGGTTGTATTATAATGACGGAAGCATTTTTTGCTGATCCATGACTGATCCAGCAAAAATGCTGGTGTAAAAGTAGCCTAAGACGGGTAAATGTAATAAAAGGAATGCGACTGTAAGAGGACAAACATTTCATTTTATTTGAGACGATCTACTGTCCATGATTACACCAGAATACACTGAAGTGTTCACAACTACGCTAATCACATAAACTGTAGCACGCTGCATTACAAGTACATCTATCTTATTAGATAGACCAGGTATCAGCAACCATCTGCGGTCAAACTACAACTCCCAGCACGCGTACCTGCTTGGCTGTTCTCGGAACGCTCACAGAAGCGAATGGAGTATGCTGGGAGTTGTAGTTTCACAACAGCTGGAGTGCCAGAGGTTGCTGACCCCCGACAGTCCTCACACACATAAGTATACGGGGTAAAACGAGCAGTAGGTTTGTTACACAGTGATCTGCAATATTCAGCAAGGACACAGCAGCAATCATCTGAGCAGAGGCGATCGCTGCTTGGACATTTTAGAGATCCTTTTGTTGGGGATTCTGGACCATAAACAGAGTGCTGGCCACTGGTATCCCTAAGCTGAAGCGCGTCGAGAATGCCTCAGGGTCGAATTTACCTGGAATAAAGAAGATTAATATTAGTATCCTGACCTCATTAAATAGGAGGCTAAGGCATATATGGATCCCATTTAAAGGATCCCTACTTTTGGCACTCCCCCCTAGGAGAACTGCGCGGTCCATGCATTACATAGTCAACCATTAACATATGGATGTCATTGAGAGGCTATTCCCTTTCAGCACTCCCCCTAGGAGCTACAAAGGAGAGCTTCTGAATGTCCACACGTTACACAGTCAACAATTAATGTATGGATTTCATTGAGAGGGCATTGATATGCTTTTTAAAGGGACTGTCTAGCATTACAAAAACATGGCTGCCTTCTTCCAAAAACAGCACCACACCTGTCCCCAGGATGCAAATGGTATTGCATCTCAGCCCTATTCACTTCCATTGAGCTGAACAACAATATTAGACACAACCCATGGACCAGCGTTCTTGTGCCATTTGTAAAAAAATCCAGACAGGTTTTTCTAATCTTGGACAGCTTCTATAAAGGGCATCTGTCAGCAGTTTTGTACCAATGACACTGGCTGACCTGTTACATGTGAGCTTGGTAGCTGGAGGCATCTGTGTTCGCCCCATAGTCCTACATGCCCACATTGCTGAGAAAAATGATGTTTTAATATATGCAAATGAGCCTCTAGGAGCAACGGGGGAGTTACCATTACACCTAGAGGCTCAGCTCTCTCTGCAACTGCTACACCCTCTGCACTTTAATTGGTACGACCAGACAGTGTAAATATGATCACACGTGGACCTATCAATCACAGTGCAGAAAGAGCAGAGTCTCTAGGTGTAACAGTAACGCCCCCGTTGCTCCCAGAGGCTTATTTGCATAAATTAAAACATAATTTTTCTCAGCAATGAAGGCACATATGAACATGGGACCAGTTTGATAGCTGCAAATCTGCTGACAGAGGCCCTTTAATGATATTTTAGAAGAGGAAGTGCACTTCATGAACTTCAAACTACTACTTGTTCACTACAACAAACTGACGGCAATACATCCCCATGTGCTGTCACCCCAACCCCTGCTCCCATCACTCCACTGGTGAGGACTGGGATACTACATAAGCTATAATACGAACCTCATGCTCAAGAGTCTAGGCAAGAACATCTGGACTCAGCTCTACCTTAGACCCCATGGTCAGTCATTTGCTATGCAGTATGCCTTAAGGTGGAGAAGGGGTTAATAATGTTTCCTTAGATCAGAAAGACAGAGAGGGTGGTGGGGACATTACACTTTTTTGCCATCCCTGCATTTTTTCAGGAAATTCAATTAATATTATGGCAGGAGCACAAGAGATGAATGGGTCTGCACACAGGTGGGCGTTATTAAAAATGTGGATTGTTGTGTCCCTCCAAGACCCTCCGATAGATCTGAACATAACTGCCCCGTCACCTCTTTATTATGGGACCAATGCGCAACAACAAAAAATCCCCACAATTCCATTTCCTGTCTAGAGATCTCTTCGGTAATGGATGCTGGTGTCCTATTGGCACAATTTGCATGCCCATCCATACATCTGCACACAAGATCACGGCTCTACACTGCTGTCCGAAGTCAACCACTGGGAATCAGAAAAATCTTGACAGTATGAATTCAATTTAGCAGTCATTTATAACCCTTTTCATGTGGTTAGATGCAGTTACTGAGGAGATAACGTACCACGAGATTCCTCCTCAGATGGTGACAGAGAAGGGAAGGAACCTGGAAGCTGCAGATACAGATGAAATTCATATCTGTGATATCCAGTGCTTGCAGGAGGAGAGGGACCTTTGTAGTCTGGTCAGAAAAAGAGAAGTCTTATAATATAATCATAATTTTAACTAAAATCACCTTACCTATGTTGATCTATAAAGTTTATAGACCTCAGACCCCCATGGATTCACAAAAGTAGGGGTTGTCAACTCACAAAAAAAAAAAAAACAGAACCCCAAATTATGGAGACAAGAAAGTAGCTTGCCAAATAGACTTCTACCTTCCTTCACTGGTTTCTCTGGTCCAATTGGGGGCTCGTTAATGGGTGCGAATGTACATTCTCACTCACGTTTTATTGATAAGAGACAGATTCCTCATGCTTATACCACTATTTAAAAACTAAATTCCAGGGCTTTTGAAGCCTCATCTGGTTACACCTGGTATCACCCCGAACATGACCAGAAATGGACCATTTTGCTTCAAATTCAGATAAAACTCTGCACTTTATGTGCTCCAGTTGTCAGGGTTGGCTCCTCTGCTATGGTCTTTTCTTTCTTTTATGGCTGCAATTTTTAAAGGGGTTTTCTGGAAGGGTAAAATCTTTCAGAAAAGGTAAAAAAAATAGAATAAAAATAATCATTACTCACTTCACCGATCACCCACTACTGCAGTGTTGATGATTACGGGGTCCCTGCTGGTTTTCACTTCCTGGTTCCTTCTCAGCACATAGGAAATGCTGCTCAGCCAATCACTAGCCCCCCCAATGACCACCCTCAACCAGGAATTGGCTGAGACCAGCAGGTACTCGGTAAATGTCACAAATGGAAGTGGCAGGGGATCGGTGAGTGTAGCTTTTATTTTTTTATTTTTTATTCTCTAACCCATTCTGCCCCTTTTCTAAAAACTATTATTGCCAGACAACCCCTTTATATCTCATGCAAGGATTTCTGCAACATGGCACCTAATAACATAAACCTGGAGATGATCAGGTGCTTTATTACCTAATATGCAACAAAGATGAGTCACAATACTATGAAATCACAAATTATAGGGAATTATTCAAACAGTGATTTATTTTAGCTAGCAAGCCTAGAGTAAGTTTATGTGTCACTCACTAAAGAAAAAAAGTGCTAGCACCATGAATTGTTTTCCAGCAGGAGCCGTTGCCTGTTGCGACCTTTCCGATCGCAGCTTCTAGTTTTCACTGAAAAATAAGAGCTGGAATCCGGCAATTTGCTACTGGCAACTGCTCTGCTTTTGCCTTGCACTAGTTTTGATATACAGTATATTTCTGCATAATCTCGCATTCGATGATTTCATAGCATCAAGATTTACCTGTTATCACCCTTCCTTTAAGACTTTTTCCAGATAGAAGATCCTGTCCCTAAAAAAATAAATAGACAACATTGAGACATGAACCATTTGTCTGGATATTGGCTTAAACACAGGGGTTCACAACAGTTTTTGGCCCTCAGACCAGACCAGCTTGTACTATTACAGTGATATTCCAGCTAGAGGATTTTATCACTTATCCATTGGAGACTAGTTCTTGCAATTGGTAGGGGGTCCCACCAGTTGAGCCTCCAACAATCTAGTATTTATCACTCAATCCACTGGAGACTGGTTCTTTCGATTGGTAGAGGTCCCACCAGATGAGGCCCTAGCAATCTAGTATTTATCACTCATCCATTGGAGACTTGTAATTGGTACGGGCTCAGCAATTGAGCCTCCACCAATCTAATATTTGTCACTTATTCAATGGACATTGGTTCTGGCAAGTGGATGGGGTCCCACCAGTTGAGCCTCCGCCGATCTAGCATTTATCCACTGGAGACTTGTTCTAGCAATTCATAGAAGTCCCAGCAGTTGAGCAAGTATTTGTCATTCATTGGACACTGGTTCTGCGAGCAGATTGGGTTCTACCAGTTGAGCCTCCACCGATCTAGTATTCATCACTTATCCACTGGAGACGGGTTCTTGAGATCAGTAGGAGTCCCAGCAGTTGAGCCTCCACTGATCTAGTATTTGTCACTTATTCAAAGGGCATTAGTTCTGGCGAGCAGATGGGGTCCCAACAGTTGAGCCTCCACCTATCTAGCATTTATCCACTGGAGACTGGTTCTGGCAAACAGTGGACCATCTCACTGTTGTGGCATCATGTGTGGCTGCAGGTAGCACCATAGCCCTAGCCTAAATTCTGCTTGTGTTACTCCTTCTACCCTCTGGCCCTCAGTTCACCAAAGCTCAGGGAAATCAGTCTCACAACAAATGAGAGACAATATAATGCAGTCTGATTCTCTGCAGCTGCTGTAATGCCTGAAGGTAGGGACAGACGTGGACAGTGAGCCCTGACCTAGAACCCAGCCCGCTTTCCCTACCTACTACCAGTACAAGCCCTAGGTAGGTAGACCACAACTGGTCAACAGTCCCTACGCTACTAAGGTGCAGAGACAGACAAACACCAAGAGAGAAAAACAAACAGGGATAGTCATAGGAAATTGCGTCAGAACCAGGCTGACAACGCAGTAATAAAACGATAGACAGAGAGTAGTGAAAAGACAAGCGAGATCTAATACCAGATGGGATGCACAGTACAAATCAAGACAAGCTGAGGTCAAAAGCCAAATGAATCCAAGAACAAGGAACACAGTTAGTGAGCCCAAACAAAACTATAATTGGCAATGATATATGGCCAAGAAGGAGTTTAAATAGAGCAACGAGCCTATTAGCCATAGGTCATGACTCGGAGCTCCATTAGTCAGAACACTAGCACACAGAAATAGAGCAGCTGAGCAATCTGCCCACTGTTAATCTCCAGCACACGCCCGCTGCGGGGAGAGCATGGCTTAGGGGGGCATGGCTTAGCAGAGCGTCTCTCCCGGCACAGTTGCGCCAAGGCTGGAGATCTTGCTAAACAGCTGCTAAATGCATTCAATGGGACCGATGCTCATGGTGGCATGATGGGCCACAAACAACCCCAAGGCACCACATTGTACATGTTTGGTTTTGAATATATGGAGCTACAGGTCGCGCATGCACACTGCTGCTCATTCATTTTCTATAAGAGCACAGGATATAGCTGTGCACTGTACTCTCCTATCACCGGCGCTTCCATAGAAAATAAATGGAGAGGGAGAGTGCATACTCAACCTGTCGCTCCTATACTAGTTTTACATGCTGGAAATCCTGAGTACAATCTCTTCAATAAAAGTGTATCCAGACAGGTCTTCCATTTAGGACCCTCATCTATTATATTAGCCAGAGTGAAAAAAGCGGCTGCAAACAGAGTCTTACCCTCTGGAGGACCCTCAAAACCCACGCATTTCATGGTCAGCCTATCAATTTCAATACAAATTGAGTAATGCTTAATTTCCCCTGTGGTGGAGCTGCAACTAAATGGAATACTTGCTGTTGGTTTTCCCTGGACTATGGATGGTCACTGGAGGTCCCAAGAGAGGGACAACTTGTTAGGTGTCCCTCATGAAAAGCCAATATCCATAACTGACAATCCCTAAAAATATGGACCCAGCTGGCTGGACATGGGGGGAAGTCTCAGAGATTGATGCATATTTGGAATGGAATGGTCCTAAGGGGATTTGGAAGTTAAGATGTAAGAGAATTGGAGCATTTTTATCCATGTCGAGGGAGATGACCACACGGAGAGGGGGAGGTGGGAAGGGAGTTGGGGGGGACTGGGAGATTTAATAAAGGTTTATTTGATGCAGTGTTATGGACGTGCTGATTTGGATAAAGTATGATTGATTTTACTGTATTGATATCCTATTGTCATGGTTAATCTGAATAATTGGCTGTATGTAAAACCTTTAATTATAATGATCTGATTCAAAAAAATTATAATATGGACCCAGTGTGCGGACATACCTATGTTATCTAGCTTTGCTGTGTAGGGGTGCACCACCAATGAGGCCAGGTTAGGCGATCACCTCAGGCAGCACCAGGTAGGGGCAAGAGGCGGGCAGCCTAAGGGCCATGGGCTGAAGGGAAGGGGTTAGGTTAAGAAATCTGCATTGGGAAGGGTGGGATGCCGTTTCAGTTTTCGCCTCAGGCAGCAGAAAGGCTAGGTGCACCCCTGTGCAGGTGAATACTATTTTTCCATGTTATCAGCAGGTTCAATCTGACTCCTCTGAACTCCTCCACAACGCAGCCATATATCATTTATAACATTTATATATACACAACACACGTGGCTTTTTATTTAGTGGTGATTTGAAACAGGTGACAGAAAAAACAAGGGGGAGAAAAGGCCAAGAAGAGACAGAAGTAAAAACGAGAGGATGAAAATAAGACCGGAGAATGGAAAATATTCAATGAAAACAGAAAAAAAGGCAGCATCAGGCAGTAGTTACAGAAGTGTGGGAGAGCCGGGCTGAGGGGGCAGAGGATGCACACGGGGATCCCTGACACTGGCTGTGTGGGTGCACTTGTGGGGAAGCCCCTTGATGAAGGCACATGAAGGTTCTCAATAGTTCACGATCATTTACAGTTAGTGACAACAATACTTTGTGTTTCAGTTCCTAGCCATTATCAACATTTCTGCTTACTGTTACTGAATGTAAATCTTCACTAAAGATTTTTTATTTATTTTTTATTTGAAAGAAGAACAAAGTAACATGACAGACAAAAACTGCACTAGGATATGGCTCCCTGACTCCCTGATGTTCTCCAATGCTTTCAGCCAAAAGACCCTCCAAGGGTCAAGAACGAGCTCCCCTCTCAATTGAGCTTACAGAGGTACTCTTGAATTCCTTTATTGTACTCACCATCACCACCTCCTCAGGCAGAGAGTTCCATAGTCTCACTGCTCTTACCGTAAAGAATCCTCTTCTATGTTTATGTAAAACCTTCTTTCCTCCAGACGCAGAGGATGTCCCCTCGTCACAGTCACAAGGATAAATAGATGATGGGAGAGATCTCTGTACTGACCCCTGATATATTTATACATGGTTATTAGATCTCCCCTGAGTTGTCTTTTTTCTAAAGTGAATAACCCTAATTTTGATACACTTTCAGGGTACTGTAGTCCCCCCCCTTCCAGTTATTACTTTAGTTGCCCTCTTCTGAACCCTCTCCAGCTCTGCTATGTCTGCCTTGTTCACAGGAGCCCAGAACTGTACACAGTACTCCATGTGTGGTCTGACTAGTGATTTGTAAAGTGGTAGGACTATGTTCTCATCACCTGCATCCCCTCTGATGCAACCCATTATCTTATTGGCCTTGGCAGCAGCTGCTGGACACTGGTTTCTACAGCTTAGTTTGCTGTTCACTAAAATTCCTAAGTCCTTTTCCATGTCAGTGTTACCCAGTGTTTTACCATTTAGTATATACCGGTGACTTTTGTAGTTTCTTTTCCCATGTGATCAAGTGGGTTTACCACCCCAATCTTCACCACTCTAAACACCAACTGGGGCTTTGAAACTACCTGACCTCATAGCATCTGGTTACAGCTTGTATTCTAGTCTAGACTTACATTATAAATACTGAAGCCTAAGAGATGACATTTCCCAGCATTCCTTGCTAACCCTTTGTGGCATGAGGAAGACCTACACAATATTGGGTAGGCTGTTTATTATTACGGCAGATCAGCTAATCTATAAGAGTTGTGTCTGACGACAAGCATTTTGACAGTTTCAACTACCAGGATTGTGAGGGTAGCTCTGGCGTATAATATAATACAGGCTAAAACTTAGGATCCGTATAAAATAGCGTCACGGTGGGTAAGATAAGGGAAGGAAACAGAACAACGCAGAGCAAACAAAAACAACTGACTAGGCCCCAAATGCTAGTCACATCCTAGCAATCCCTAAAACACTTTCCCTAAGCTGCTATGCCCATATGCATATATGGTAGATATTGACATGCCCACGTACCTAAGACTATAACACACTGAACCAAACCCTCAGCTGTAGGGAAGAGGGAAAGAGACACCCAGCTCCTTCTACAACCGAAAGAGCTAGCATCACCCTAGAGGCCTAGTCAAAACAGACACAGAAGGGAAAAGGACTTATCTTGAGAGGTGTTGGAGCAAACAATCCACCAAACTTCCAGAGCTCACACAAGGCAGAACTATAACCCACAAAGGCTATAGGGAGAGAGAGGACTAAATAGCCTCACCAATTACCTAACGAACAACACCTGGGAGGAGGTGGGTTTCTGCTCAAACCCACAACATAAACTGTCAGATTGAGTCACGTGCAGCAATCCTGACAAATTCCCTCAGAACACCCACAGGGCAGGGCGTGACAGATAGGTATTGTAATTGTGAAATGATTTAAATAGGAGAATTATCCCTATTAAACCCGGTACATTGCCCGGTAGAGTTATTAAAAAGATACCCATCTTTTGAAAAAAAAAAAAAAAAAATAAGATGTTTATTCTTATGAGGGATTCAGTGCAACAAATGGCGTGGCCAGCACTGAAAAGTATCAAAGGGCTAGGCCCCATTACTCGGTGCACTGAAGTCCTCATTTGCATAAATAATAAGAAAGTTTTTTTCTCTGGAATGCCACAACAGATTTTTGACAGGTATCATTTTAAGCAGCAGGATCAACCCTAACAGGCAGAATGTCTTGTAGTACAGGTGAATATAAGAAACTTTGTAATCAATAGTATTAAAGAAAATGCCTCTTTCTCTCTTTACCAGCTCATTTCCTCCTGCCCACCCTTTCCTAAACTAACATTTACTCTGAATTCTTTGCAAAAACAGACGTGAGAGACCAAGACGGGCTGTCACCTCACCAAAGGATCAGATGACAGCTGCACATAGAAGCCTATGGAGAGGGGAGGGGGAAGAGTGAGCAGCATTGAGAGAAACAAAAGCTGCAGGAGACAATACTATTTGCTGTATCTCACCCCAAGTGCTTTATTGGCTAGGGATGAGCGGACTTGTGTTTTCAAGTTCGGCGTACAAGGTTCGGCTAATCTGAGAATTCTGTTATGGATTCCGCTACCACAGACCATAAGTTATAGTAGCAGGTTCCGTAATGGTATTCTTAGATAACCCAAACCTTGTACGCCGAACTTGAACACAAGTTCGCTCATCCCCATTATTGACCCCACTACTTTTCTATAATGTCTTCTATGGTGGAGTAAATGAGAGAGAGTTAGGAAGCAGAATCTCCTGTTTTCTCCATGTGCAGTCTATGGGAGACATCATAACAGCTCAGAGAAAACTGAGAATTACAGACAGAACCCACAGAGAGGAAACTGCTCAAACATGCCAGATACTTGTAATGTAGATTAATTCTATATATGAATTGATAATGGAGTTTGAGCTGTGCATACGTTTTTACACCAGCGCTATTACAACTGCCATACATTTTGTTAACGGGTTACAGGACTTTTATTAGATTTCTTTAGCAGATATCGAATGCTGAATTCGCCCCCTTCAATGCAGATAGGGAAAATCCACCACAAAGCTGCAGGGTCTCTGCAAATTCGCAACCAAATCCGCAGGATGATCTGTGTCAGATTGTTCCACTGCCTGCAGACCTACTCTAGGCATGGTCATGAAGTGGTTAAATTTAACAGAGGGTATAAAGAATAAAGTCTACAGCGCTGAGTGTCAAGACAGATTCTTCTGCACATATTCTAATGTTAGCTGCAGAGATCCGGCTGTATGTAACAATGGATCCAGCTGTCTCATCATCACAAGGCTCAGCTGGCTGCAGCGGGTTATTAAAGTGCAGGCTGTATAGGGCAGAGTGTAATAATGATGAGCTGGATCTTGGGGAAGCTCTTTCAGGCTCCCACTCCCAGGCCACGTGTGACAAGGAATCTCCCACTCAAGACACGTAAGCGAAACAGGAGGAAGACCAGGCGTGGGAGACGGGAAAAGTGGAAAGCTGAATACAGGGGAGAGAGTGAGGAGAGGCAGGGAGAGGACCATGGGGAGCTGGAGAATGCGATGGGTGAAGAGAGGGAGGCAGAACAAAGTCCTGCAAAACAGATGCCAACCTGACCATATTGGTTATTAAAACCATCCACCGTAATGCTCAAACTCACTAATGACTACTTTCAGACCTCCATTACCCTCGGAGGCGCTCCCCACTCTCCACATCACTTATCCTGATGGTTCCCTTGGTAACTGCAGCGAGTTCGGCTTTTGGGATGAGTCAGGTTGGTGCTGTGAGATTTGCTCCTGCATATGGGACAGGACTATTCTGTATCATCATCATCATCATCATCCCAGATATCTAGCATATGTCCAGAAAGGAGCCTGCAGACATCGCATAGCTACTCCGAGATAGTATGGTTGTGTATAGCTTTTCTATAATGCACCCATATACTATAGCATATTACGGCAGATTATGCAGAACCTCTTTTTACAAGGGAACAAGCTCTGATCACCATCTAAAAATGATGAAAGGACCTGTAAAAGGAGGAGAGAAAACCAGTTCAGCATTGGGACCCAATATATCATAGCACAGTATGGGGGAGGGGGGGGGGGTCATTATCTCTTATAATACTGCAGTCCTTCAATGAACCACAGTTGAATTGTTAATGAATATTGAAGGGATTCTCAAAGTTTTACGTATTGATGACTTATCCTTGTGTCATCGATATAAGATCAGCGGGGGTCCGACACCTGGCACCCCCACCGATCAGCTGTTTTGCAGTAGCTCCGATGCTGGAAACAGGCACCGGAACTACACATCTCCATCCCCTGTATAGTGGCCGTGGCTGGTTACTGCAGTGCTGCTCTCATTCACGCTCTTCAAAAGTTTGTACCGCAAGCGAGTTATAAATTAAAAGTGCCAGCAACAAATACCACCATGTAGTGCCCAAGCTCAATGGCTGGTATGTAGTGCCATCCACAACTCCTCCAGTTTACATCCGCTTTTGTAATAAAATGTGTCACAAGTGATAATATACTTTTCAAATTTGTGACTTTTATGTCATTAAAAAGTTCAAAATATGACAAATTTAATAAGAGGCTTCGACCTGTTCCGTACTTCCCTCTTGTAACCCTTCTTTACTTCCGTAGCCACCCGTTCCATTTATAGTGTTTGTGAAATTTTATAATCCAATGAAATGGTTAAAAAAATAAAAAATAAATAAAAGTGTCACTGGGGGTCGTTTACACCAGTCTTTTTCTCCCCCTTTGCTGGCAGAAGATGCGCCCAATTTATGAATAGGCGTGCACCTCGTGATAAATAAGGTGCACCTTCAGCAGTCCGTACACCTGGCGGGAAAAAACGACACCAGTCCCTGGCTGGAGTAGTTTTTTTGCCAACATTTACACCTATTTCCACACGTAAACATTGGTAAATTTGTCAGGCCGAAGTCCCGGCTCCATGCACAGCCCCGCCACATCGATGAGTCTCCTGTGCTACAAAAAAAATTGTAAAAGTAAAAATAATTACAAAAAGGGAGTTGTGCAACATTATTGTGTAAAAACGATCATAAATGACCCTGATAAATTTGGAGCAAACTAAGATCCAACTACCTAAAAACGGTGGTCTTAGTAAATATGGGCTTATGGCTCCCATACAGTCTGAGCCAGAGCCCTCAAAAAGTGCTAGCCATGGAGATCCCTATATAGTGCCATATGAATATGACCTCATACAATGCCAGCTCATGCACCCCGAGAGCGCTAACCAGGGTGCCCCCAAATATAAAAGTTGCTTATACTTGGCTCCACTCCCTTGGACCTACTCTCCTCTACCCAGTGCAAAGGGAGATCTTCCCACAGGATTCATTTATATCACATAAGGATATAGAAGCTGAGTCCACCATATCTTGTATCCGCTGATTTGGCTGTAAAAAAGGTTAAAATGAGAAGAGGTTGATACATTTTCACAGGAATGGGTGGCCGCGGACTTGCGCTCCACCACCGTCTGTCTGGGATGGAAGATGCAATCATATGGAATCGGTAGGGTGTGTACCAGTAAGCACCAACCTAAACCGCTGTAGGTGGTATGGACGGCACAGTCTGATTGGCATGTATGCGCAGTAAACAACTGACAGATGTACAAGTATATTTTAGTGTGGGAAGAAAATGAAAACCAGCAAAACGTGGGCTGAAATACATGCAGACGTGGCCCTGGTCAGAATCACACCCCTGGGAATCCGCATGTCCAGTCATAGCAGAAAACTTCCTCCCTGCTGTTCTGCTGACTAATACACAGATAACGGAATGACTGGCTTTAGTTAAACTTTATATAATATATAATGAAGGCATGCCTGAGGGCTACGTCAGTGCCTCTGCAATGAAAAATAAAGCAACCCTGTAAATTGTGCTTATTAAAAATATCCTATTGTTTCTTGTTTATAGCTGCTATGCAGCCCTTTGCATCTCCATAGTAACAGACAACAAATAAACCCTGTGTAGTCTGATCCTGCACCCATACTCCCTTCCTTTGTTCCCTGTTTCTTCTTAGGCTACTTTCACACTAGCGTTCGATCGGATCCGTTCTGAACGGATCCGATCATAATAATGCAGACGGAGGCTCCGTTCAGAACGGATCCGTCTGCATTATATTAGCATATAAAAGCTAAGTGTGAAAATAGCCTCGGACGGATCCGTCCAGACTTTCAATGTAAAGTCAATGGGGGACGGATCCGCTTGAAGATTGAGCCATATTGTGGCATCTTCAAACGGATCCGTCCCCATTGACTTACATTGTAAGTCTGGACGGATCCGCACGCCTCCGCACGGCCAGGCGGACACCCGAACGCTGCAAGCAGCGTTCAGCTGTCCGCCTGTCCGTGCGGAGGCGAGTGGAGCGGAGGCTGAACGCCGCCAGACTGATGCAGTCTGAGCGGATCCGCATCCATTCAGACTGCATCAGGGCTGGACGGAAGCGTTCGGGTCCGCTCGTGAGCCCCTTCAAACAGAGCTCACGAGCGGACAGCAAACAGTGTAGATTGCTGTGCTACGCCATCCGTGCTATGGGCGTTACGGAAACAGTGATGCACTGGCTGCCCAGATGTGTCCAAAATTCTGGCCACCCTTTGCGAGCACTTACTGTGGATTATTCAACCATGAAAAGTCACGATGGGGCAACCCCTTTAACAGCTGGTATATTAGCAGGAAGTTTGGGAAAGTTAGAAGGGAGCATGACAAGGATCAGACTTTTGTTGTCTGTTACCGTGGAGATGTATGTCTCCATAGCAGCTGTAGACAGAAAATGGTAGGGAATTTTTAATGAAGACTTTTTTCCAAACCTTTTTTTTTTTTTTTTTTTCTCCAGTGCATAAATAAATAAAAAAAATCAAGAAAAAGCTGTGAAGGTGTTCATAGCAGGACATAAACATTAGATTGATATTGGCTGAATGGCAAATTGTCACTTCCTACATGCACATCATATTTCAATAGAGGGGATATGCAACAACTGGGACTCCTATTATTGCTTTTCTCAAGGGAAAACAAAGGATCCAGACTGGGGCACAGAAAAACAATTTGTCTTGCTACACTCACTACCTAGTGGCAACTACCAAAGGGAGCAATGCCCGTTCAAAAACAGTGAGGTGGGATCTTCATGGGTGGAGTGCCGTGGTCGGGCAGCCGCACACAAGCCATGGATCACCGGCTACACTGCCAAGCATTAGCTGGTGGGATTTTAAAGCACGGTGCAATCGGATGCTAAAGAGAAGAAAATGTTTACACCTCTAAGACTGTATATGTATGATGCATGGTCACGGGCTTTAACCGTGGTATTGTAAATGAGTGACTTTAAAGGCAGGAGAAAGTCATACGTCTGGCTTTAGAACAAGGGTACACAACCCACAGGAACTATGCCACTTCCTGTGTTGGACCCGGTGATCAGTATTTTTTTACTTTAAAAGGTAATTTAAAGACCTCTGGAGAAACTGATTTTTTTTTTGTTTGTTTTTCACTATTTCCACTGTAACTGCATCCGATGCAGCCCCAGTTCCAGGGGAAAACAGCGCCCTGTGGATTCTCAGAAATTTTTGGTAGTGGTATATTGGGACGTGATAGTATGCATCCTGAAGAGCTATTGTCGCCATAAAGCAGTCCTGTGGTAGAACGTTTATTGTTGATTTTATTGATTCCATCTTGAATCTTTTGTAGATGGACTTGTTTAAGGACTTTAAATTTATTATTAAACGGAATGATCCATTCGGTTTTTGTATAAGGAATACTGGAGAATAATACCCTTTTCCCTGTTGATCTTTTGGAACCGGCTGGATTACATTTTTGTGTACCAGGGATAGTAACTCTGATTCCAGACAGGCTTACAATATCTTCTGAGGCAATTTTTTGTTTAACAAGAATCAGTCTGGGCGATAAGATAGAAACTCTAGTTTTAGGCCTTGTTTTAGAGTATTTACCACCCATTGGGAGGCTCTGATACTTTCCCAGATGGGAACAAAAAAATGTAGTCTGTCCCCCACCTGGTGTATGGCGTCATTGCTTGGCGCTGGGGGAATTCTCAGGATTAAAAAGGAATCCTCTTCCTCTGCACCTGGATGGTTGCCACTTCCTTGACACTTCTTTCTTTTTCTGATCCAGCTTAGATCTTTTCTGGTTTTGAAAGGACCGTCTCTGATGAAAGTAACGGTTTTCCAGTGGAAAACCTTTTTTCTTATCAGAGGCTCTGTCTAGAATATCATTCAGGGTCGAGCCAAATATTCTGTCTCCCTCACATGGTATTGAGCACAGGCGGTTTTTAGAACTTGCATCCCCAGACCATGAACGAAGCCAGATAGCTCTTCTGGTTGCATTAGACAGAGCGGCAGATCTAGCCGAGAATCTGACTAAGTCCGCCGATGCATCTGATAAGAAGTTTGATGCTTTTTTTTTAAATGTGGGTAAGGAGGCTAATATTTCCTCTCTAGGTGTACCTGTCGCTAGGTGTTCCTCTAATTGGTCTAGACAGACAGACAAGGTTCTAGCTGTACAAGAAGATGCTATGCTGGGACGTAACATGGCAGTATTTGTTTCCCATGATTTTTTCAATAAATGTTCACATTTTTTA
Source organism: Bufo gargarizans (assembly GCF_014858855.1). Classification (NCBI taxonomy): domain Eukaryota; kingdom Metazoa; phylum Chordata; class Amphibia; order Anura; family Bufonidae; genus Bufo; species Bufo gargarizans. The sequence continues at coordinate 59,906,586 of NC_058081.1, read as the reverse complement.
TCCATAGGATCTCTTAGGAGACCCATGTCTTCAAACGGGAGGGCAGTTCTTTTAGAAATACGTGCTACTGGGGCATCTACTTTCGGTGTTTTATCCTACAGATTAGAGTCAGACTCTGAGAAAGGGTATTTTCTTTTGAAGGAATTAGTTACGGCTGATCTTTTTTCTGGGTCTCTCCACTCTCTGGATATGAGGGCTTTAATATGGTTATGTATGGGAAAGGATCTTTTCTTTCTCTCACCTAAACCCTGAAACATTTGATCTTGGATGGAATCGGTCTCTTTGACCTCTTCAATATTCATGGTGGCTCTTATTGATTTTAGAAGCCCTTCTGTTTTTTCCAGAAGAAATAAGGGTTTTCCAGAGCCATCACCAGAAGAGGAGGAATCCGGATCGGATACTAACTCCCCTTCATCTCGAACAAAGGCTGAATCAGAAAACAACAGACCTATGAGAGGTGGATGGCCCAGGGGACTGTGGCATGACTTAAGTCCACCGCTGCATTAACTTCTTCCTTAATCATGGCTCTCATGGTTTCAAGGAAGGAAGGGGACTCTTCTGTAACTACCTTCTCGGTGCATTTAGGACACAAAGGTAGTGCTTCCATGGGGTTCCGTGCCTCTGTTCTGCACTGCTCTTTCCGGATTGTGGACCCATTCAAAGGGAACCAGGCCGCAATACAAGCATGGCCGGGCAACTGCAGCGTTCATGAGGCATAATGCAAAGTGCTTACTGGGTGCAGAAGGAGGTAATAACCAGTAAGTGCCGCCCTCTGCAATGAAGGAAAGCACTCATATATAAGCAGGAGGGAAGTCCATGTTAACCCCCTATTACGCTGCACGAATATCGGACCGATTACTAATAAGAGTGCTCATTCCTGATAACTGGCCGTATAATTGTGCCGCCGATAAATGAGCAATCATTCGTCATCTGATTTATATCTATCAATAAAAGTTGTATGATTATTGTCAGCTCATCTCCCTGTGTAGTCAAGTAATCAAAGATGTGCAGCTGATAATCGACAGAATAGAGTAAAGGAGGGGCCGCACAGCGATCACTCCTCCCCATTCACTGTGCGGCCCGTTGAAACAGAGCAATGTGACAATGCTGTCCTCCCTGCTTTAGAACCACTTCCTCTCTTCTCTTTTGTAGGGTAAATAGTGAGCGCTATGTAATGAACAGGGGCAGTGTCAATGCTCCCCAGCATGAGACAGCTGATGGATCTTAGCAGACCCAGATCAGCTATGTCAGTAACCAATCTCATTATCGGGGGCTGTTTAATAAATAGTCAAAACATTTCTATAACTTAGGGTGCATTCACACGACCATATATTTTGTCCGGGTCCAATCCATATTTTTTGTGGATCGCATGTGGACCCAATCATTTCTATGGGCCTGCAAAAAAATGCGGACAGCACACGGAGGTCATCTGTGCAGTGGAGCCACAAATTATAGAACGTGTCCTATTTTTGTCCGTTTTGGGGACAAGAAAAGGCATTTTTGTAATGGGGCAAAACGGACCGCATCCGTATTTTGTGAATCTGATTTGGGCACAGCAAAACGGATATGGTCATGTGAATGCCACTTAAAAGGGTTGTCCGGATTTTTACTATTGATTACCTATCCTCAGGTCACCAGTATCAGATCGGTGGGAGTCCGACACCCGGGACCCCCGCCGGACAGCTGTATCCCTTCTCTCTTCCTCTCCGCTGCTGCTGTCCCATAGAAATACAGCAGAGAAGCCCGGAGAACCTCTTTAACACAAAGGTCTGAAAACAAAGTCTAATACTGAAAAACGAAGGTTTAGTCTTACCGGTAAACGGTTTTCCAGGAGTTCGACATGACAGTACCCACTGGAGGATGTCCTATTGGATCTCTGTAGGGACAGGAAGCGTGAGAGGTTAAAAGGCCCCTCCCCTACCCTCCCACCAGTGTTCTTTCCAATTACTACACCAGATAGGATCCAACGTATTTATTAAACTTCCATGTTAGACTCACATCGGAAAGATAATTTTTAAGGATCCTGGCAATAACCGAAAAGAATTATGGGGGGGGAAATAACGGGTACTGTCATGTCGGACTCCTGGAAAACCGTTTACCGGTAAGACTAAACCTTCGTTTTCAGGACGTCCCTCCATGACAGTACCCACTAGAGAACTACCAGCTAAATAACTAGGGGGGGACCACAGCCTGAAGGACCTTGCGACCAAACGCCAGATCCTGGTTGGCCAGGGAATCTAATCTATAATGCTTAATAAATGTAGAGAAACTGGACCAGGTTGCGGCCCTGAAAATCTGCTCCACTGAAGCATCTGCTTTCTCTGCCCACGATGATGCCACTGCTCTGGTGGAGTGGGCTCTTAAGGGTAACGGACAAGGAAGTCCTTTCTGTGAGTAAGTCTCTCGAATCAAGTCTCTGATCCAACGGGCTAGAGTCTGTTTCGAGGCCTTGTTGCCTCTGTTCTTTCCCCCAAAAGAAACAAAGAGGTTCTGTGATCTTCTCCACGGCTCCGTCCTCTGAAGGTAAGCGAGAATGGCTCTTCTTATGTCCAGGCAGTAGAACCTTCCTTCTTTCGCATTCTTGGGGGAGGTACAAAAGGAGGGAAGAATTATTTCCTGCTCTCTGTGAAACGGTGATACCACTTTTGGTAAGAAAGATGGGTCTAATTTCAGAATGACTCGGTCATCTAGAATCCTCAAGAATGGTTCCCTGATGGAGAGGGCCTGAATCTCCCCAATTCTACGAGCTGTGGTAATGGCTAGTAAAAAGACAGCTTTAAGGGAAAGCAATTTATCCGATAACTGGTCAATAGGTTCAAAGGGAGAACTACAAAAACCCTCTAAGACTACATTTAAGTCCCATGGGGGAACAGTCTGCCTAACAGTGGGTCTTAACCTGGAAATCGACTTAACAAACCTCCTAATCCACCTGTGGTCGGCCAGAGGGGTGTCGAGAAAACTACTCAAAGCCGAAATCTGGACCTTAAGGGTACTGGGTTTTAGGCCTAAGTCGAACCCTGCCTGTAAAAAGTCCAGAATGCAGCCTATAGACGGGACAGAGATTCCTGGAGGAGTGTCTGCGAGCCATGATAAAAACCTTTTCCATATCTTTAAGTATATGGCAGAGGTTACCGGTTTTCGGCTCTGCTGCAAGGTTGAAATTACCTTATCTGAAAGGCCTTTACTTCTCAGGATCTGCCTTTCAGGATCCAGGCTGTTAGCTTTAGCTTCCCGAGGTTCGGGTGTTCCAGAGGCCCCTGAACGAGAAGGTCCTTCCTTGCTGGAAGGGTTATTGGGTCTCCTAGGAGTAAATCCATCAACAGCGGAAACCAGGCTCTCTTCGGCCAGGCCGGGGCTATCAGATTAAGGGTCGCTGAGCAAGCCTTTAGTTTCTTCAGGACCAGTGGAATTAAAGGAAACGGAGGAAAGGCATAAGCTAAGTCCATGTCCCAATCCTGGGATAAGGCGTCTACCCCCAGCGGATTGTCTCTGGGGTTCAGAGAGAAGAATTGATCTACCTGGGCGTTCCTTCTGGAGGCAAATAGGTCTATCTGTGGGAACCCCCATTGGTGGCAGATTTGAAGGAAAACTTCCCGGTTTAGACACCATTCGCCTGCATCGAGACAGTGTCTGCTCAGAAAGTCTGCCGCGGAGTTCTCTGCTCCCTTTAAGTGAACAGCCGTCACCGAGAGGACTTTCCTCTCTGCCCAGTGAAAAATTTTCTCTGACAAACCCTGAAGTAGAGGGTTCCTGGTCCCCCCCTGACGCTTCAGGTAACACACGGTAGTCACGTTGTCTGACAGAACTCTGATGTGGTGGTTGGAGAGAATGTATTCGGCTGATATTAGTGTCTTCCATACCGCCTTCAGCATCCTGTAATTTGACAATCTGCGGCTGTCCAGGCTGGACCATCTGCCCTGGAAAACCTGTCCCTCCAGATGGGCCCCCCAACCCCACTGGCTTGCATCCGTGGTGATGACTATGGATGGAGAAGGGTTCCAGGCTACCCCCTTCTTTAGGTTTCTGGGATTGGTCCACCAGGATAGAGAATCTAGACACCGCTTTGTAAGCGTTACCTTCGAGTCTAAGGAATGATGATCCTTGACCCAAGATGCCAGGACTGCGGACTGTAGGCTCCTGGAATGAAACTGGGCCCACGGGATCACTGAGATACATGATGTCATCAGGCCAAGGACCTTCATTGCCTCCCTTACAGTATGACCCTTCTGTACCTGGAAGGACGTTATCTTTCTCCTTATTGTCTCCTGCTTGGACTCTGGAAGGAAGGAGAATTGACTTTTTGTGTCCAAGAGAACACCTAGAAATTGCTTCCTGGTGCTTGGTACTAGGTCGGATTTGGGGTAATTTATCACCCAGCCCAGATCCTTGAAGAGGGCTAAGGTCTGATGAATACTGCCCTCCAGATTCTGTTTTGTGTCGGCAATAAGAAGAAAATCGTCCAAGTATGGAACAACCCTTATTTGCTGCTCTCTCAAATGCGCCACAATTTCCGTGATGACTTTTGTAAAGATGCGAGGGGCCGATGAGATTCCAAAGGGGAGACACTGGAACTGATAATGAAGGACCGTCCCCTCCTGAATGACTGCAAACCTGAGATATTTCTGGTGTAGGGGGTGAATCGGGATGTGATAATACGCATCCTTCAGGTCCAAGGTACATAGAAGGTCTCCCTCTGAAATCAACGGAATTGCCGACTTTATGGATTCCATCTTGAACTTGTGATAGGTTATTGATTTGTTCAGAGACTTCAGATTGATAATTGTCCTGTAGGTTCCATCTGGTTTTTTTTTATTAGAAAGAGACTTGAATAATGACCCAAGAACTTCTGATTTTCCGGAACCTGGACTATAGCATTTAATTTTAAAAGCTTCTGCACGTCCAGACCTAATTGATTTTGTTGACCCACTGAATGGACTTTTGTGACTAGGAATCTTTCCGGGGGAGGACCGCGGAATTCTAATTTTACCCCTTCTCGGATGGAATTTAGGATCCACTGATTTTGGGTAATCCGAGTCCAGGATTCCCAAAATAAGCAGAGCCTGCCCCCTACTGGCCTGATGTCATTGCTTACTTGGGCCTGAGTTGGGATTGAAGAGGAAACCCCTACCTCTCCCTCCTTTAGGGTAGCTCCATCTACCAGTTTTACCTTTCCCTCTCTCTGAGGATGTAAACTGTCTAGAGGTCTTACGAAGGGGCTGCGCTGGCTTCTTTGCTTCTTTTTGTCTGCTGCGCTTTCCAGAATGGAATCGAGGACCTGGCCGAAAAGGTATGTTCCGGTGAAGGGAAGTGCGCATAGTTTGTTTTTAGAGGCAATGTCTCCTGTCCAGGATTTGAGCCAGAGGGCCCGTCTTGCTGTGTTCGTAAGAGCGTCATTTCTAGCAGCAAAACGAATGGACTCTGCTGAGGCGTCTGCCATGAAGGATGCTGCAAATTTTAATAAAGGTAAGGACTCTAGAATTTCCTCCCTGGAGGTCTTCATCTTGAGATGCTCCTCCAGTTGCTCAAGCCATAAGCACATTGCGCGGGCTACTGAGGTTGCCGAAATATTAGCATTAATAGTGGCCGCTGAGGATTCCCAGGCTTTCTTCAGGAGTCCATCCATTTTCCGGTCCATGGGGTCTTTTAATTGTGAGGAATCCTCGAAAGGAATAGACGTCTTTTTCACCACTTTGGCCACCTGAATGTCGACTTTTGGAATTTCATCCCAAAGTTTAGTTTCTTCAGGATTGAAAGCCAGTCTGCTCTTGAATTCCCTGGGTATAGAGTTTTTTGTCACCCTCTTCCCATTCATCTTTGATAAGGTGCTGAAGATAAGGATTCACCGGGAAAAGCTTCCTTTTCCTGGCCCTTAATCCGCTGAACATCTCGTCCTGTACTGAACGTTTCGGCTCCTCCTCCTCAACTGCCATGGTCTGTCTTACTGCTGTAAGGAGCGAGTCAAGTTGATCTGAGGAAAACAGATATTTCCTAGGTTCCTCCGACACAGAAGGGGGGATCTGTTCCTCCAAATCGTCTGAAGGGTACCCGGTTTCTTCCTCTGAATCCGATACTAAGTGTACCCTGGTAGGCTTGGACGGAGGGGAAGCGGGGACTGGAAGGGAAGGGGGCCGATTCATCCCGGCCGCCTGTACTTCCTCTCTGACAATGGTTCTCAGCTCTTCCAGGAAGGATGGTTGTTCCTCCTTCAGGATCCTTGCTAAGCAATCCATGCAGAGGGCCTTCCTATACGACTCAGACAGCTTCTTAGTGCACGTTGCACACTTCCTAGCTTTCTTCTTGGCGTCTCCGTGCGGTCTATGTCCCGCCTCCTTTTCCACCTTAATAGGGGGAGAAGGAGATATAAAAACCAGCCTAGGGGGAACTATACACCTGCCAGCCGGATACCACTTACATTACTCTGGATGAGGGGGTCAGCTACCGCATCTAGCTTGCTCACACCTTGGGCCTCCATGATGCAACCGCCAAAAGCACACATCACAGTGATTTTATAAGGATCTTACCTTACAGGCCCTCCCCTCATCGCCGCCGGGACCGCCTCCTCTTCCGGGGGACTCTTCCTCAGAAGAATCGACCCCACATGCGAGGCCTCTAGCCGAGGCCTCCAGCATGTATGCGCGCCGCCATCTTGGACGCGTCACTTCCGGGTCGCACAGGAAGTGACGCCGACCGCGTCATCGAGGAGGGCGGAGCCGCTGCTGAGCGCAGAGCTCCGTCGGAGAAGCCGCACAGCGTCCAGGTACCTGCGGCCTGTTTCACGGAAAAAAGGTACCGGACAAGCTAGGGGACCCCTTCCCTCTTTAGGCCGCACAGAGGCTGAAGAGGAGAGGCAAGAGCCCCCCGACCAGCCTCGGCCTAGTGCTGTTCCCTACAATAGCAGGGATCCACTCACTGCTCCTATCCCTGTAGGGACAGGAAGAACACTGTTGGGAGGGTAGGGGAGGGGCCTTTTAACCTCTCACGCTTCCTGTCCCTACAGAGATCCAATAGGACATCCTCCAGTGGGTACTGTCATGGAGGGACGTCCTGGAAAATGATATTCTCAGTTCAAGGTAAAAATCAATACGACCATTTAGGGCGCTCTCACATGTGACAGAAAATTCCGCCAGGAAATCCGCAACATAATGACTTCCCCCTTGTTATCCTATCGGGGGCTGAAAAGTATTGATCCAGGCGCTGTGTTCCGCTGCGGAATAACACTCCTCGGCGCAAATATAATGATTTCTTAGGGATTTTCTGAAGCTGAATGTCTCCGCTCCTTTCAGTGGGGGATGTAATACGTAAAGAAATTTGCATCTAAAATTCACAAAGAAAACTGCATCCTATTCTGTTTGGAAAAATCTGCACCTTTGTATTTTGCAACTGATTTTTCCACCACGGGTAAGTGCACCCTAAAAAGGGTTGTCCAGCGGTGACCCGGCTTAGCCAGTCATTGGCTGAGTGGGCACTTCTCAGTGTTAGCTGTGTGTCATGTCTGGACCAGAAAGACCAAACAAGACCCGGTGTGCACTGGAACGGGAGTGTTGGGGGATCAGTGAGTTATCACAATTTATTTTACCCCCTCCGAACCATATTTTTTCCCAACTTGACAAGCACAATGGAGAGTGTCCTGACATCATGAGACCACCCATTAGTACACATGGTTTAAAAATCGGAGGCTCAGCAGGCCCACATGGACGTGATTTCTGGCCATGTAGTGCATCTCTAGTATACGTTATATCATACATATGTGTGAATGATATTAGCAGACCTCCTTATAAGATGTCATTACGATTCCTTCGCTGGGAAAGGGGATTTGCACATAATCAGCCTTTAGTTAGTAAGTCTTAAAAAAAAATATATCATTGAAATTAAACAAATTTTAACGCCACCTAATTATTCTAGTAATGTCAACTCACTAGAATATCTCATTAACCCCCCAATGGGAGGAGCGATAGCTGTAATTACCGCGGGGAAAAACAATGAGACGAGGTGGGTAACAGGTTGGCACAATTAGGAGCTATTATCTATGTATTGTCATCATTAGCTTGTGATAGGAAAATGTAAAAATAATCGTAGTGATCTGTGGTTATACTCTCCGCTCCACCCCTCCCCCCATCCATTATATGTGATCAGAGGCATGCATTATGTCACGGTAGTATCTATTATTCCACTTGTCGGCTTGCTTTGTGTACTTGGCGTCTTCTGGGTCTCTAAGGGTGTCTCGGCGCAGAGATTTTGCTATGCTCCAACATAATGGACTGATCGTAGCGATTCTGGTGTGACCGATCGCTTCCATCCCGCCAGCGCTGCAGAGTAAGGCCAGATCCACGCACAGTGGCCGGCTGGGTTCTTTGCCATGTTATTGTTGCTATATTTTTTTTTAAAAAAAAGCTTATTAGTTTAGGAAAAAACGCAGCGGCCAGATGTCACATTAAAGGGGTTTTCCAGGATTTCGATGGTGTTTAACAGATGTCCCCTTACTTTATGTGCATCCTCCCCATGCTTCCCCCCCCCCCCCAAAATTTGGACTCTCCTGACCCACTCTCACGATGTAGACCAGCTGCAGTACCCCTACGCGGCCACTACACAATGGGCAACACTTTCTGCTTAATACAGGTGATCGGTGGAGGAGTCGGGTGTTGGACCCCCACCGCCCTGAGGATAGGTTATCAATATTTTTTTTTTTTTAAGGACATATAGGGTGTATTGTTGCAGAGAGTTAATACAATGGTAATATAATTTATATTAGGATATCCCAGGGTGGTAGACAGGAGACCATCTTAGGATGAGGTAATAGGGACGATGAAGATTCCTGTGGATTTGAAATGGACATAATGCAACCACGAGTAAGTATTGTATCAGTGCACATATATACCCAATGAGTTATTTTGTTAGAGAGGCGGATTTCTATACATTCAGCATTTGTGACTTTATAATAACTGTTCTCTTAAAAGGGTAAGTATAGCATCATCATACAGACATATAGCCATAGACATATATCCAGTGACTTTCTACAAGAGCGGCATTTGTGCCTTTTCCACTTAACTGGGTAATGTATCTGAGCAGGTACCATGTATCTTGATTGAGGTGAATACATTAGGAAGGAGAGTTCGGTGTGGAGAAAGATATGTAGGACACTGGGAGGGGAGGAGGTAGTTCAATATCAACCATAGGAAGAGCAATAAAATATATATGGAGTGCTAATTTAGGTAAAGTATGAGTAACGCTGATATAAGTAATCAGTTTTTGTAGTTTATAGGTACATTAGTGGTCAGTGGGTACATACTTTAGAAAGTGTAGGAGGTAGTGTGCAGGATGGCGTCTGAGCGCCATTGCTCTGCTTGGATTTAATAAGAGTGGCTGTTTGGTGCGCACCGCGTGACGTCTGACGTCATCGCGGGCAGGCGCATGCGCATTGGTATTGTAGAGCGCAGTCAGGGAACTGGCACGCTGTCACTAATACTGGGTAAGCGGATAGGTGTAGACCGCTGCTGATTCGTAGGGGGAGTGGCTGACCTCATATTATAAGGAGAAGCAGCTTGAATGTGTAGATATGTAAATATATATAGGCATGGAGAGAATGAATTGTGGTGTTTGAAAGGGGGGAATATAGTGGACATAATAAAGAAAAATAATGGAAAAAGCAATGAAATAATGGAAAAAGCAATGAAAATTTATGAAAAAGTAAATGTGCAATTTTATAAATAAATAAACATGCACGATCTTATAGATTAAATGGTGATATAGAATAGCCCAGGTAGTAAAGAGTTTAGTGGGTATTAGTATATGATTGGTCTTATGGGTATATTAAATATTTATAATATACTGTATACGGTATATGATATTCTGTTCTACTTTGGTATATACTACCTTGCTGAGTGGGGTCACTTCGTCTGTATGGAGATGGGGTAAAAAAAGAGATTTAAACATTTAGAAGAATAGGAGCACTACTGTGGTGGATGCAATCAACAAAATCTGACTAGACCCTCACACTAATGTTAAAATGAGGCTTTAGCCAATATATGCTTATATGAAGGACATACCAGAGCCCGCGCACCACGTCAAGGTATCTCAGCTGGCACGGGACCTAACGCTAACCTACCTGTGCCATATGGGCAGTACCAGGGGCCAGTGGGCGAATTACAGAAGCGTAAGGTTCGGCTCACAGCAAACAGCTCCCAGTTGCCTCCAGTGTGAAACCACACATGCAGTGGGAGGAGGGAGGAGGCTGTGAGTCCCACCTAGAGCTGGCAATTACATCCACACATTTTGCTATCTGGTGTATGTGGCACTTGTGGTCCGCTGCCGGCATCCCCAATTGTACGCATTTCTTGCTGGGGATCGCCATTACCAACAGACCACATGAGCAGGATTTGCTCCCCCGTTTATAAATGCACAACTGCATATGGGGTTGAGCATTTCCTGCTTTTTGAGACCACGTTATATTATGTAATTTGTAAAAAAAAAAAAAGAATTAGTGACAGAGAATGTTATTTTTGCATTACAAATTGCAGGAGTAATCGTATAGTGCAATACATATAGTGCCCAGAAAAAGAAGAGTTATAGAATACAAAAATCTAAATCTCTATCTACCAGCTCATACTTTACCTAAATTAGCGCTCCATATATATGTTATTGCTCTTCCTATGGTTGATATTGAACTACCTCCTCCCCTCCCAGTGTCCTACATATCTTTCTCCACACCGAACTCTCCTTCCTAATGTATTCACCTCAATCAAGATACATGGTACCTGCTCAGATACATTACCCAGTTAAGTGGAAAAGGCACAAATGCCACTCTTTTAGAAAGTCACTGGATATATGTCTATGGCTATATGTCTGTATGATGATGCTATACCTACCCTTTTAAGAGAACAGTTATTATAAAGACAAATGCTAAGTGTATAGAAATCCGCCTCTCTGACAATTAACTCATTGGGTATATATGTGCGCTGATACAATACTTACTCGTGGTTGCATTATGTTCATTTTAAATCCACAGGAATCTTCATCGTTCCTATTACCTCATCCTAAGATGGTCTCCTGTCTACCACCCTGGGATATCTTAATATAAATGATATTACCATTGTATTAACTCTCTGCAACAATAATGTTCCTTTTTATATACGATTGTTATTCTCTCTGCTATGGCATCATATAACATTTTACATTATCATCTGCTGTTCATACACCATAAATGTCCTTTAAAAAAAAGTTTCTTATGATTTGTACTTTTATCTATATCTATAACAGGCCGTGAACAAAGGTCTAGGTTGCACCGAAACGTTGGCCAGGAACTTAATATTACTTCTTACGGATGGAATATAAAAAAAAAATTATAAAATAAAACAAGAAGTTCATGCAACAGAACCTATTAGTGCCGTGGTTTATTCTGAATTTACGATGACTAAGAAAGGGACGGATATCTCAGTGTGGTCCGATTCAGCGTTGCGAGCATTTTCTGCGGTTAAGGCGTGCTTCGCTTCTGCCCCTATATTGGTGCAGCCGGATGTTTCACAACCTTTCATTGTGGAAGTGGAGCAATTTTATTGCAGGGCCCGTCACCAGGTAAATGGCGTCCATGTGCCTTTTTCTCAAAAAAAACCTCTCTGCCGCAGAGAGAAATTACGATGTGGGTAACAAAGAGTTACTGGCCATTAAGTCGGCTTTTGAGGAGTGGCGTCATTGGTTGTAAGGGGCGATTCTTTCAATCACTGTTCACATATCACAAAAATCTGGCTTACCTGGAGTCAGCTAAACAACTGAACCCGAGACAGACAAGATGGTCGTTGTTTTTTACTAGTTTTAATTTCACTGTCACTTATCATCCGGGGGTTAAGAATGTCAAGGCGGATGCCTTGTCACATAGTTTTCCTGGAGGTGGCGATTTTGAAAATTTGAGTCCTATACTGGCGGAAGGATTAGGGATATCCGCTCTCTACCCTGACCTAGAGGTGAAGGTGTTAGAGGCTCAGGGAGACGCACACGGATTCTTGCCCCTCTGGGAAATTGTCCTTAAGGCCAATTGAGTGGAGCATGGTGAGGAGGAGTTTATGGTCTACAGTATCAAACGCTGCAGGGAGATCCAGCAGAATCAGTAGAGAATAGTCACCATTTCTTTTTGCTGTTAGGAGATCGTTTTTAATAGTTGGGGCATTTTCAGATGCAATGATAAAAATGATGGCCTCCTGAACATGTGTTTTGGGGTCCATGTTTGATCTGCATTTTTGATGATTGCACACAGACCCATTCATTTCGATGGGGCTGCAAAAAATGCAGACAGCACACAGATTTAATCCATGTCCTATTCTTGTCCACAAAACGGTTCTAGTAGATAATGCTGAATGCACATTGCAGTGGTTTGTAGACTGCAAAACGGACACAGTGCATGAGGCCTAATGTTTAGCTTAGTTTTAAATCTGCAACACAGCTCTCCGGGCAGAGGACAGCCTGTCGGAGTTCTCTGAATCCAGCATTGCTGGATAGTGCCGTCAGCTTGCCAGACCTAATTGACTATAATGGGATCCAGCCACTACCCTTTATAAAAAAAAAACAAAAAAACTTTATTGTACTGTAATTTTTTGTCCCCTTAGGAGACTTGAATATGCGATCTTCTGAGCACTTGTACCATAGACTACAATAGTATACTATTGCACTTTATGGGATTTTGATAGGCTTCCTGTAAGTCATGCCGCAGGCAGAGCTTAAAAGGGGTATATTGCTAGGACATGCCAACAATGTCAGGAGCAGGTCCCAGAGGTGGGAACCGCACCTATCTCCAAAAAAAGCCCCCACAAGCACAGCCACCCTCCATTCACTGCTATTGGAGGTCTGAATATACAGTACCTGAGCTCTAGGTCAGCTATTTCTTACATTCCCATAGTGGTGAATGGAGAGGTGACCGTGCATGCGTGGTGCACTCTCCATTCACCGCTATGACTTGGATTTAGACTCCTTACTGGGGTTTCATTCTTATTTGGACAGATCAGTGGACCACTTCCCAGTTTTTTTTACCTGTATGTCAGCGAGTAACCAATGTCTCCAGTACTTAAAACTGGGATTTTCTCGGCTGGGAGCATCTGGGTCGACCATCATCAGGAGATAAAGCTTATCCTGGAATGAGAGAACACGTGTAAAACTGCATTACAATAATGAATTTAAAGAGTTCTCCGTTTTATTAAGTTAAAGGGGCTCTCTGCTTCACAAATCCCTACTTGTTAAAAAGGCCCCTTCTGAGTAAGCTGATCACAAAGCTTCCCCCCCCAGTGATCAGCTGTAATCTCTTTGGACACCTGACAGTAAGTGATCAACTTCTCTGCAGCGCCACCGCAGGGAACATGAAGCACTACACAGTGCCTATTCAAATCAATGGGCTTTCTGTGTAATGCAGGACAGGACAGGTCCTCCAAAGCTAGAGACACTCTTTGTAAATGTTCCCTACTATGGTGAAGAGACAAGTATCCGACGCAGAGGACCCCCCCCCCCCCCTCTATTAACTCAGAATAGGAGAAAAATTAAAATGGGTTCTCTAAGTTGGACAACCCCTTTAAATATACAAGCCAGGAACGGGTCACTGTGGGCATGTATGAAGGAAAGACTGACATTCCTGCACTTTCTGTATCCAGTCTTAGCCTTGGATTCAAACACTGCATGTAAATACCTAAACATCTGATAACACTCTCACCGACAACAGTAATTTGTGTCAGTGAATTAGAAGACGGTGGCCCTTTAATAACCGGGAAAACAAAGTAGATAATCTATACAATACATGAAGAGCCAAAATTAACACAAGAGCTGACACTCTAATGATAGAGAAAACTATTCATATACTTGGTGTAAAAGAGCGGATATGCCATATTGTTTGAGAATAGACCCCCATCTGTTTCCACCCCACTCCCCCAGTCATTAAGTGTGCGGAGAGTCAGGGAACACACAGCTTAATAAACAGGAAGAGAAACACTGGCAGCGACAGAGTACACCAAGCACACGGAGAGGCGCTCCCGCCGTATGATGAAACGCACAGCCTATGGGCGGATATGTAGCAGTGATCACACTTTGTGGCCAGTAACAGACGTAATGGAGGCCACAGTCATAAAGATCTGGCCACCACTGCCACTTCATTCTAAAGACTGGAGGGGCTCATAGTGGCGAGACCCCCAATGATAGGAGATTTATTGGCCTTTGTTACCAATATGTTTTGGGGTATACATAAATTTGCAGGCACAGAAATTTCTGCCACATGTGAATATACCCTTTGAAGGGGTTAAACCATGACTGATGTAAAAAATGAAGATTAGACGTCATATAGTACATGGCAATCTCTTTCTAAGCTAGAACCAGCCCTGTACCTCACATGGATCCATAGATCTTCACATTCATTGCTCTTCTAGATATTCTTCAGGCTAGTATCTCAGGGGTGTGTCCTTTGTTGGAGTGTGTGTCCTTTCTGCTGCAACTGTCTCCTTATTACAGCTCGGAGGGCATGTCCTTTCTGCTACAGTTCTCTCCCTATTACGGCTCAGGGATGTGTGCATTCTGCTGCAGCGCTCTCCATTTTACAGCTCAGGGGTTGTGTCCTTTCTTCTCCCCATCACAGCTCAGGTGGGGGGGGGGGGGGGGGGTGTCCATTCTGCTGCAGCTCTCTGTCCGAAACTGTCACCGCCTCTAACAGTTGATATAGCTGATGGCAGGCAGTTCAAAAATAGTACTGAGCATGTGCGACCACCTCAGGAGGTGGACCTAAACATTCATACAAAACACCAGGGGGCACCATTATAATAAAGTAAAGGGAATCTCTCACAACTGGAGCATTTTAGGAACAGTAAGTAAATTGCAGAATGAAGTTGTTTTTCATGCTGAATTATATAAAACATTTAATGGTGGCACAACCCCGGTAAGTGACAGTCCAGCATGATACTTGCTTTGGATAGGAGGTCAAGTACCTTTTCCCTTAGTATTGCGCTACTCATGTTGTGTGTTTTACGTTTTTCGTTTTTTCACCACTAAAGATAATGTAGAAGTCTCCTGACCAAGCCATGAAACAGAGGTGCGTGGACACTGCGTGGCTTTTACAAAAATCACTGCATTGTGTGTCCGTGGTTTTTCATTACCAGGTAACACAGTGGTAGATGACCAGCAAAAAAAAAAAAGAATGGCACGTGTGAGCATATCCATAATGGTGGGTTCAGGACCTGATCAGATGACACTGGTCTAATATCTATGGGCCTCTGTACTGCCCCCAGTCCTGAAAAAGCAAGGCCTCAGATCCAGGAATGCATGGATTCAGTTGGTAGGCTGCAATATATGTCACTATACAATGTATTTGGAGCCTTCAGGCCTTTTATTTTTTTCACATTTTGTTATGTTGCTCCTTGTGCTAAAATTAGTCTGAGTTTCCCCCTCATTCTGCATTCAATACAGAATGTTAGAAATCTTTGCCAATTTATTGAAAAGGAAAAACTAGAATCTTGCACTGACATAAGTATTTGGACCCTTTAGTCAGGACTTTGTCTACTTTCACACTGGCGTTTTGGCTGTTTCTGAGATCCGTTCAAGGCTCTCACACGCGGTCCAAAACGGATCAGTTTGCATTCTAATGCATTCCGAATGGAAAAGGATCCGCTCAGAATGCATCAGTTTGCCTCCGTTCCATCTCCATTCCGCTTTGGAGAGACGGACACCAAAACGCTGCTTGTCCGTCTGATAAAACTGAGCCAAAAGTTTTCTCTGACACAATAGAAAACTGATCCGTCTTGGCTATGTTACAGATAATACAAACGGATCTGTTGTGAACAGATGCAGACTGAACGGATCCGCACAAAACGCGAGTGTGAAGGAAGCCTTAGTTGAAGCCCCTTTGGCAGTGATTGCAGCCTCCAGTCTTCTTCGGGATGACGGCACAAGGTTTTCACACCTGGATTTGGGGATTTTCTGCCATTCTTCTCTGCAGATCCTCTTAAGGTCTGTCAGGTTGGATGGGGACGGTGGACAGCCATTTTCAGATCTATCCAGAGATATTCGATTGGGTTCAAGTCAGGGCTCTGGCTGGGTCACTCAAGGACATTCACAGAGTTATTCTTAAGCTACTCCCTGTGTTGTCTTGGCTGTGTGCTTAGCCTCATTGTCTTGTTGGGAGGTAAACCTTCGTCCCAGTCTGAGGTCCAGGGCACTCTGGATCAGGTTTTCATATCTCTGATGCTGCCACCACCCTGCTTCACTGTAGGGATGGTATTGGGCAGGTGAAGAGCAGCAGTGCCTGGTTTCCTCCAGACATGACGCTTAGAATTGAGGACAAAAAGTTCCAAACTTTTTTTTTGGTTGCAAACTTCCATGTGCCTTTTACTAGAGAGGCTTCTTTCTGGCCCTTCTGCCATAAAGTGCTACAGTGATGGTTGACCTTCTGGACATTTCTCCCATCTAAACACAGAATTATTGGAGCTCAGCCAAGATGACCATTGGGTTCTTGTTCACCTCTCTTACCAAGGCTCTTCTCCCTTGATTACTTAGTTTGGTGGGGCGGCCAGCTCTAGGAAGAGTCTTGGTTGTTCCAGACTTTTTGCTATTTAAAAACTATAGAGTAGGGATCGACCGATATTGATTTTTTAGGGCCGATACCGATACCGATAATTTGTGAACATTCAGGCCGATAGCCGATAATTTATACCGATATTCTGGGAATTTTCATTTTTGAAAAAAAAAAAAAAAAATTCCCACAAATCTGCTGAAAATTAATGTTTATTGTTAATGGGTATTTTTATTTTTTGGAAATCTTTCTTTTTCATTTATATTTAATATTTTGGTGTTTTTATTACTTTTTTTTTTTTTAAACTAACTTTTAGCCCCCTTAGGGACTAGAACCCTTGTCCTATTCACCCTGATAGAGATCTATCAGGGTGAATAGGAGCTCACACTGTCCCTGCTGCATGGAGCTTACCATGACAGCCAGGGCTTCAATAGCGTCCTGGCTGCCATGGTAACCGATCGGAGCCCCAGCATTACACTGCTGGGGCTCCGATCGGAGGAGCAGGGGAGAGGGAATCCTGTGGGGGGCGCACTGCGACTGGGGTAGGAGGGGGGGGGGGCGCACCACTGCTTAATACTGGGGGGGAGGGGGGGCGCACTGCGCCACCAATGCCTAATATTGGGGGGGGGGGAGGGGGGGCGCACTGCGCCACCAATGTCTGATACTGGGGAGCTTGGGGGGGTGCACTGCGCCACCAATGAAGCTTAATCCCACATTTATTCATATACAGGAGGCGGGAGCTGGCTGCAGGATCACATAGCCGGCTCCCGACCTCTATGAGCTGTAGCTGCGATCCGCGGCACCTGAGGAGTTAACTACCGCAGATCGCAGCTACAGCTCAGAGGCCGGGAGCCGGCTATGTGATTCTGTAGCTCCCGCCTCCTGTATATGAATTAATGTGAGATTAAGCTTCATTGGTGGCGCAGTGGCCATAGCTCCTCCCCTCCTCTTGTCCCCTGTCCTCCCATTGGCTGGAGCGGCAGCAGCAGCACAGGGGGAGGAGACACTGCTCCTTCTTCCCTGTGCTGCTGCTGAGGGAACACGGAGAGCGCTGTCAGCAGCGCGATCTGTGTTCCCAGGACGTTATCGGAATATCGGCAAAATAAATGCCGATACCGTTAACGTTCAAAATCCTGAATATCGGCCGATAATATCGGTAAATCCGATAATCGGTCGATCCCTACTATAGAGACCACTGTGCTCTTGGGAACTTTCAGCGCAGCAGAAGTTTGTGTCCCCTTCTCCAGATCTGCGGCTCCGCACAATCCTGTCTGTGAGCTCTACATGCAGTTCTCTCCTCATGGCTTGTTTTTCGCTCTGAGACTTTATACAGACAGGGCTGTGTATTTCCGAATCATGTCCAATCGCCTGAATTTACCACAGAAGACTCCAATCAAGGATCCAATCTCAAAAATGATCAAGAAAAATGGCAGGCCCAGAGCTTAATGTCAAGTGTCACAGCAAAGGGTCTAAATACTCCTATCTATGCAAAATTTTAGTTTTTCATTTTTTTAATAAATTTGCAAAAATGTCTAAAATTCTGTTTTTACTTTCTCATTATGCAGAAGGCTGCAATATAACAAAATGTGAAAAAAGTGAAAAGGGTATAAAGACTCTGAATGTACTGTATATCATGCAGTTCACAATTTATTTTTTGCATTTGCCTTCTGTATAGGACAGTGTGGTCCCCTGCCCTTTCCTATACAGTGGAAAGACGGGTATACCAACTTATACCACGCCAAAGGAGGCCAAAAGGACACTCTTTTGGCCCCTATTGGGTGAATGGAGCCCTATAAAAACACTTGACATATACGTCAGGAGCTTTCCCGGACCATAGGGCAAACTCAGGGCTCAGATGCAATGTGAACAGAGCCTTACAGGTTACAAATGGAAATATACATAAGCATGGAGACAGCCTAGAGCAGGGATCAGCAACCTTCGGCACTCCAGCTGTTGTGAAACTACAACTCCCAGCATGCACACTTGCTCAGCTGTTCTTGCAACTCCCATAAAAGTGAAAGGAGGATTCTGGGAGTTATAGTTTCAGAACAGCTGCCGTGTTGGAGGTTGCTGATCCCTGGCCTAGAGCAACAATCCCCAGCCACCAGGCCGTAGACCAGTACCGGGACATGGATCAACTAGTACCGGTCTGCAGGGGGCACCGGTGTTGAATGTTGGGAACTGGAACTATTGGGGCCGATGAGACAGTGGTACTGTGCAGGATGGTCACAATTACATCATCGCAACCTCCTGCATCGGGTTACAGTGGGAGTCAGGGTTCTTTTTGTTGGGACACTACTGGGGAGGCGTTGGGGCATTATATATACAGAGGACACTACTGGGAGGGCATTATATGTGGAGAGGACACCACTCAGGGTCATTACATGTAAAGAGGGCTCTACTGGGAGGGCATGATATGTAGAGAGGGCACTGCCATGGGTCATTATATGTACACCGGGCACTACAGGGGGCATTATATTTACTGGGGCATAAGTAGAAATTACTACAGAGTGCGACTGGGGTCTAAATGGGGATGATTACTGGGGGGGGGGGGGGGATAAAAAGAGGTATTATTACTAAATAGGTGTGTTCCGTGTGTCCAATTATGCAGAAATAAGTTGTGGTCAGGAGATGTCATCATGGTGATCAGTCACTGAGTGGGGCCTAAACGGAAATAATGACTGGGCCCTACATGGGTATGGTCATGGTGAAGCGGTATAATTTGGCCTTTATATAGTGTCATTATTGGTAATTATTGGCCACTGACCCTGTAATATGCACTTCATTGTGTTTTGTTATGCGTGTGATTCTGTTGCGGTGTCTGAGAACTATCTTGCATGAAACTGCTCTGTGGTGCAAAAAAGGTTGGGGGCCCCTGGCCTAGATGATAACTTTTTGCTAGAGGATAGCACCACAATACTTAACCAGCTATGTTGGTCCCTGTGATAAGTACATAATAAGCGCCACACTTAGGCAGGAGCGTAGACGAGTTGGGGGGGGTAATCGGTCTTCACTTCTCCTTCCATGTTCTGCTGTAATTGCATTATTTAAAGCCGTGTTTCTGTGACAACTGCTCAGCCTGACACATGCAGAGCGCGCTGCTCACAGGCAGCGCATGGCAACACTGCAGAGGATTCTGGGAGAACCTGGAGCATGCTTTCCTTTGTCTCACCCACTTCCATGCTTGCTGGAGTAGAGGTATTAACCACTTTTCTGCTGGCTCCAAGTAGGCGAGGAATCCAGGAGCAATTCTGTCTGCACAATGAGTAGGTAAGGGTAGTGCAGCGTGTGAACTAGCTGTGCAGGTACCGTGTCCCTCCAAGTATCAGACCTGGGGCACTAAAAGGTTAATATTCCTATGGAACAATGAATAGCTTCTTTTTTTCATTCTTCTTTAATGTTCATCTATTGTCTGTTATTTTTACTTTATAAATGTTGCCATGTAGATCCGCATATTCAGTTATCATATCGTGCAGGATGTTTTGTATCTTTTTCTGTAACGTGTGAGATGGGCCAACCCCTTTATTATCAATTAGCAAAATGCAAAGAGAAAAAAGAAAAGAAATGTAAATCCTATCGATATTCGGTGTCACCCCCCTTTGCCTCAGTTCTCCTAGGTACACTACACCTGCTCACAGTTTCTGAAGGAACTCGGCAGGGGGGTTGTTCCAGACATCTTGGAGAACTAATCACAGCATTTCGGTGAATGTAGGCTTGCTCACATCCTTCTGTCTCTTCATGTAATCCCAGATTTGGTGATAGTGAGATCAGGGCTCAATATCATCACTTGCCCAGACTCCTTGGCCCTGATTTATCATACCTTCACGCCAAAATTCTGGAGTCAAAAAGTCGCAAAGTAGGGCTTTTGAGACTTATTCTGCACTCGCTTAAGCGTTTCCGCAAAATTTTTTAGACTTTTTACGCCACTCATTCCAGTTTTGGAATATGGTTGGGAAAGTGGGTGTGGCTAGCTATGTTAATGAGTGTCACTCCAGATTTATCATTGAATTTTTATTTTTTTTAAAGTTGCGAAATAGTCACAATCTCACTCCAGTAGCGGGTGGAGTAGGAAAACTGGAGGAGCTTCTCTAGGCAGAAGTGCTAGGTTTAAAGGGAGTCTGTCACCACAATTTGACATTATAGACCGCTTACATAGCGCTGTAACATAACTATAGATCAGTCAAATGGTACCTTTGTTGTTTTGTTCTGAAGTTCATCATAGGCAAAATCGCTGTTTTATTCATATGCAAATGAGGGCTCGCAAGTGCCCAGGGGCAGCGTTCGGGCTGTAAGTGCCCAGGCCGCTTTGCCGTCTTCTCACATAACCCCTCTCCAGCCTTTTGTTTGGCTCGCCCTGTAAGCTCATCTAGTGTACTGGAAGAAATCGTGCCAGCGCATGCGCACTGCATGGATCCCATAATGGTCATCACAGTACGCATGCCCGGGCGGGCGGTGAACTGCGCACTCATGGGATATCGGCCAGTACACTGGATGATGCAAGAGGCTTACAGGGCGAGCCAAGCAACAGGCTGGAGAGGGGTTATGTGAGAAGACAGCAGAGCGGCCTGGGCACTTACAGCCCGAACGCTGCCCCTGGGCACTTGTGGACCCTCATTTGCATATGAATAAAACAGCGATTTTGCCTCTGGTGAACTTCAGAACAAAACAACAAAAGGTACCATTTAACTCGTGTATAGTTATGCTACAGCGCTATGTAAGCGGTCTATAATGTCAAATTGTGGTGACAGACTCCCTTTAGCCCGTAGGATACCAGCGCCGTAGAGCTACGGCCCTGTGTTCACCCGGTCCCTGAGTGAAATCGTTCAGTGACCGGCTAATGATGGCGGCTTAGGACGGCAGGCAGCCATTTTCCCAAGGGGCAGAGGGAGGTTTTTCTGCCCCCCCTGCAACATGGATCGCTGCGATTGGTCGATTTCTGCAGACCGGCCAATTGCAGCTCTATATGATTTTTCATTCATCCAGGAAGCTGCAGGGGGGTGGAACACGGGTTGTACAGGGGTGACTGGTGCTGAACTGGTCAGCACCTGTCTCCCCTGGGTCAGGCAGGGGACACCAGAGTTTTGGGCCCCCTGCCAGCGCTGCTATTGGCTGGAACAACGTTCCAGCCAATGGCAGCGCTACAGCTACACAGGAAAGGGCAGATCCTCAATGCATGCAGCCATTCTAGCTGGTGACTGCATGCAGAGTGGACCAGTGCCCCTCTGTGCTGTATCTGACCTGCTGGGATTTGTGGTTCCACACCACTGCGCTTTTACTGCGATTCTACATGCTGAAAGAAAATAAGAACATCTGGAACTGCTGCAGTGATTTTTTTTCCCCCCCATTTGCATCAGTTCCAGATCCCTAAACCACCCTCCGTCCCTGTCCCTTGCGCTTTTTTTTTGGGGGGGGGGGGGGGGTTAAATAAGAATAAAGTGTAGTTAGAATATATATATATGTAAACTATTTTAGTTAGTGTTAGTTTAGCATTTTGCACGAGCGCACCATCTTCCTGCGTGCATTTTAAAACCGATTTTTATTTTATTTTTTGGGCAGAAGAACCTTTTTTTTTTGCCAATTTTTTTCTCTTCTTTTCTCCTTCTCCTTTTTTTCTCCTAAATTTAATTTCCAATTTCTTACAAGCCCCTTCTCGGATGAAAGCACCTCATACACACCCCACACTAAATAAAGTTTTACATATTTCACACGTTACACCCCAATAAAATAAAAATGGCCCATCCATCCCAATGAGTGTATTCAGCTGAAGAGGCATACGCCATGCTTGCCTCCAATACGGAGTCGGCCAGCGAGGGAGAAGAGGAGGCCACTTTCCTCTACTCCTCTACCCCCTCATCATCATCATGTGATAAGGGACCCTACCTTATCATGTGATAAGGCCCCAGGGTAGCAGTGGAGACAGCCCCCCAGAGTAAGCCCACATGAACCCCACCCCCTGAGGATTATCAGCCCCAAATTCCTGAGTTTGTGGGCAGCTCAGGAATTCAGATAGATTGTTCGGGCTTCACAGAAATGGAATTTTTTTAAATCTTTTTCTCTGAAGCTTTATTAAATTTGATGGTAACCCAAAAAAATGTATACGCCCAGCAATTTATTTCCCAGAACCCCACAACACCATACGCTAGACCCCAAGGTTGGACCCCAGTAAATGCAGCAGAGATGATGACCTTTTGGGGGCTCTTGCTGCATATGTGTTTATTAAAAAATAACAAAGATTACTTGGTAATGGAGTGCGGATGTCTTGTACCACACTCCAATTTACAGTAATCGATTCCAAGCAATACTGAAATTTTGGCATTACAACGATAATGCACAGTGCCCACCCCAGAATGACCCCGCATTTGACAGTCTGTTCAAAATAAGGCCCATCCTTGACCACTTCAACGTAAAGTTCTCAGAAGTGTACACCCCAGAACAAAATGTCTGTGTAGACGAATCCCTATTACTTTTCAAAAGGAGGGTAAGATTCCGCCAGTACGTGCCCAGCAAGCGGGCAAGGTATGGCATAAAAAAGTCTGTGAGAATAGCTCTGGGTACACTCACAAGTTCCGGGTTTACGAAGGAAGGAACACCCGGATTGAACCGGCAGAATGCCCCCCTGTCCTAGGAGTTAGTGGGAAGATAGTGTGGGACTTACTGCACCCACTGCTGGATAAGGGTTACCATCTCTACGTGGATAATTACTACACCAGTCTAACACTGTTCCAGTCCCTAGCTTCCAGAGGTAATATGGCGTGCGGCACAGTACGCAAAAATCAGAGAGGCCTCCCTAGATCCCTAAGAAAAGGAGAAAGCCATGCAGAACAAGTTGGCGGTCAAGTACAAAGACAAGAGGGATGTCCTTTTACTGACCACCATTAACAGTAACACCAGCTCCCCTGCCGTTGTATGAGGTACCACTACCACTGTCCCCAAGCCAGACTGCATTGTGGACTACAACACATACATGGGGCGGGGTGGGGGGTTTGTGCTATTTAGATCTAGAGGCCATCCAAGAACATTCCTACAATTTCAAGAGGTGGTGATAAAGGCCCTAACTTTTTTAAACCAAGCAATGGAGGGTCCGAGTACTTCTGTAAGTTACCCTGCCCGAGTTGTACCGTGGCAACATTTCCCTGGTGAAGGTCCCCAAACAGCAAGAAAGGGAAGGACCCCAAAAAGATGCAGGGTGTGTTCCAAAAGGGGGATAAGGAAAGACACTTTTCACCATTGCAAAACCTGCCCTGTGCATCAAGGATTGTTTCAGAATCTATCACTCATCCATGAAATAATTTCATCCTTGATGTACCCTGTAATTTTACCACCTTATAACTGATTTGGCTCACAGAGCCTACATATCCAATTTTCACCAACCACTACATATTAATTTCTGTAATACACCTGTTTGGTCAAAGGTGCCCTTTCCACCACTTAAAATGGTCGTACTGGGGTGCTCTTTTCAAAAAGGGGTCACTTCTTGGGGTTTTTAATTTCTGGGGACCTCAGGAATTTTTTAACATGCGACTTGGCACCTAAAATCCATGTCTGTTTATTAAAGCCTTCAAAATCCATATTTTGCACTTTGCTTCTAGAGCCCTGCTATGCGCCCATACGGCAGGCTACAAGCACATATGGGGTGTTGCCATATTCAGGGGGAAATGGGTAACAAAATGTGGGGTGCATTTTGTCCTGTTACCCCAATGCTGCGGAATCTGTCCTCCAAAAGCCCTCAGTTTTGAATAATTTGAGGGGTGTAGTTTCTAAAATGGGGTCAATTATAGGGAGTTTCCATTACATAAACCCATCAAAATCACTTTATAACTGAATTGGTGTTTAAAAAAATGGTTTTGGAAATTTTGGTGAAAATTAGAAAAATTGCTTCTAAAATTTGAAGCCTTCTAACTTCCTAAAAAAAAAAAAAAAATAATGACATTTACAAAATGATGCCAACATAAAGTAGACATATGGGGAATGTTGATTGATAACGATTTTATGAGGTATTACTATCTCTCTTAAAACGTAGAGAAATTCAAATTTAGAAAATTGAAAATTTTTCAAAATTTTTGGTAAATTTTGGATTTTTTCATAAATAAAAGGTGTAATATATTGACTCAACTTTATAACTGTCATGAAGTACAACGTGTCACGAGAAAACAATCTCAGAACGGCTTGGATAAGTAAATGCGTTCCAAAGTTATTAGCACATAAAGTGATGCATGTCAGATTTGCAAAAATCGGCCTGGAATTCAAGGTGAAAAGTGGCCAGGTACTGAAAGGGTTAAGGACAAGCCAAATTTATCAAACAACCTGTGACATTTGATAAAGTGCGATAACACAGACTGAAGGAAAACTGACTTCAAATATTCCCATCATGATAAATTCCCCCCCCTTGTTCTTAATGCTGAAGACATATGTATGGCTGCTTTCACACAGTCAGTGTTTGGTCAGTGATTTCCATCAGTTATTGTGAGCCAAAACCAGGAGTGGCAGCTACAAAGAGATAAGATATAATGGAAACATTTACACCTGTTCTGTGTTTTTGACCCACACCTGGTTTTGGCTCAGAATTACTAATGGAAATCACTGATCAAACACTGACTGTGTGCAAAAGGCCTATGGCTCTATGTATGGGGTTGTCCTGCTGCAGAACTATGACACTGTCTGACCTGTTACATGTGCGCTCGGCAGCTGAAGACATCTGTGTTGGTCCCATCTTCATATGTGCCCTCATTGCTGAGAAAAATGAAGTTTTAATATATGCAAATGAGCCTCTAGGAGCAACGTGGGCGTTACCATTACACTCTGAGAGCCTGTAATGGAACCCTCTACACTTTGATCAAGAGGACCAGTGGTTATTACTTTGACACTGCCCAGCCCTGTACATCTAAGTGCAGAGGGAGCGCCAGTTGCAGAGAGAGCAGAGCCTCTAGGTGTAATGGTAACGCCCCCGTTGCTCCTAGAGGCTCATTTGCATATATTAAAACGTCATTTTTCTCAGCAATGCGGGCACATATGAACATGGGAGCAACACAGATGTCTTCAGCTGCCAAGTGCACATGTAACAGGTCAGCCAGTGTCATAGGTACAAATCTGCTGACATTCAACCATGCTGCACCCCCCTGCCACGGGTCTGACAGCGCAGTCTATGGCATCACCCGCCCTATCACATCACATACATATAATACAATTAGCAGTCATGTCAAATCCTGCAACAAATCATTTGCATTACCAGATAATGTGGTAGAAAGCAATCCTCAGCACACAACATAGTCACAGGACAGCAATGGTCTGCACAGTGTGGTGGGGTACAATTATGGGACCCAGCTCAAAGAACTCAACTGCAGTGAAGAGAATTAACCCAACAAACAGATGGGCATACATGATTCCAACAGACATGGACCTTAAAAAAGGATTGCTCGGGTGCAGAAATGGTGCCCCCGCATTGCCTACAATTGGCAGTAGGAGGGAAGCTGTGATTGACAGCTCCGGTCCAGTCAGTCCCTAAAGCATCACAAAAATAATAAGAAAAAATAAATAAATAAAATAAATAATAAAGATGAGACAACCCATTTGAACCAGAATTGAACAAGCAGGCGACAGTCAATTGTCAGAGACTGCTGGGCACGAAAATGTGGCATCTGAGGGAGTATGCCATAATGATTTTATGTTTTTATACAGCATGCAATAAAAAAAAACGTAATACTTTTTGTATCGGCTTCGAATCGTTTTCAAGATCTCTGCTTGCTGCCACTTATCTGGAACCTTTTTTGTTTACTTCCTGGTCATATGAACATAGGTGCACAGCTCGTTACAATACAATTACCAGACCTTTTGAGGACATTTATTAAGGTTTTACCCGCTGATCTTAAACCTACCCCAGGTTGGTGTCAGAGGCGGCTATCTCTTAAAAGGGGTTGTCCGGGTTCAGACCTGAAGTAAGACAACCCGATCTGCACTCATTCACCCCAAATGAGTGGAGCATCAAAAGCTTTTCCACGCTCCGATGCTCACCGTTGCGCTGAATTGCGCAAGGCAAGGGAATTTTCTTGAGATCCGGTGACGTACCGGGCTCTCCATGGGTAAGCTAGGCGGAGGCTTCCGCCTAGCAGTAAGCCCGGTGACGTCACCGGCACAGATGGGCGGGCTTTAGTGCTGCCCTAGCCTGTTTTTACATGTCCAGATGTAAACAAACAGCTCTTACCCTGCTCCAATGCTCCACTCATTCATTCTGAACAACCCCTTTAAGGTCCCTTTACATTGGACGATATTACAGCAGATAGTCGGGAAGGAAGCAATCTGCGAATCGCCAGCGGAGGAGACCGATGTATTTACATGCAGCGATCTCCTCCACAGTATGGGGAGCAGTGATCACTAACGCCATCGCTCATCCCCATACAGACTTTTTTTTTGCTGGCAGCATTTCGTATTTACAAGGCACGATTTTGCTCATTAATCGGCGGTACATTTACATGCCCGATCATCGCTAATGAGCGTTACTGTGAACGCTTGTTAGCGATAATCTGTGCGATTCTCGGCCTCTGTAAAGGGCCCCTTTAATAATTAAAAAAGGGGCGTGCGCCAGATCTGAGCGGATATAGATTTCAGGTATAAACTATAATCTGGCTCTGCAACACCCACTTTTTGGAAACGTGCCGATTGGAGCGCAACCCCAACAATCAGGGCATGCGCCAAACTTTGCAACTTTTTGACTCCAGTGTTGTGGCGTACAGGAGATGATCAATGTCCCCCTTTGTCTTCAAACAAGCAGAGCACAATGTGTCCAGGATGGATAAAGCATTGATGATTCTTTTTGGATGACAGCATGCAGAGATCTTGAAAATGGCGGAAACTATACAGAACATGAAGCCCTTTTTGATGAAAGTGTAATGTTCCTTTAAGAGCTCGGTGTTGTCACAATATATCGTTACTACGCTACGGGTTATCGTACTGTTATAACTACAGTCTGTCAGCCTATCCAGCATTATCTAATTATGCAAACAGGACGACGAGCGATCTCTGTAATTTTATGGAATTAAATTTGACTAACATAAAAGTGCAATGTCACTGGGCCAGGTGGGTAGTGCAACATCCATTAAAGGGGGTGTCAGGGAAGAACTGCCCACCAGCAGGAAATGGTATATACTGGTATAAAAATAAAAAAAAGGAACCGTTACTGCTAAAATTCTCGCCAATCCAGTGGTCACGCCAGTACTACAGTGATGAGATGGTTGGTCATTTGGTTGCCAGGGTTTCAGGTCTTGAGGCCTGCTGTTGGGGCTGACTAGATCCCAGCACATCCCTAAAAGGGGTTTCCTCAGGATTGCTCATCAGTATCTGATTAGTGGGGTCTGACACCCGGCACCCCCACCGATCAGCTGACTGAAGAGACCGTGGCGCTCTGGTGAGCACTGCAGCCTCCTCACAGCGCCGCACATTGTATAGTGGCTGTGCTTGGTATTGCAGCCCAGGTCCATTCACTTGAATGGGGCTGAGCTGTACCTAGGTTGTGTGACCGATAAACTGAGTAACTGGCCTAGGAAGAAGCCACAGCATTGACTGGAGTGCTGGCTGAGTGTTGGCTCTCCACTAGAGTTGAGTGAACCTGCCTTTTGGCAAGTTCGGGGTTCACGTGAACTACGTAACGGATTCCTTTCTCACAGAATCCATAACGTAATTTAATGCCGCCATTCCGCATAATACAAGTGTATGGCCAGCCCCGAGGGTTTCGTTCTACTGGTCATACACTAGTATTATGCGGCATGGCAGCATTGAATTACGTTATGGATTCTGTGAGAACGGAATCCATTACGTAGTTCACTTAAACCCTGAACTTGCCAAAAGGCAGGTTCGTTCTTCTCTAATCTCCCCCACTGAGGACAGGCCCTCAATATCAAAATCCCAGAAGACCTCTAACAGAAAACTCACTGTAAGGCCCCTTTCACACGGGTGTGACGGATCGGCTCCGGATGCGTTCAGTGAAACTCGCACCATTTTGCAAGCAAGTTCAGTCAGTTTTGTCTGCGATTGCGTCCAGTTTTTTCTGCGCGGGTGCAATGCGTTTTTCACGCGCGTGATAAAAAACTGAAGGTTTACAAACAACATCTCCTAGCAACCATCAGTGAAAAACGCATCACACCCGCCTTGCTTGCGGATATAATGCGTTTTTCACTGAAGCCCCATTCACTTCCATGGTCAGGATTCAGTGCGGGTGCAATGCGTTCACGTGACGCATTGCACCCGCACGGAAAACTCGCTCGTGTGAAAGGAACCTAACTGGGCCCATGGACAGGAGAGAGAGAGAGAAAAAAAAAAAACACCTGCTACTTAACACACGTGAAAAACAGCTAACCCCTCTCTGGCCCTGAATGCACAGCTCTCTTTGGGTTATAGTTTTTTGGGTGCTGCGTCCCGCTGATCATCCCCAGTGACCTCTTCTCTGTCCGGTGTTAAACACTATATCATATGGTACTAGAAAATAGATCTGAATGGGCGCAGCTTCCCAAAGATGGTCCCAGATCTCCCATTTCAGAACATGCTTTTATTTTTTTATTTCAATTGTTAAATTACTACGCGTTTCAGACTGAGGCCTTCGTCAGGAGTCAAGTAAAAATATTGTTGTGAAATAAGAGCTCTCTAGACTAACCTCCGGCACTCCAGCTGTGATAAAACTACAACTCCCAAGATGCACACTTGCTTGGCTGTTCTCAAAACAACACAGAAATGAATGGAGCATGCTGGGAGTTGTAGTTTCACCACAGCTGGAGTGCCGGAGGTTAGCCATCACTGGGAAGCAGCGCCGATCCAGATCTAGTTTGTAGTACTGTATAGTAAATGTTTATGTCAGAACTTCATTTGCCTCTGCTAACAAATGAGAAGATTGGGTCCCTAGGTGAGAGATGGCAGGAGGGGCTATAGCACTGTGACAGGCACAGTTCTAGCAGGCAGTTGTAATAAGGGCAGTGTGCCCGTCACTGCTGTGGAGCACCCTATGGTGGTTTTCTGCTGCCAGTTATGGTGGGGATGTATCGAGACAAATGGAGAAGAAAAGGCAATCAAATGGCTACATTCAAGGATGGCGACTGTGATTCACTGGATTTATCTGTTTATTGCATTACGCTACTGGAATACAAGCAATACTGTATTCCTGTACACCCTCTAGACTGTGTATATGGAAGCACTATAATTATCTGAAGATAGTATATATGGCTGTGCTACAATGCCGTGCAGACCCTGTGCAGGCGGCAGTGCTATACTACCCTGCAGGCGGCAGTGCTATACTACCGTACAGACCCCCGTGCAGGCGGCAGTGCTATACTACCCTGAAGGCCGTGTACGCGGCAGTGCTATACTACCCTGAAGGCCGTGTACGCGGCAGTGCTATACTACCCTGCAGGCCGTGTGCAGGCGGCAGTGCTATACTACCCTGCAGGCCGTGTGCAGGCGGCAGTGCTATACTACCCTGCAGGCCGTGTACACGGCAGTGCTACACTACCCTGCAGGCCGTGTACACGGCAGTGCTATGCTACCCTGCAGGCCGTGTACACGGCAGTGCTATGCTACCCTGCAGGCCGTGTACACGGCAGTGCTATGCTACCCTGCAGGCCGTGTGCAGGCGGCAGTGCTATACTACCCTGCAGGCCGTGTGCAGGCGGCAGTGCTATACTACCCTGCAGGCCGTGTACGCGGCAGTGCTATACTACCCTGCAGGCCGTGTGCAGGCTGCAGTGCTATACTACCCTGCAGGCCGTGTACACGGCAGTGCTATGCTACCCTGCAGGCCGTGTACACGGCAGTGCTATGCTACCCTGCAGGCCGTGTACACGGCAGTGCTACGCTACCCTGCAGGCCGTGTAGACGGCAGTGCTACACTACCCTGCAGACCGTGTACACGACAGTGCTATACTACCCTGCAGACCGTGTACACGGCAGTGCTATACTACCCTGCAGACCGTGTACACGACAGTGCTACACTACCCTGCAGACCGTGTACACGACAGTGCTACACTACCCTGCAGACCGTGTACACGGCAGTGCTATGCTACTCTGCAGACCGTGTACACGGCAGTGCTACACTACCCTGCAGACCGTGTACACGGCAGTGCTATGCTACCCTGCAGACCGTGTACACGGCAGTGCTATACTACCCTGCAGACCGTGTACACGACAGTGCTACACTACCCTGCAGACCGTGTACACGGCAGTGCTATGCTACCCTGCAGACCGTGTACACGGCAGTGCTATACTACCCTGCAGACCGTGTACACGACAGTGCTACACTACCCTGCAGACCGTGTACACGGCAGTGCTATGCTACTCTGCAGACCGTGTACACGGCAGTGCTACACTACCCTGCAGACCGTGTACATGGCAGTGCTACACTACCCTGCAGACCGTGTACACGGCAGTGCTACACTACCCTGCAGACAGTGTACACGGTAGTGCTACAATACCCTGCAGACCGTGTACATGGCAGTGCTACACTACCCTGCAGACAGTGTACACGGCAGTGCTACAATACCCTGCAGACAGTGTACACGGCAGTGCTACAATACCCTGCAGACCATGTACACGGCAGTGCTACAATACCCTGCAGACAGTGTACACGGCAGTGCTATGCTACTCTGCAGACCGTGTACACGGCAGTGCTACACTACCCTGCAGACCGTGTACATGGCAGTGCTACACTACCCTGCAGACCGTGTACACGGCAGTGCTACACTACCCTGCAGACAGTGTACACGGCAGTGCTACAATACCCTGCAGACCATGTACACGGCAGTGCTACAATACCCTGCAGAACGTGTACACAGCAGTGCTACACTACCCTGCAGAACGTGTACACGGCAGTGCTACACTACCCTGCAGACAGTGTACACGGCAGTGCTACAATACCCTGCAGACAGTGTACACGGCAGTGCTACAATACCCTGCAGACCGTGTACACAGCAGTGCTACACTACCCTGCAGAACGTGTACATGGCAGTGCAACAATACCCTGCAGACCGTGTACACGGCTGTGCAACAATACCCTGCAGATGGTACTATTTGGCCATTGTATTATTCTGTCACTTCACTGCAGTACTACATGATGACTGTATTGCTCCGTTATCACTCTATGGAAGTATTTGGCGTACAAATAATTGCATTGTGTTTTTTTCCAATGGTCAGTAAGACACCACACAAAGCCGAAAGAGGGTGACGAATATTCACCATACAAGCAGTTATAGGTCTCCTCACCCTGACCCACACTATGGGCAGCCAAGTTGCCCCTGACTATATAGTAACATTTTTGATGCAGGATTTGATGAGATCAGGAGCTTCTTATCCTGATGCCCATTAATGTGATCCACGCAGACCTGGAAGGTGTCTTTACTAGGAATGAAGACTCAGTAATACAGCTGCAGGGCCCCCTGCTGTCACACTGTGTGTATTACACTGCCTATCGCAGCAGTGAGGAAAGATACAGATGATTAAGGGTGTATTGATTTATTTTTTTTTATTCTTCTTTAGGTGTGCTGTCCGGGTGGAGGCGGAGGGACCCACTGCCCCCTCCCTTCAATTTCATGCTAGCCATCCTCCCCCGCTATGGAGAAAACCATTCGGGCTTCCCCTGCCTGCGGGGGCTGTAGGGAAGATACCAGAGAAGTGCGGATGGGAAAGGGGAAGCTACATTAATAAAGGCTTTGTTACAGCAAGAATGATTTCCCTAGTAAAATAGGTTAAAGGGCAGGGAGGAAACCTACGGAAACCCTCTCCAGCTTGGCCACCTACTCACTGCATGCTGCAACTTGTAGTTCCACGTTTTATCCACCTTTGAAGAATGTCGTCCATTGTGCCCCGTTATCAGCCACAAAGACTGGCTATAGTGTTCTTCAGTAGGATAACTGAGCAATCCCTGTTGCTGCGGTCACTACTTCAGTTGTACGAGTGATACCAGCAAGGTAAGTTCCGATGTGTCCGGCGTCCTGCAGAAATTCAGTTCAAGGGGTTATTCTGGCAGCAAGTTATGGATTTCTGCAAGCCCCATTCAGTTGGATGGGAGAGGTGAAGACATTTCTGCAGCTAGTCTACAGAGTGTGAATTCACCATTATAATGGACAGATTTCGATTTTGCACTCCGCGTGCCCGCTGCCGTTCCCTATTGCTGCAGCAGCAACCTTCCTGAAAAAAAATGAATAAAAATAAAAATCCCACCAGATCACAAACATTGGAAATGTCAGCAAACACTTTCTCACTGATGGATGGTCCGATACGGCGGCAGGGAACGTACCGCAAGTTTTTTTCCCATTTCTTTTGACCCAGACGGGCCGAGATCATCACTCTCCCTCCATTTACAGCCCCATAGCTCCCCCCCGGTGCAGATGGATTGTATCAGTGTCCAGCACGGAATAAAGTAAACTCAGCAGCAGCTTTAATATGATCCATACATCAGGCAGTGGACGGCGGGAATCGGTGCCATTTATCAGCACTGAGTGGTCATTGCTGAGCTTGGCAAGGCCGGCAGGATGAACTCATCATTAACCCATATAATGAACGCGCCGCACGGAGCTGCGCTAGAGAAGGGTGGGCGTCCCTGAGGAAGAATGGAAAGCAAACAGCACAATGATTTAAAGGTGATCTGACACCAAACTGACGCCCTTTTAAGTAGGGAATGTTAAAAAAAAAATATATATATATCATCTTCAAAACTAGGGGGTTCAAATGCATCCCCCAAACTACCTGCCGATTGAGAGACCAAAATTTAGGAGCACTCCAATCTGCTGGTTCGTGCTTAGTGCAGGGTCTGAAGGGGTGGAGCATGACAGGTGTTCTATCTTTGAAATCCTTGTTTCATGCCCCGCCCGCTTAGGCTCTTGTCTGGCGTGTTCCTTAAGGCTGCGTTCACACGGGCGAGATTTCCGCGCGGGTGCAATGCAGTAGGTGAACGCATTGCACCTGCACTGAATCCTGACCCATTCATTTCAATGGGGCTGTGCACATGAGCGTTTTTTTTCATGCATCACTTCTGCAATGCTTTAAAATCGCAGCATGTTCTATATTCTGCATTTTTCACGCAGCCCTGGCTCCATAGAAGTGAATGGGGCTGCGTTAATAACGCATTGCATCTGCAAGCAAGTGCGGGTGCGATGCGTTTTTCACTGATGGTTGCTAGGAGATGTTGTTTGTAAATCTTCTTCAGTTTTTTATCACGCGCGTGAAAAACGCATCAAAACGCATTGCACCCGCGCGGAAAAAACTGAACAACTAAACGCAATTGCAGCCAAAACTGACTGAACTTGCTTGCAAAATAGTGCGAGTTTAACTGAACGCACCCTGAACGCATCCGGACCAAATCTGTCACGCTCGTGTGAACTCAGCCTTAAGGGCTTATGCACACAAACTTATTTTCTTTCCGTGTCCATTCCGTTTTTGTTTTTTTTGCGGACCTTATGCTGAACCATTCAGTTCAACGGGTCTGCAAAAATAAAATATGGAAGTTACTCCGTGTGCATTCGACTTCCGTTCTGCTAAAAAATAGAACATGTCCTATTATTGTCCTCATTACAGACAAAGATAGCACTGTTCTATTAGGGGCGGCTGTTCCGTTCCACAAAATACAGAATGCACGTGGAGGTCATGCGTATTTTTGTGGGAGCGCACAAAGTTTGGGAGAGCGCACCGCGCATGCATGGCCGGCCTCTATTAACTTCTATGGGAGCACTGAAAATAGCCGCCAGAATTTCAAAGATAATGAGAGCACACCGCGCATGCGCAGCCATGCAGAGGATTCATAGCTGGCTCAGCCATTTTCAGAAGTCCCATAGAAATTAATGGAGATCGCACTGCACAAGCGCTGCCACAGCTCCATTCACATCTATGGAACTGCTGGAAATAGCCAAGCCATCGATCATCTATTTTCAGCACTCCCACTGAAGTAAATGGAGGGCGGCCCCACAAACGGTGCTCTCTCGTGTTCTCTATGGGAGCTTTGTTTTAGAAATACTGTAGGTACGAGTCCCAGAGGTGGGACCCACACCTATCTGGCATTGGTGGCATGTTCACCAATGTTCAAGGTGAGACGACTACTTTAAAGAGTTGTCTGATCTTGACCTCTTTGCTCATCAAGGATAGATGTGATTGGGTCTATAAGCCGTCGTTCTCCATGTTAGACAACCATTTTCAGATAGCAGGCATGCTTGGTTGGTATTTCTCCTTCCCTTAGGACAGTGGTCTCAAACTTGTGGCTCTGCGGTTTTGGCTCAGATGGTTTTGTACAAAATGCATTGGCCAAGCATCTCACTTTATAAATAAGCGTAGCATTAGCACTATAATTTTTGGCATTATTGTACTTTATCTGATTTGCAGAGTGCTGCTGCATGGTCTCTTTTTCCTCTGCGGCTGTCAGGACATGCTGTGAGACGTAGTTTTGCAACAGCTGGAGGGCCACAGCTTGGAGACCACTGCCCAGAGTGTACAGTCACACGTGGCAGATTTGGTGCAAAAATTTCTGCCATGGTCTCATTCCTTTGAATGGGGTTTGCAGAAGGCTCTCAGCATCGTGCAGTGACCCGGTGGGTCACTGCTAAAAGGATTAATGTTATTATGTAAAACAGTTCACTGATAAAGGGGCTAATGTATTTTATGTGTGAGCCAAGAACTGTATAGGGGAGAAAGGGTTAATTTACCAGCCACAGAGGCAGTTAAGCCTCATTCACACGTCAGTGTTTCACGTAGGTGTGCTGTACGTGTTCTCCGCGGACAGCACACGTCCCCATTCATTTGATTGTGTGTATTCAGACATCAGTGTTTTAGCATGGTCCGTGGGTCCATGTCCTATCTTGGTCCTTGTTCCCAGATCCCTCACGCCCATTATAGTCTATGGGTCTGTGAAAACCAGGAATGCAACAAGGATGCCATCTTTATTGAATTTTTACAGGACTGCATCTTTACAGAAGGTTGAGGGCCAATTTGAAGGGAAAGCGCATGCACTAAAACCAGTGAAGGTAAAGTACATTTTAGGGCTTGTTCGCACGACCATGTCGTTTTTTTGCGGTACGCAAATTGCAGATGAATGGTTCTGTATACAGACCATATACGGAACGCAAAATACGTTCATGTGAACGAGCCCTTAGGCTATGGGATTCACTTTATTTGGTTGGGTTAGTAGCTTACGGCACCCTTAGATACACAAGAGACAGACTGGCCACCTGTTAAAAGACTGCATACTGAGCTGCCCATTGCAGAATTATTGATTGAGAGAGCATTTGGCCAAATCTTAAAGATTATACTGCTATCAGAAACGAGACTCAATCTTTGGTAAGTGAGGAATCCTGTCCTTTATTCCCTTGCATAATGCTTTTACCCATGGCTTGAATGCTCAATGTTTGTTCCCGGGTCATGGGTGCATTTTCAATATTACCTTCTCCACCTGCCCTATACACCACCTTTGCAAGAACTGCTTTATGCAGTCTAAAGAGACTGTGACTACCCTTGCAAGTGTGTATGTCTATGAACTGCGAAAGTCTACACTAAGACTGTTTAGTGGTTGCACCCAGATCCACCTCCACAATGGGGTGTGTATTGCACCACACAATGTACCAACACCAGGCAGGAGATCCCAAATTAGGGTGGGCCCTGAGGAGAAGAGAGGGGGCACCCCTCCCTTCAGTTCTCCATGGACTGATGCACACTGAAGAGTGCTACCATCACCACCATCTTTGATGACACAGCCACCACTCCCATCCTCTCCACCTCCCCTGTGGGCCGCTGCAATAGGCTGTAGGAAAATTCCCATTTCCACTGCTACACACAAGCGCTGCACCTTTTCCTGGCCAGCCCCTCCCTCTGATAGCTGATGACAGAGCCAGACAGCTGCCCCAAAATCTCACGCATACACTGTTCAATTGCATTTTGCTGCGGTGTATCCTCTCCCCAGGACACAAAACAAGTTACTGCAGATGCGCAGAAATGCGAGTGAACAGAGCCAGGCTCAGTCAACTATCAGAAGGGGATGGCCGCAGAATATGTGTGCAAAAAGAGCAACGGTGCTGCCCTCGTTGCACTTAAGGCATAATTTATAAAAACTCAATTCATTCTCTCTCTCTCTAAAAAGAAAAAAAAACTATATAGGGAGGATTTATTACCTCATTTACAATATTTTCCTGATGAAGTTGCATTTTTTTTAAATAAAAGACATTTTGCACAACTTTTTGCTGTTTTGTACTTTTCTCATCACAAGAATAATGGGGGCATGGCCTCCCGCGAATCGACAGATATACTGTAAATTCTGACAAATCTACACATGCACATGGCGAGCACAGATTTGCTTTTCTCTTGCAGAAAAATATAAATGCACCAAATTTATTAAGAGGTGGGCATCAATTAATTGGGCAGCTACCCCCTGTTACGTGCAATGTCAGGCCCTGCTTGGAGCATTGACATTCATGTCTGATTGTAAAGTGCTGCGGAAAGTTGGTGCTATATAAATAAAGATTCTTATTATAACCAATTATGCATTTATAGTGCCTTTTCTTTAATATTTCCAACAACAGACACTACTGCCATCTAGTGGACATATCAAAAACTTGTTCTTAAAGTGCTCCGCTATAGTCACTGCTTGAGTGATCCTGCACGCTATACACTGCTGAGGCAGAGATTCTGTGCGATTATTATTCCAACTAGAAATTCACTTACTGACTTGACAATTTACAATATAATTAGCTTGGAGCCTAAGATTATAAACGTGCAGGTATTTTTATTTTTTTATAGTGCATCATTCTATAGTGTTTTCATATTATGTATCATCAGAACCTGACCTGTGGTCTATGCTCATGCGTCTTTATGCATGTCACCTTATGAATTTTTCCCATAAAAGATGGCTGGACCACTGTACAAAACAAACCCTTCACAGATTGTAAGCTCTTCCTTCCTTTTTAATGAACTGTTGATTAGTTTGATACTATTTAATGTCTGATTGCGTTTGTACATTTTCCCTCTGATTCGTAAAGCCTTGTAGAATAGGTTGGTACTATACGAATAAAGATTGTGATTATTACTTTTTTAGGTTGTTTTTTTTAACTTTTAATTCTTCATATCACTATCTTGCAGCTTACACTTCGGCCACTGAGCTTAATGGTAAGGCTGATACTACCCATTCTGTAGAGAGGACTTCCCAACAGTCGTCTCCCACCATCACAGGCAGGATTACACCGAAATATTATATCAATATACAGTACAGATCAAAAGTTTGGACACACCTTCTCATTCAAAGAGTTTTCTTTATTTTCATGACTATGAAAACTGGAGATTCACACTGAAGGCATCGAAACTATGAATTAACACATGTGGAATTATATACATAACAAAAAGTGTAAAACAACTGAAAATATGTCATATTCTAGGTTCTTCAAAGTAGCCACCTATTGCTTTGATTACTGCTTTGCACACTCTTGGCATTCTCTTGATGAGCTTCAAGAGGTAGTCACCTGAAATGGTTTTCACTTCACAGGTGTAAGGGCTATTTGACCATGAAGGAGAGTGATGGGGTGCTGCGCCAGATGACCTGGCCTCCACAGTCACCGGACCTGAACCCAATCGAGATGGTTTGGGGTGAGCTGGACCGCAGAGTGAAGGGAAAAGGGCCAACAAGTGCTAAGCATCTCTGGGAACTCCTTCAAGACTGTTGGAAGACCATTTCAGGTGAAGCTCATCAAGAGAATGCCAAGAGTGTGCAAAGCAGTAATCAAAGCAAAAGGTGGCTACTTTGAAGAACCTAGAATATGACATATTTTCAGTTGTTTCACACTTTTGTTATGTATATAATTCCACATGTGTTAATTCATAGTTTTGATGCCTTCATTGTCATGAAAATAAAGAAAACTCTTTGAATGAGAAGGTGTGTCCAAACTTTTGGTCTGTACTATATATTTATATTTTTGTAAGGGAGTAGGTAGTGAGAATGTTGTCTCCTGGGTAGACAGGCCCATTTTAGCAGGCACACCGTAGAAATTCCAGTCCAAGCAGCAGGAAGTTTTACTGTCAGGTTCAGGTACAGAACATAAAATATAACAAACTAAATTCTATGCCTGTCTGGCTCTAGCTATACAGCGGGAATCCTCACTAATGTCCCATTCACACGTCAGTGTTTTATCAGTGATTTTGAGCCAAAACTAGGTGAGTCTCTAAACCCAGAACAGGTGCAGATCTTTCCCTCATACCTTGTGTCTGTGGAGGCTCCAATCCTGGTTTCGGCTCACAATCACTGATGGAAATCACTGACCAAAACACTAACGTGTGAATGAGGCTTAACCCAGTGCCGGCCTAATACCGGGCACCAAACAAAATAGCAAAGTTCATACCTCTTGAAGTGCTCTCACAGGCTCAACGTAGATAACCTGTTCCCAGGCTGAGAGCAAAGTATGACTGGGCTCCAGACTTAAAATAAGGCCAGCACACCTGAAGACTAATTAATATGGACAGCCCAAAACCCGGACTGCCTGGATGGAGTGGGGGGGGCACCACTCTTCTCTCCCCACTCCAGCAAACCAGGCCTTCAACAGACAACAGCAGATTCCTGCCGTTCACATCCTGGTTGCTTTTTATTAAAGCCATTACATGAGGAACCTTGGACAGATATATCCCATCCACCACTTCTCCAGACACTGTCACATTCCCCTCCCCGGATTGCAAACGGAAAAAGAAATTTTTTAAATATTACTGTAATGTTTGTAAACAGTAAACACATGGGCATAGTGGGCATGGATACGCAAAATACGGATGACATACAGAGGTGTTCTATATTTTTTGCAGACCCATTGACTTGAATCGAGCGATGGAACGTTATTTGCGGACAAGTTTTATCTATTAGCGGAACAGATATACGGAAACGGAATAATGCACACGGAGTACATTCGTTTTTTTGCGGAACCATTGAAATGAATGGTTCCACATACAGACCGCAAACAAAAAAAAATATATAAGTTTGTGTGAAAGAGGCCTAAACCCGTATTCCATCTTGTGACCCTTCTATTCTTCTCCTTATTTTCACACATCTATTTGAGGGTAGCATGATCGGTGGTAACCAATTCAAAATGACAACCAAGCAGGTAACAGAGTGCTTCCAGAATATTATTATTATAATAAATATTTATTTATTTATATAGCTCCACCATATTCCACAGCGCTTTACAAATTCATAGGGTTCATGTACAAAACAAAGTAACTGGCTAATATACAACTGAAACACTAGGAGTCAGGGCCCTGCTCGCAAGAGCTTACAATCTTTGAGGAATTGGGGGTGACACATAAGGTAGTTTATATAATGGTTAGGCAGTGGCACTCTTTCAACAATCACATATTTTCTCTCATGGTCATTGAGCTTTCTACTCAAATACAGTACGGGGTGTTCACCATTCTGTACCTACTGCATCAGTTAGAAGGACATAACCCCAAATTTTTTAAAATTAATGGCATCAGCATCAGCTGTGCATACACAATGGTTTTTAAGGGTCCGAAATGATTTTTCAGCCTCCGGTGTCCACTTGACCATGACAGAGTCTTCACCTTTTGTCAAGTCTGTCAAAGGGGCTGCAAGGGAGGCAAAATTTGGTATAAACCTTCTTAGTAGCCTGTAATCTCCAAGAAAGAACGAACTTTCTTCTTGTTTACAGGCTGAGGCCATCTCTGTATAGTTTCAATTTTATTTATCTGAGGCCAGTACCCTTTGGTTAAGAGTGGTTATATACCGAGCATTTCCGAGCCTGTCAATGAGCTTGTCAACTCGTGGAATTGGGAAAGCATCACACGTGGAGATAGAGTTCAGCTTACAGAAGTTATTGCAAAACCTCCAGCTATCGTCTGGTTTTGGGATCAGAACTATGTGGCTGGACCATTGGCTATCTTCAATTACTCCAAAAAGTTTTTTTTCTGGGCCTTCTCCTCAACATGGGTCTAACCAAAAAGCATGAATTGCGGTCATATTGGTCCACGAACCCAATTCATCACATGCCCATGTTCTCTGCTGCCATGTCCAGGGCACGATTTGAGACCATCCTGCGTTTCCTGCACTTTAGCGACAACACCACCTCCAGTCCCAGAGGCCACCCAGACCACTTCAACCAGAAATTTGCAGATTTGTATACCCCTGAGCAAAACATCTGCGTAGACGAGTCCCTAATACATTTTACCGGATGCCTTGGTTTCAAACAATACATCCCAAGCAAGCGCGCCCGGTATGGGGTCAAATTGTATAAGCTTTGTGAAAGGGCCACAGGCTATACCCACAAATTTCGGATCTATGAGGGAAAAGATCAGACCCTGGAGCCGGTCGGTTGCCCTGACTACCTGGGGAGCAGTGGGAAGACAGTCTGGGACTTGGTGTCACCCTTATTTGGCAAGGGGTACCATCTTTATGTGGACAATTTCTACACAAGTGTGGCCCTCTTCAGGCATTTGTTCCTAGAACAGATTGGCTGCTGTGGCACCGCTCGAACTAGTCGCGCGGGCTTCCCCCAACGGCTCGTTACCACCCGTCTTGCAAGGGGGGGAGAGGGCTGCCTTGTGTAACCAAGAACTGCTCGCGGTGAAATGGAGAGACAAGCGTGACGTTTACATGCTCTCCTCATTCACGCAGACACGACAAACCAAATTGAGCGAGCAACCAGTGTCATTGAAAAGCCCCTCTCAGTCCACGACTATAACCTTCACATGGGAGGGGTGGACTTCAATGACCAGATGTTGGCTCCGTATTTAGTTTCCCGACACAC
The DNA here is from genome assembly GCF_014858855.1 of Bufo gargarizans. NCBI lineage: Eukaryota > Metazoa > Chordata > Amphibia > Anura > Bufonidae > Bufo > Bufo gargarizans. The sequence continues at coordinate 59,865,324 of NC_058081.1, read as the reverse complement.
CAGACGCTGGTATAAGAAGGTGTCTGTATATTTAATTCAATTGGCTCTGTATAATAGTTTTGTTCTCTACAGTAAGGCTGGGAGAACAGGATCCTTCCACAAATTTCAGGAAGAGATCATCGAGAACCTCCTGTATCCAGGAGCTTCCGTGGCCCCATCCACCAGTGTAGTTAGCCATCTACACGAGCGACATTTCCCAATGTAGTTGCTGGTACCTCAAACCAACCGTCACCCCGAAAAAGATGTCGTGTCTGTAGCAGAAGTGGAATAAGGCGTGACACCCGCTATTTCTGTCCTGACTGCCCTGACCACCCTGCCCTATGCTTAGGGGAGTGTTTCCAGAAGTACCACACACAGGTACACTTAGCATAGGGATCATCTCACCAGGACAGGCACACAGGGCTATTAGGGCCCATTCACTCACAGCTGCTGCAAACGTCTCCTTTCACCTGGGACAAAGTGCATAATGTACTTCGCCACATCTTTGGGCGATATGCGCTTTGCACATTGTCCCATGGGGAAGGAGAGGTTTGGATTATAAAGGTAAAAAAAAACAAAAAAAAAAAACAAAACACCAGTAAGCAAAAAAGTTAACGTTCAGTTCAAAAAGTTAAATAAAGTTTATATGTTCTGTTCAAAGGTTATTATAAAGTTAATAAAATTTATTGCGTTGCGGCCTGGTTTTTTCTTTTTTTTTTTTTTTTACCTTCCAGGTGGACCAACCGATCGACTAGCTGCAGCACTGATGTGCATTCTGACAGAAGCATTGCGCTGCTGTCAGATTACACACAAGTCGGTGTATGCGGCGCTGCAAGACGAGATTTCTCCTCTGCAGTAAAAGATACGTTTGCCGAGGCATATGAGCTGAGGAGGCGGCGTTGTTCATATGCTTTGGCAAACACTTTGTATAAAAAAATAAATAAAAAAAATCCCGGCAATGATTTATTCATCCACATCGATTGCTGTGAATGGAGAAATCGGGTTTGCCAGGGCATATGAGCTAAGTGGGTATGGATGTTGGGCGGAGCTCCTATGTCCTGGCAGACGCCTTTCCCCTCTTTTTTTTGGCAGAGATTTTTTCATCCACATTGATCGATGCGAATGAAGAAATCTGTGCCGTTCATTTTTTTCCTTTCAGCCCAGAGGCTGAACGGAAAAAAAAATCTCATTACCTGTATGCTCAATATAAGGAGAATAGCAGAAACTCCTAATGCTGGCCATACATGTAATGATTGCGGAGACCCTCAAATGCCAGGGCAGTACAAACACCCCACAAATAACACCATTTTGGAAAGAAGACACCCCAAGGTATTCCGTGAGGGGCATATTGAGTCCATGAAAGATTGAAATTTTTGTCCCAAGTTAGCGGAAAGGGAGACTTTGTGAGAAAAAACAAAACAAAAAAAAATCTCTATGAACTCGCCATGCCCCTCATTGAATACCTTGGGGTGTCTTCTTTCCAAAATGGGGTCACATGTGGGGTATTTATACTGCCCTGGCTTTTTAGGGGCCCTAAAGCGTGAGAAGAAGTCTGGGATCCAAATGTCTTAAAATGCCCTCCTAAAAGGAATTTGGGCACCTTTGCGCATCTAGGCTGCAAAAAAGTGTCACACATGTGGTATCGCATTACTCAGGAGAAGTTGGGGAATGTGTTTTGGGGTGTCTTTTTACATATACCCATGCTGGGTGAGAAATATCTTGGTCAAATGCCAACTTTGTATAAAAAAAAAATGGGAAAAGTTGTCTTTTGCCAAGATATTTCTCTCACCCAGCATGGGTATATGTAAAAATACATTGCCCTACTTCTTCTGAGTACAGCGATACCAGATGTGTGACACTTTTTTGCAGCCAAGGTGGGCAAAGGGGCACACATTCCAAAGAGCACCTTTTGGATTTCACAGGCCTTTTTTTACACATTTTGATTGCAAACTACTTTGCACGCATTTGGGCCCCTAAAATGCCAGGGCAGTATAACTACCCCACAAGTGACCCCATTTTGGAAAGAAGACACCCCAAGGTATTTCATAGTGCATAGTGAGTTCATGGAAGTTTTTATCTTTTGCCACAAGTTAGTGGAATATGAGACTTTGTAAGGAAAAAAAATAAAATAAAAATCATCATTTTCCGCTAACTTGTGACAAAAAATAAAAAGTTCTATGAACTCACTATGCCCATCAGCGAATACCTTAGGGTGTCTACTTTCCGAAATGGGGTCATTTGTGGGGTTTTTCTACTGTCTGGGCATTGTAGAACCTCAGGAAACATGACAGGTGCTCAGAAAGTCAGAGCTGCTTCAAAAAGCGGAAATTCACATTTTTGTACCATAGTTTGTAAATGCTATAACTTTTACCCAAACAATTTTTTTTTACCCAAACATTTTTTTTTATCAAAGACATGTAGAACAATAAATTTAGCGAAAAATTTATATATGGATGTCGTTTTTAAAAAAAAAAAATTGTTAAATTTCGATTAATAACAAAAAAAAGTAAAAATGTCAGCAGCAATGAAATACCACCAAATGAAAGCTCTATTAGTGAGACGAAAAGGAGGTAAAATTCATTTGGATGGTAAGTTGCATGACCGAGCAATAAACCGTGAAAGTAGTGTAGTGCAGAAGTGTAAAAAGTTGCCTGGTCATTAAGGGTGTTTCAGCTAGGGGAGCTGAGGTGGTTAAAGTGTAACTGTGCTTCTTGTTTTTATTTTTGTAATGGGTAGGGGCAGTGATAGTGACCATTTTTGTAATACAGATTAATTACTGAAATCATACATTTGTATTAGAAAAATAGCTCTAAAGTGTCCCATTCTGAGCCTTAGCAATGTTTCTCTGTCTTCTATTTACATAACACAGTCAGTGTTATCAGGTCTCCACAGAGAAGCGTTGCTTAGGCTCAAAATGGGCCACTTTAGAGCTATTTTTCTAATAGAAATGTACGATTTCAGTAATTAATTTGTATTACAAAAATGGTCAGTATCACTGCCCCTATACATCACAAAAATAAAGAAAAGAATGACAGTTACACTTTAACCTTTTCACCAGGTTCAGTAATGATGCCATGCTTAATGAGAGAGGTGTGACCTGGGACTTCAGAGAAAAAAAGTCCCTATTCTTGAAGAGGAACCCTTGGACTTCTACCTTTTGTGTCTTTGAATAGGAGTCAGATACAGGTGTCTGCAGCAAGTGGTAGTCGATCTTTCCAGGGTTTGATCAGATTTATATGGTACACTTGCTCAGGTTTCCTCTTATCCGGCTAACGAATTTTGTAGTTTACCTCATTTATTTTTTCTATGACCTTAAAGGGTCCTTGCCACTTCGCCAGAAATTTACTTTCCACAGTACGGATAAGTACCAGAACCTGGTCCCCTGGGGCAAAAGTACATACTCGGGCACTGCGATTATAGACCCTTTGCTGTGCCTCCTGAGCCATATGTTCTTTCACGATATCCAATCTTGCATCTGTGCAATGTGTTCAATGACATTTCTATAGGGGGTAGCTTCTCCTTCCCAGGGTTCTTTTGCTATATCTAGAAGGCCCCTAGGGCGTTACCCATCTAGCAACGACAATAGAGAATACCCGGTGGATGACTAAGGGACCTCACGGATGGCAAGCATGAAATAGGAGAGAAGAATGTCCAAGTTTTTCCCCCCATCTTTGATCACCACTTTCTTTACCAAGGCTTTTAATGTTTTATTAATGTATTGCGATTGTCCATATTGTCTTCTTTGCTGGCTAGACTCATTTTTCTGATTATACTTTTCGTTTCCATAGTTACCACCCTGCAATCCACCAGTGGTGCCCGTGCTTGTACACTATAGGAAAAAGCTCTGGCCTCTCTGGTGGCTGGGATCGCAGGAGTGATCAGAGTCCGACATTTTTTCCCATGAAGTGCAAGCACGACCACCGCTTTTTTCTATAGTGTGCAAGCACGACCACTGCTTATGGATTGCATGGTGGTCATAACCATGGAAACAAGCAGTGTATAATGTGATGGAAAAAAATGAATCAATGGGGGCAACCCTACACTAACCACCTCCGTCCGCTACAGAATGTGTTGTTGCGGAGCTACTGCAGAACAGCAGATCAGCAGAGGGAGGGCCGGCGTCAGCACCCTGAGGGAGGGCGGAGACACTCACACACCACTCAAGTCTAATGGCAGATCACTGAACATTAGGAATCCCGAAGAGTCCCGACTCTTCCCTGCTCCAACTCCATATATGGAATCAGTGCTATGACCATGAAGCGAGTATCCCCAAGCATTGTCAGTACGCTTGGGGACACCCTGTGTATTTAAGTCTAATTACCCCCTCTTTCTAAAATGCTCCTGCTGGGATTTGAACTCACAACCTTCTACATTAAAGGCGAGAACCTAAACCACTGAGCTATTGAGCTCAAAGCTAAGCTGTGACAGAAAAACCTCATAGTAGTTTCTCATGTATTAGGTATTCCTATAAAGCAGAAGTATAATTTTATATATATTTTTTAGTAATTGTAAAAAAAAAAATGTATAGCACAAAAAAAATTTGGGGTAAGTTCCTGACTTTAATGTAGAAGTTCAAATCCCAGTATAGTCATTTAAAAAAATAAAGGTTAAATAAAACTTAAATGGACAAAGCAACCTTTTTAATTTGTGAAACTTATTTTCTGTTGGGAAAGGTGGCAACCCTAAAAGAACCCCTGCTCTCTGGTGACCCCCATAACTTTTCTAGTTATGTCTACAGAGATGTGTGGGGGGGCTCATTTGAGGGAAATCTGTCTTTTTTGACAATACAATTTGTGTGTATGACTATCACTTTTTATTCAATTTTCTTAAGAGATGAAAAAACAGCAAATCAGCCTTTTTAAAAAAAATTCTGTTACATCCTTCACCATATGGGCTAACTTTTTTTTATATTTTAATAGTATGGGTGTTTTCGCATGCGACGATGCCCATAATGTTATTTTTTGTTTATTTTTATTTGGGGAAAGTGGGGTGATTTTACTTTAGGTTTTTTTGATATTTAACTTTTCATCAGATTGCAACTCATACAGAATAAGGCCTCTTGCACACGAACATTGTGCATCCGTCCTGTGCATCTGGGACCGCAATTTGCGGCTCCCAATGCACAGCCAACGTCCGTGCGGCGGCCGGGACAGAGAGACCCATTCAACTTGAATGGGTCCGTGATCTGTCTGCAGTGCAAAAAAAATAAAAAATAAAATAGAACAAGTTCTATTTTTTTGCGGTGCGGAGGCACAGACAGAAACACCTCGGAAGCACTTCGTAGGGCTTCTGTGGGTTTCCGATCCGTTCCGCATCTCAGTGATTGCGGACCCATTCAAGTGAATGAGTCCTCTGCATCCGTTCGTGTGCAAAAGGCCTAATGGAAATTGCTGCATTCTGTATATAAACCACTATCACAGTTTAGTGCTGCCAACTAGTGGCCTGAACTGGGGTATACTAACAATGAGCCTGGAAGCCTAGTACAGGCTGCTGCTCATTTTTAGAACAGGGTGCTTTCCCTGATCTCCGCTGGGGGAAGGCGCGTCTGAGCAGGAAGCCCGCACTTCCCTTTTTTTTTTTATAACACTCAGATGCCATGGTGACATTTGACAAATGCCACAAAGGGGCCAACTGAGATTTATCGCCCAAGGGCCCACATGAACCTGGAGCCGGCCCTGAGCAGAGGGACAGGGGAATGGGCCGCTGCCAGTCAGATAGCTAAAGATAGGCAATCACTTGTAAAATCTTGGACAATTCCTTTAAATGTAATCCACCAATCAGCTTACAGCCTGTTCCTGCATTGGAGTAATACTTGGCAGAATAGGCATTTTTCACATTTACATTGTGGCTCCCATTCATGACGGAAGACCTAATGGCACTTCACCATAGAGTCCATCAGGGTTCTATGATGGTGTCAGTTTAAAGTGGTTTTCTCAGGTAGGTCATCAATAGAGTTGAGCGAACACCTGGATGTTCGGGTTCGAGAAGTTCGGCCGAACTTCCCGGAAATGTTCGGGATCCGAACCCGACCCGAACTTCGTCCCGAACCTGAACCCTATTGAAGTCAATGGGGACCCGAACTCTTCGGCACTAAAAAGGCTGTAAAACAGCCCAGGAAAGGGCTAGAGGGCTGCAAAAGGCAGCAACATGTAGGTAAATCCCCTGCAAACAAATGTGTATAGGGAAATGAATAAAAATAAAAATAAATAAAAAATTAACCAATATCAATTGGAGAGAGGTCCCATAGCAGAGAATCTGGCTTCACGTCACCCACCACTGTCACAGTCCATTGTCATATATTTAGGCCCCGTCACCCAGGCAGAGGAGAGAGGTCCAGTAACAGAGAATCTGGCTTCATGTCAGCAGAGAATCAGTCTGCATGTCATAGCAGAGAATCATGCTTCACGTCACCCACCACTGTAACAGTATAGGCCCGTCACCCAGGCAGAGGAGAGAGGTCCAGTAACAGAGAATCTGGCTTCATGTCAGCAGAGAATCAGTCTGCATGTCATAGCAGAGAATCATGCTTCACGTCACCCACCACTGTAACAGTCCATTGTCATATATTTAGGCCCCGGCACCCAGGCAGAGGAGAGAGGTCCAGTAACAGAGAATCTGGCTTCATGTCAGCAGAGAATCAGTCTTCATATCATAGCAGAGAATCATGCTTCACGTCACCCAACACTGGAACAGTCCATTGTCAGATATTTAGGCCCAGGCACCCAGGCAGAGGAGAGAGGTCCCGTAACAGAGAATCTGGCTTCATGTCAGCAGAGAATCAGTCTTCATATCATAGCAGAGAATCATGCTTCACGTCACCCAACACTGGAACAGTCCATTGTCAGATATTTAGGCCCAGGCACCCAGACAGAGGAGAGAGGTCCCGTAACAGAGAATCTGGCTTCATGTCAGCAGAGAATCAGGCTTCACGTCACCCACCACTGTAACAGTCCATTGTCAGATATTTAGGCCCCGGCACCCAGACAGAGGAGAGGTTCATTCAACTTTGGGTTGCCCCGCAATATAATGGTAAAATGAAAATAAAAATAGGATTGAATGAGGAAGTGCCCTGGAGTACAATAATATATGGTTAAGGGGAGGTAGTTAATGTCTAATCTGCACAAGGGATGGACAGGTCCTGTGGGATCCATGCCTGGTTCATTTTCATGAACGTCAGCTTGTCCACATTGGCTGTAGACAGGCGGCTGCATTTGTCTGTAATAACGCCCCCTGCCGTACTGAATACACGTTCAGACAAAACGCTGGCCGCCAGGCAGGCCAGCACCTCCAAGGCATAAAAGGCTAGCTCTGGCCACGTGGACAATTTAGAGACCCAGAAGTTGAATGGGGCCGAACCATCAGTCAGTACGTGGAGGGGTGTGCACACGTACTGTTCCACCATGTTAGTGAAATGTTGCCTCCTGCTAACACGTTGCGTATCAGGTGGTGGTGCAGTTAGCTGTGGCGTGTTGACAAAACTTTTCCACATCTCTGCCATGCTAACCCTGCCCTCAGAGGAGCTGCCCGTGACACAGCTGCCTTGGCGACCTCTTGCTCCTCCTCTGCCTTGGCCTTGGGCTTCTACTTGTTCCCCTGTGACATTTGGGAATGCTCTCAGTAGCGCGTCTACCAATGTGCGCTTGTACTCGCGCATCTTCCTATCACGCTCCAGTGCAGGAAGTAAGGTGGGCACATTGTCTTTGTACCGTGGATCCAGCAGGGTGGCAACCCAGTAGTCCGCACATGTTAAAATGTGGGCAACTCTGCTGTCGTTGCGCAGGCACTGCAGCATGTAGTCGCTCATGTGTGCCAGGCTGCCCAGAGGTAAGGACAAGCTGTCCTCTGTGGGAGGCGTATTGTCATCGTCCTGCGTTTCCCCCCAGCCACGCACCAGTGATGGGCCCGAGCTGCGTTGGGTGCCACCCTGCTGTGACCATGCTTCATCCTCATCCTCCTCCACCTCCTCGTCCTCCAGTAGTGGGTCCTGGCTGGCCACATTTGTACCTGGCCTCTGCTGTTGCAAAAAACCTCCCTCTGAGTCACTTCGAAGAGACTGGCCTGAAAGTGCTAAAAATGACCCCTCTTCCTCCTCCTCCTGGGCCACCTCCTCTTCCATCATCGCCCTAAGTGTTTTCTCAAGGAGACATAGAAGTGGTATTGTAACGCTGATAACGGCATCATCGCCACTGGCCATGTTGGTGGAGTACTCGAAACAGCGCAACAGGGCACACAGGTCTCGCATGGAGGCCCAGTCATTGGTGGTGAAGTGGTGCTGTTCCGCAGTGCGACTGACCCGTGCGTGCTGCAGCTGAAACTCCACTATGGCCTGCTGCTGCTCGCACAGTCTGTCCAGCATGTGCAAGGTGGAGTTCCACCTGGTGGGCACGTCACATATGAGGCGGTGAGTGGGAAGGCCGAAGTTACGCTGTAGCGCAGACAGGCGAGCAGCGGCAGGATGTGAACGCCGGAAGCGCGAACAGACGGCCCGCACTTTATGCAGCAGCTCTGACATGTCAGGGTAGTTGTGAATGAACTTCTGCACCACCAAATTCAGCACATGCGCCAAGCAAGGGATGTGCGTCAAACCGGCTAGTCCCAGAGCTGCAACGAGATTTCGCCCATTATCGCACACCACCAGGCCGGGCTTGAGGCTCACCGGCAGCAACCACTCATCGGTCTGTTGTTCTATACCCCGCCACAACTCCTGTGCGGTGTGGGGCCTGTCCCCCAAACATATGAGTTTCAGAATGGCCTGCTGACGTTTACCCCGGGCTGTGCTGAAGTTGGTGGTGAAGGTGTGTGGCTGACTGGATGAGCAGGTGGAAGAAGAGGAGGAGGAGGAGGAAGCCGAGTAGGAGGAGGAGGCAACAGGAGGCAAAGAATGTTGCCCTGCGATCCTTGGCGGCAGAAGGACGTGCGCGAAACAGCTCTCCGCCTGGGGCCCAGCCGCCACTACATTTACCCAGTGTGCAGTTAGGGAGATATAGCGTCCCTGGCCGTGCTTACTGGTCCACGTATCTGTGGTTAGGTGGACCTTGCCACAGATGGCGTTGCGCAGTGAACACTTGATTTTATCGGATACTTGGTTGTGCAGGGAAGGCACGGCTCTCTTGGAGAAGTAGTGCCGGCTGGGAACAACATACTGTGGGACAGCAAGCGACATGAGCTGTTTGAAGCTGTCTGTGTCCACCAGCCTAAATGACAGGATTTCATAGGCCAGTAGTTTAGAAATGCTGGCGTTCAGGGCCAGGGATCGAGGGTGGCTAGGTGGGAATTTACGCTTTCTCTCAAATGTTTGTGAGATGGAGAGCTGAACGCTGCCGTGTGACATGGTTGAGATGCTTGGTGACGGAGGTGGTGGTACATCCCCTGTTTGCTGGGCGGCAGGTGCCAACGTTCCTCCAGAGGCAGAGGAAGAGGCCGAGGCGGCAGCAGCAGAAGAGGCCGAGGCGGCAGCAGCAGAAGAGGTAGCAGGGGGAGCCTGAGTGACTTCCTTGTTTTTAAGGCGTTTACTCCACTGCAGTTCATACTTTGCATGCAGGTGCCTGGTCATGCAGGTTGTGCTAAGGTTCAGAATGTTAATGCCTCGCTTCAGGCTCTGATGGCACAGCGTGCAAACCACTCGGGTCTTGTCATCAGCACATTGTTTGAAGAAGTGCCATGCCAGGGAACTCCTTGAAGCTGCCTTTGGGGTGCTCGGTCCCAAATGGCGGCGGTCAGTAGCAGGCGGAGTCTCTTGGCGGCGGGTGTTCTGCTTTTGCCCACTGCTCCCTCTTTTGCTATGCTGTTGGCTCGGTCTCACCACTGCCTCTTCCTCCGAACTGTGAAAGTCAGTGGCACGACCTTCATTCCATGTGGGGTCTAGGATCTCATCGTCCCCTGCATCGTCTTCCACCCAGTCTTCCTCCCTGACCTCCTGTTCAGTCTGCACACTACAGAAAGACGCAGCAGTTGGCACCTGTGTTTCGTCATCAGAGACGTGCTGAGGTGGTATTCCCATGTCCTCATCATCAGGAAACATAAGTGGTTGTGCGTCAGTGCAAGAAGAAGGTGGATAACCTTCGAAACGCGTCTGGCGTAAAAGAACTTGGACCTGACTATCAATTGGCTAAATTCCCATAGTCCGATCACCCATATCGGACTAAGAAAGCGCTTTCTAAGAATAAATTAATTGCAGCCCCTTTTGGATATAGCAGCAACCTGTGGGTGAGACCGAATCATCTGCTGTCTTACAAGACAGGCGGAACAGTCACCTTAATTAAGGAGACCAGGTGCGAGCCTGCAGCGCGATGGTTTAAGCGCTCTGTCACAGCCGGACCTGCAAAACTACAAGACCTACTTATAGAGGACTTACACCGAATTTGCTGTTGAAAGATAAAGTTCAGTCTGAGTTCACACCACGTGGGACGCCACGGTATGAGCAACGGGACTGCATGTGAGTAACTCCAAATAACATTATATGCGCATGATATTGCTATACACCAATCGTATTGCTGCTGCTAAAGCTTACTTAACCAGACATCTGTTGGATTGAAAGCTACAACTTTTTTTCTCTGGATTTATTACTGGATTATTAAGACTATTTGCAGGATCCATCTCCTAATGCTATAGAAAGACTAAGTTCTAGAAGCAGAATATTAAGGGAGAAAGACTGTTTACTAATATTACCAGGTCTCCGGTGATACCATATGACCTTACACTATTTTTATTATCATCACGGTTTGAGCACTGTTATTTTTTTATACATATTTTTTGATACATCTTTGATATATGTATTTCACTTTTCTTATCATTTTTTTGTGAATATTGGTTCACTGTTTCACTGTTGCACTATATATATGTATTTATTTATACAATTGCACTTTATTTGCGGAGATATACTGGGAACCAGCCACTGCTGTAACCAATTGAGTGCAGTCAGTTTGCTGGTTTATATACAACCTGGTCAGTCTTGCTATATAACTTAGCCTCTACATCCAGTATATACAGTTTTTACTGGTATTACAATATATCTCATTTAATGTACTAGATACTTTTTATTTTTATTCTATTTTAATATATATTTTTAAAATTTATTTAGGATTTACCAGACATTTATATGGTGACCATTGCCTATGCTTATATTTTATATATATATTACTACTAATAAACCAGTGTCGTTTTGCCTACATTGTGGTCCAGTTATAAGAGTGCCCACCTATTCTATATTACAATTGTCTTTTTTTACAGACACCCAACACTATCTGGCTATCTATTTAGGTACTGTATTACACTAATACAGGCACAGCAGTAACCACAGATTTAGCTGACTATAAATTTGAGGCCTATTATTTAGGCGCTGGGTGACAGGTATACGTTTATGGACAGAATTAGACTAGGATATGCACAGTAGCGTGTGAAGTTATTGAGAATGACCCTATCTGCACCTTGAATATAATATACCCTTTTAGGGATAGATTTAAAGTAGGCCTGATACAGCAGAAACCACTAATTTAGAGAATTGCTAAATTGGGAATTGTATTTCAACCCAGAACAAAAACTGTGCTTTGACGGACACTAAATAACTTGCACAGCCACAGCAATAACCACAGATTTAGCTGACTATAAATTTGAGGCCTATTATTTAGGCGCTGGGTGACAGGTATACGTTTACACACAGAATTAGACTGGGATATGGCCAAAAAATAACCACACTATTGATGGTTAAATGCACTTGGTGTGACAGCTTGACCCTGATGTAGGATATAGCCAAAAAATAACCACACTATTGAGGGTTAAATGTACTTGGTGGCAGCTTGTGCTGGCGCACCACAAGACACAAAATGGCCGCCGATCACCCCAGAAAAAAGTGAATGAAAAAAAACGCTCTGGGCAGCCTAAAAACAGTGAGCAATTGAATAGCAGCAGTTCAATGATCCACAGCTGCAGATCGATCACTGAATGAAGTCTTTTGGAGGAGTTAATCACTACCTAATCTCGCCCTAACGTCGCAGCTGCAACCTCTCCCTACACTGATCAGAGCAGAGTGACGGGCGGCGATACGCGACTCCAGCTTAACCACTTCAACCCCGCTAGCTTGAAACCCCCTTAATGACCAGGCCACTTTTTACACTTCTGCACTACACTCCTTTTCTTCTCACTAATAGAGCTTTCATTTGGTGGTATTTCATTGCTGCTGACATTTTTACTTTTTTTGTTATTAATCGAAATTTACCGATTTTTTTTGCCAAAAAAATTACATTTTTCACTTTCAGTTGTAAAATTTTGCAAAAAAACGACATCCATATATAAATTTTTTGCTCAATTTATTGTTCTACATGTCTTTGATAAAAAGAAAATGGTTTGGGTAAAAGTTATAGTGTTTACAAACTATGGTACAAAAATGTGAATTTCCGCTTTTTGAAGCAGCTCTGACTTTCTGAGCACCTGTCATGTTTCCTGAGGTTCTACAATGCCCAGACAGTACAAACACCCCACAAATGACCCCATTTCGGAAAGTAGACACCCTAAGGTATTCACTGATGGGCATAGTGAGTTCATAGAACTTTTTATTTTTTGTCACAAGTTAGCGGAAAATGTTTTTTTTTTTTTTCTTACAAAGTCTCATATTTCACTAACTTGTGACAAAAAATAAAAACTTCCATGAACTCACTATGCCCATCACGAAATACCTTGGGGTGTCTTCTTTCAAAAATGGGGTCACTTGTGGGGTAGTTATACTGCCCTGGCATTTTAGGGGCCCAAATGCGTGAGAAGTAGTTTGAAATCAAAATCTGTAAAAAATGACCGGTGAAATCCAAAAGGTGATCTTTGGAATGTGTGCCCCTTTGCCCACCTAGGCTGCAAAAAATTGTCACACATCTGGTATCGCCGTACTCAGGAGAAGTTGGGGAATGTGTTTTGGGGTGTCATTTTACATATACCCATGCTGGGTGAGAGAAATATCTTGGCAAAAGACAACTTTTCCCATTTTTTTTTATACAAAGTTGGCATTTGACCAAGATATTTATCTCACCCAGCATGGGTATATGTAAAATGACACCCCAAAACACATTCCCCAACTTCTCCTGAGTACGGCGATACCACATGTGTGACACTTTTTTGCAGCCTAGATACGCAAAGCGGCCCAAATTCCTTTTAGGAGGGCATTTTTAGACATTTGGATCCCAGACTTCTTCTCACGCTTTCGGGCCCCTAAAATGCCAGGGCAGTATAAATACCCCACATGTGACCCCATTTTGGAAAGAAGACACCCCAAGGTATTCAATGAGGGGCATGGCGAGTTCATAGAATTTTTATTTATTTTTTGGCACAAGTTAGTGGAAATTGATTTTTTTTGTATTTTCTCACAAAGTCTCCCTTTCCGCTAACTTGGGACAAAAATTTCAATCTTTCATGGACTCAATATGCCCCTCACTGAATACCTTGGGGTGTCTTCTTTCCGAAATGGGGTCACATGTGGGGTATTTATACTGCCCTGGCATTTTAGGGGCCCTAAAGCGTGAGAAGAAGTCTGGAATATAAATGTCTAAAAAATTTTACGCATTTGGATTCCGTGAGCGGTATGGCGAGTTCATGTGAGATTTTATTTTTTGACACAAGTTAGTGGAATATGAGACTTAGTAAGAAAAAACAAAAACATAAACAAAAAACAATTTCCGCTAACTTGGGCCAAAAAAAAAGTCTGAATGGAGCCTTACAGGGGTGATCAATGACAGGGGGGTGATCAGGGAGTCTATATGGGGTGATCACCCCCCTGTCATTGATCACCCCCCTGTAAGGCTCCATTCAGACGTCTGTATAATTTTTACGGATCCACGGATACATGGATCGGATCCGCAAAACGCATACGGACGTCTGAATGGAGCCTTACAGGGGGGTGATCAGGGAGTCTATATGGGTGATCACCCCCCTGTCATTGATCACCCCCCTGTAAGGCTCCATTCAGACGTCCGTATGCGTTTTGCGGATCCGATCCATGTATCCGTAAAAATCATACGGACGTCTGAATGGAGCCTTACAGGGGGGTGATCAATGACAGGGGGGTGATCAATGACAGGGAAGTGATCAGGAAGTCTATATGCGTGATCACCCCCTTGTCATTGATCACCCCCCTGTAAGGCTCCATTCAGACATCCGTATGTGTTTTGCGGATCCGATCCATGTATCCGTAAAAATCATACGGACATCTGAATGGAGCCTTACAGGGGGGTGATCAATGACAGGGGGGTAATCAATGACGGGGGGGGGGGGGGGGGTGATCAGGGAGTCTATATGAAGTGATCAGGGGGGGGGGGGTGTAGTGTAGTGTAGTGGTGTTTTACACAGCTACCTGTGTCCTCTGGTGGTCGATCCAAACAAAAGGGACCACCAGAGAACCAGGTATATTAGACGCTGTTATCAAAACAGCGTCTAATATACCTGTTAGGGGTTAAAAAAAATCGCATCTCCAGCCTGCCAGCGAACGATCGCCGCTGGCAGGCTGGAGATCCACTCGCTTACCTTCCGATCCTGTGAACGCGCGCGCCTGTGTGCGCGCGTTCACAGGAAATCTCGCGTCTCGCGAGATGACGCGTATATGCGTCGCTGAGCGCACAGCGGCCGCCTCCGGACCGCAGATCTGCGTTAGGCGGTCCGGAGGTGGTTAAATAGAGGCTGGGTCACATGCTGCACTGGCCAATCACAGCCATGCCAATAGTAGGCATGGCTGTGACGGCCTCTTGGCGCAATTATCTATCACCACTAGAACACCCTGGCCTCTTGGGGCAAGTAGTATGACGCTTGTTGATTGGCTGCTTTGCAGCCTTTCAAAAAGCGCCAAGAAAGCGACGAACACCGAACCCGGACTTTTACGAAAATGTTCGGGTTCGTGTCACGGACACCCCAAAATTCGGTACGAACCTGAACTATACAGTTCGGGTTCGCTCATCCCTAGTCATCAATATCTGATTGGTGGGGGGTTCGACACGTCTTCTTGTAACTCGTTCAACTCACCTTCTTTCCCGTTATATGTTAATTACTATGTGATTCATTTCCCAGGGGGCAGTGATCGGGTCCTAAGTAAGAAGGATCATGAGCCTTCATATGAATAGAGAGCGTCAGCATGTAGGAATCACTGTTACTCTAAGTCCCCCAGCCTTCTCTAGCTTGAGAGACATTCTGAAACATGAAGAGTCGTGTTGAGCCGCACTGACTGTACATTATGGGGAAAAGTCATGGCTAAGCTCTGTTCACTTGAATGGAGCTTACCCATGCTCAGGCGGAACTGAGCATGTGTGACCACCTCAGAAAGGTGGAAAAAGAAATTCAGGATAAAAACAAAACAGCGGGTGGCACTATACAGATATTTTATTGAATAACAGTAACTATACTAAACACAGGAGAGGTGAGAACTGATTATCTATCACCACTAGAACACCCTGGCCTCTTGGGGCAAGTAGTATGACGCTTGTTGATTGGCTGCTTTGCAGCCTTTCAAAAAGCGCCAAGAAAGCGACGAACACCGAACCCGAACTTTTACGAAAATGTTCGGGTTCGGGTCCGTGTCACGGACACCCCAAAATTCGGTACGAACCCGAACTATACAGTTCGGGTTCGCTCATCCCTAGTCATCAATATCTTATTGGTGGGGGTTCGACACGTCTTCTTGTAACTCGTTCAACTCACCTTCTGGGCGTTTGAGTAGGTAACCACCGGGGAGCCCCACTTCTTAATCAGGTCTCGGGTGAAGTTCTGACAGAGTGGAATATGTGTGCAGGACACATCACCTATGTCTGAATATACAACGTGGAGATCATCACTATGAAAAAAATAAAATAAAAATGAATTAAAAAAAGTGAATACTATTTACGGAAAAGGATATTTTTTTTTATTGCCTAGATTGATATATTGTAAAAATAGAAACATAACCTCCGCTACATAAAAAAGGATGGATTTTCATCCTCCAAACAAAGAATATTTCCAGGAAGCAGAGAAAACAGTGAGACACAAAAGACGAAGCATAACAAAATAGGCAACAACTACTAACAGCAATTCTAGTACAGCATGCGCCCTTGCTCCCATTAGCAAAGGAAGGGCAAAGGCTCCACGTTCGAGCAGATGCTGCTCCGAAGAAGAGCCTATATCTTTGCTCTGCTAATTGGAGCTGTGGTGCAGACAAAAAAATTGTCAGGACCGTGCCAAGTGTCTGACCCTGTCAATCAGCCTGATTGACAGGGCCAGACATTTACCGTAGCACGGCCCTGCCAATTTTTGTGATTGAATCAGGTGGGCGCTTCTTCACCTGTGGGGGCTCATCTCTAATCTGGATGTATACAGCAGATCACAGAGCTGAGAGGAAGGAAAGCATCTAAGTTTTAGAGAGGACAGGTCACACCAGCTGTACATATCAGAGTGTAGATAGTAAGGAAAGCCAACATAAGGCAGTCTGCAGGGATGATGGACGAATCATATAAGCTGTGTTTCAGAGTAAATATAGCAGAAAGGACCCAAAGCAGACTCTAAAGAGGGAAATCAAACACTTCTCAGCATCAGCGTCTGTCAGCACAAGAGAGATTCCTTATGGGCTGTAGAAGAAAAAATCAGTTCAGGAATGAAGCTGGGCTGATTCAAGAGAGCTAGTGAAGACAGCAGCATCCCGGACACACATACTTCACATCCAGCAAGTACTACTGGGACCGGAAAGGACACATTGGGGGGGGGGGGGGGGGGGGAATAAAAAATTAATAAAAAAGTGTGAAACTGGGAGCAAGTTTTAATTTGCATATTGGGGGAAAGGGGGGGTATATGAAAACGAACTGAGGAATGAAGATGGCCGGCATGCATAAACATGTTTTTCCCCCCAGCATGTTTTATTCTTGTCCGTTTTGTGGACAAGAATAGGCGTCTTTAACATGAAGCGAGACATGCAGAATGGGAAAATTGTCATGGTCTTACCTTCTTGCTGTTCTCCTTCGTTTGACATGTGCTGGCGGCCATCTTGGTTTCTGGGTTTCTTGTAGCCTCCCACCCTGCGGCTTCTCCTTCCCACTGGGAGGAGCTGGATGCCTAGCTCATATATATAGGAGGTCTGTGGCTTCAGTTCCTTGCTTGGTCCTCCTGTGTTCACATGCTTCTAAGACTGCTGCTGCTTCTGGTTCCTGATCCTGGATTCGTCTGACTACCCTGCTGGTTCCTGATCCAGGCTTCATCTGACTACCCTGCTGGTTCCTGATCCTGGCTTCGTCTGACTACCCTTCTGGTTCCTGACCTCTGGCTTCGCAAGACCCTGCTTCGGTTTAGCCATCCGTTTGGACTTTTGCCTTACAGCTTGATTTTCAATAAAGCCTTCTTATTTCCATTTATCTCTTGTTGTACGTCTGGTTCATGGTTCCATGACAAAAATGTGGAATGCACATGGCTGGTAACCGTGTTTTGCGGACTGCAAAATGTATACGGTCGCGTGAACGGGGCCTAACTTGAAGCAATGCTTTTGATATTGTATTCCATTATAAATCCTGCTTTAACTTACCCACAAAATGTAGCATCATCACCAGTAATAGGTTGAAGATCACATGTGGCATGGATCAGAGAGAAAAGGCTCACTAACGACAAGTGGAACATATGAAGAAGCAGCGCCTTCCACATGATCACCTGGAGAAAGCACAGTCACATTACATACAGCCAGGTACTAGTGATTTTGAAAAAATAGACTTCTCCTAGTGCCAAGTGCTCCACCTCTTTAATAATCATTCCGCTCCCATATAAAACACACAGGGCCTGGAAAATAAATCTCTATTGCCTTTATGCCTAACCTAGACTGTAAGACTCCAATTATGGGGTAACAGAGGGCAGGGTGCCCCTCCAGTCCTGCGGTGACTACAGGAGGTCTAACGCCTACTCGCCAATATTTGAAACAGCTTGGTACAGGGAGCGCCTTTTACACCAATAACATCTGGACTAGAAATCTTTCCAACCTCAATAACCATGTTTCTTTCCCGTTATATGTTAATTACTATGTGATTTATTTCCCAGGGGGCAGTGATCGGGTCCTAAGTAAGAAGGATCATGAGCCTTCATATGAATAGAGAGCGTCAGCATGTAGGAATCACTGTTACTCTAAGTCCCCCAGCCTTCTCTAGCTTGATAGACATTCTGAAACATGAAGAGTCGTGTTGAGCCGCACTGACTGTACATTATGGGGAAAAGTCATGGCTAAGCTCTGTTCACTTGAATGGAGCTTACCCATGCTCAGGCGGAACTGAGCATGTGTGACCACCTCAGAAAGGTGGAAAAAGAAATAAGGATAAAAACAAACAGCGGGTGACACTATACAGATATTTTATTGAATAACAGTAACTATACTAAACACAGGAGAGGTGAGAACTGATTATCTATCACCACTAGAACACCCTGCTTATCACTGATTACAGTATAAGGACAGGGGAGAACACAGGAGAGGTGAGAACTGATTATCTATCACCTCTAGAACACCCTGCTTATCACCGATTACAGTATAAGGACAGGGGAGAACTGATTATCTATCACCACTAGAACACCCTGCTCATCACTGATTCACAGAACATAAAATATGTTTCACCAACATTTCTACATTTTTACACAATTACACAATATTAGTAACAAATTGTGGATGAGTACAAGAAAAAAATAAATAAAATAGGACCCCTTAGAGTGCATCAAGAAAAACAAATGTCCCCATAATCGCCCAACGGCATGCTGTCAAAGCAAAATACCAAACTGATATACTTCTTACATCCATGATGTGGTGCAGGACACAGGCCTATTCCGGCCTTTTTCCTGAGCTGTATGCAGCCCGGATCAGGCAGTGAATGATGATGATGTCATTGCGCCGCCTGCGCTGGCCTCTGATAGGCTACAGGCAGTAAGCCTGTAGCCTATCAAAGGGAAGAGAGGGGCAAGGAAATATTGCTCCCATGCCCTGTAGCAGTATTTAATAGTTGAATATCCAGAGGCCCTGGCAATCAGCCATTTTTCTTCACTGCTGTAGGTCAGCTTTAAAGGGGCAGGGCGCTGTGGATGACACTGTTAAGGGAGAAGAGTGCTGTGGAGGTCACAGTTTAGGGGGCAGGTAGGGTGGCCATTCAGGCCACCTTCAAAAGACGGACTTAAAAACCCCACCCCTAGGCCCACTAATTCACGCCCCCAACCTGGTGAGGCCACGCCCCCCTCACACTCCACAGCCGTCAGGGATTGAAAAAAATAAAAGGTAAAAATCAACTTGGCAGGGGAGGGAGTGTGACTCCCTCCCTGCAGCTCACGCTCAGACAGCACAGTGCTGCTGTCTGAGAGTGAGCTGTTCAAAAGGACATCCCTGTGTCTGTCCAGGCCCTGCGCTGGACGGAGGACAGGGAGTCTGAAATCCGGACTGATCGGCCTAAACCCGGACCTCTGGCCACCCTAGGTGCAGGCTGCTGTAGAGGTCACAGTTAAGGGGACGGTCCGGTTTGCAGGTCGGTGTTAAAGGGGTTCTGCAGTTTCTTTTGAACTGATTATCTATCCTCTGCATAGATCATCAGCATCTGATCGGTGGGGGGGGGGTCTGACATCTGGGACCCCCACTGATCAGCTGTTTAAGAAGGCAGCGGCGCCGCAGCCTTCTCGCTGTTTAACCGCAGGCCCAGTGATGTCACGAATAGTATCACTGGCCTGGGCGCTGCTAAGCTCCATTTAACTGAACAAAGCTTAGCCCCACCCAGGCCACTGATACTAGTCGTGACTAGGCATGAGCGAATCGACTTCCGATGAAACATCCAAAGTCGATTCACATAAAACTTTGTTCCAATATTAGAATGTATTGGCTCCGATGAGCAGAAGTTATTGCTTCGCGAAGGCTAGGCGAGATTTCACGTAATAACTATAAATTAATTTATGAAGTTATTACGTGAAGTCTAGCGAGACTTTGCGAAGCAATAACTTCTGCTCATTGGAGCCAATACATTCTAATAGTGTAGTGCTCCTGCTCCGTACAGTATTGGAACGAAGTTTTATGCAAATCGACTTCGGATTAAATATACCCGTGCGAAGCCGGGTCCTTCTGCTAGTTGTAGAATATAATGAGAATCACTTGGTGTCTGGGATCCATCCTTACTCTAGAATAGGGGTACTCAGTGGGAATCCTTATCCGGACCATGGTTGCCATTAGAGATGAGCGAATATCAGGTTATGAAATTCATTCACGCTTCGTTTGTTGGTAAAAGCAGAATTGCGCTATGGATTCCGTTACCACCATAACACAATTCTATGACGGACTGCATAACGGAATGCCATATTGTGCAGGAGCCACTTAAGAGCTCTGGGAGGCCACTGAAGTGGGCATTACTGTGTGGGGGGCTACCTAAGGAGACATCATACTGTGAGGGGGTACTTAGAGGGCATCACTTTTTGTGTGGGTGTGTGTAATGGATCATCCTGCTGCATGGTGGGCCCTAAGGGGACATCATCATATTGTGTGGAGTGGCACTAAGGGGCTGCACCTTTTGTGAGGGGGTCGGGAGGGTCACCACATTATACTCTGTGGTGGGCATCACTACCATTAAGTGCACCCATCCCTTGGTCAGTGCAACTGTGTCTGATATTTTAAGACTCTTTTTGAGAGCCAAACAATTATTATTGCAAAACTCATACAGAAAGGGAGAGTATGTAATAATACCAGCCCATACCGAGGGCATTCTGTGCCCACTGACATGTGCCAGTCTGAGGCCACCAGACCCCCTTCTACAGAAAAAATGTGCTGCATGCAGCATCAGAGGGCATTCTAGGGGGTGCACTGTGCACATCACACAGCTTGAGACCCTCTTATGTCTCCCCTGCTGTAAACAAGACGCGCTTCTGACCTGCGGCCGTCTCTGCGCTCTCCCTGCCGTCTCCGGGTCCGCGGCCGTCTCCTGCCCACCTCTCAGCGCAGCTGACTGTTATTTTCACAGTAGCCCCGCCCCTCCACGTGGCTAAGAGCCGATTGGCTGTAAGTATCTTCTCTCTCATTGGCCGAGGCTGCTGTCAATCACGGTCGGTAGAGAACTGGGTGAGGTGGTGGAGGAGGGGTGCAGTAGTGTTGGACCTAGGTTATACTGTACATATAGGCGGCTTTTTATTTGGTGTGTGTGTGTGTGTAGAATATATGTGTTACAGGCAGTGACATTTCCCAGGCATTCTATATAATGCCTAAAGCCAAACTGGCAAAGTATAAAATACTCCCTTCCAGAGGTTGTCTCTCAGCAACAGCGCCATAAAATCACCATCATACAGCGACAGCGCCATAAAATCACCACCATACAGCGACAGCGCCATAAAATCACCACCATACAGCGACAGCGCCATAAAATCACTATCATACAGTGACAGCGCCATAAAATCACCACCATACATCATACAGCGCCATAAAATCACCATCATACAGCGCCATAAAATCACCATCATACAGCGACCGTGCCATAAAATCACCATCATACATCTTACAGCGACATCAAATCACCATCATACAGCAACAGCGCCATAAAATCACCATTATACAGCGACATAAGATAACCCCCATACAGCGCTATAATATCATCCCATATGCCGCTTTTTGCGGCCCACCATACGGGCAGTGGGCGCACACACTTGTGTGCATGAGCCCTAAATGGTGGTAATGAGGTGTCATCAGTACGTTGAGCTGTATTACTGGATTACTTATCCTCTTCATTCATTGTGTTTCCAATTTGACCATAAAACATGTCTGCTGTCCCTGATTTTAGGATAAGCTGTCCAGAAAAAAATAATAATCTGGATCACAACCCCGGGCAACACGTGTCGTACGACACTAAAGGGTAGTGCTGAGCGACCTTGTGTTTTAAGTTCTGTGTCCAAAGTTCGGGATCGGGTTATCGAAGAATCCCGTTATGGATTCCAAATTCCGTTATGGTCCGTGGTAGCGGAATCCATAACGGGATTCTTTGATAACCCGATTCCGAACTTTGGACGCAGAACTTAAAACACAAGTTCACTACTAAAGGGTATGTCTACGTGGCAATGTGTGTCACGTGGCATTTCATAGAATGTATTTCAATGGTATCGCAACGTGACAGGCCTCACGCTGCGGAGCGACAGTCGCAGAAAATCCATCCTTGTCAGATTTTTTGCAACACCATTAAAATACACTGCTCAATACGTCGCCGTGTAGACGTAGACTAAAGGTGTCTTAGCATTTCATACTTTGCCTAAGGCCTCATCCACATTTCCGTTTTTCACTGACGTGTGCTGTACGCATTTTCCACGTACAGCACACGCACCCATTGATTTAAATGTGTCTGTTCACATTTCAGTATTTTTTTACTGACCGTGGGTCAGTGAAGATAAAATCACGGAGACATGAACTACTTTGATCCGTGATGCTGACCAAGCACTGACACACATCTGTGGTGCGTCCGTTTTTCACTAAAGACTGATATGTATTTTGTGTTTTCCATTCTGCAAGATCCCTGTTTGCTGTCAACAAATAGATATATTTAGGCCCCCTGCACACAAACGTGTGCTTCCCTTTGCCGTATTGCGGGCCGCATTTACGGATCGGCATTACACGGGTGCCGTTCCGTGGGCATTCCGCATCACGGATGCGGACCCATTCACTTAAATGGGTCCGCAAATCCGGAGATGCAGAATTTTGCGGAACGGAAGCAAGGAGTGCTTCCGTGGGGTTTCGTCCTGTACTTCCGTTCCACAAAAAGATAGAACATGTCCTATCTTTTTGCGGGACGGCCGGATCGCGGACCTATTCAAGTGAATGGGTCCACGATCCGCTGCGGCTGCCCCACAGACTGTGTTTGTGCAGGGGGCCTTAGTCTATTAAAACAGGCAAAATAGGACACCTCCTATTTTTTGATGGCCTTTATTCCTTCAGCTGTTCAGTTTTTTCTGCGCGGGTGCAATGCATTTTGATGTGTTTTTCACGTGCGTGATAAAAAACTGAAGGTTTACAAACAACATCTCTTAGCAACCATCAGTGAAAAACGCATCGCACCTGCTTCCGAATGCCATGCGTTTTTCACTGAAGCCCCATTCACTTCTATGAGACCAGGGCTGCGTGAAAAACACACAATATAAAACATGCTGTGATTTTCACGCAACGCAGAACTGATGCGTGAAAACCAACGCTCATGTACACAGACCCATTGAAATGACTGGGTCCGGATTCAGTGCGGGTGCTATGCGTTCACGTCATGCATTGCGCCCGCACGCAAAACTCGCTCGTGTGAAAGGGGCCTAATAGTGACATGGCTCCTGATGATGAACCGCATAGCGGATATTGATCCTCAGCCACCCGGTCCCTGAAGCTCTTGCAGTTCTTCTATGATATCTGCTGCCCCCATGTGGTGAATTCAGTTAAGTTCACATTTTTTTCCTTGTTTTCCAGGTAATCATTTCCAGCAGTTACAGGTCCGGCTTCGAAGGAGAGGGGGAGGGGGGGGAGATGATAAAAACTTCAGGTACGTGTAGAAAGAAATCCTGCAGATTTTTTGCCGTCAGGCTGCAGATTACACTGCTGTAACGGTTGACATCTGCACCATTCCTCTGTGTAGAGACATTTTAAGATGACACGAGCACCCACTTAGCTGATAGACTCCCTGAGTACGGTCACCGGTAGTGCGGCGGAATAATCACACCCAGAAAATCGCAGCATTTTACAGTAGCAGCGAAGTGATGGAAAGTCATCCACTCGCTGCATACAGATCCACAGCGGAGATTGACCCTCGGCACAGATTGTAAATCGGATTTACCGCAGAAATCCCCCCCCCCCCCCTTACCTGTGTAGCCATGAGTCAGCATCATTGTGACCCGAGAGGTGCCAGATTATTGATCTTCATTACTGGACCTTCAGGATGCACCATTGGTGGTCCGTCATTAGGATAAAGATCAGCACAGTAAGGGGTCTGCAGGTCTCTCTCCTGTTCCTGTTACCGCCATCCCACACCCACCATCAAGCATCAGAATCCCATGATCAAAAATGACACGCATTACGTTGCAGGTTTGGTAATTTTGTGCATATTTTTTGTGGCAAAAATCATGATTCGACCACAAAATCCCGCTCAACTCCCATCACACCGAGGACATAGCTGGTCAGGCCTAGGACCAGATATCAGCTATACCGACGTTTCTTGATTTAGGCCATATCTACATGAGACTTGACATTTTTGTGTCCACCACTCCATTCAGCTCTATCGGACAGCCAAGTGCAAAATTTCGGCTATCCTGGCAGCCCCGTAATGCTGAATGGAGCGACAGCGTGCCTGCGTGACCGCCGATCCATTAAAATGGGGCACCACAGGCCCCAGCTCTCGTGAACGGTGGGGGTCCCAGAGGTCGGACCCCCACTGATCAAACGCGTATCCTGTGGATAGGAGATAAGTTGTCTCAGTGGGACAGCCCATTTCAAGTAGTTGTGCCGTGTTATTAACCTATCCACAGAATAGGGGATAAGCATCTAATAGTGGGGGGGTCCGACTGTTGGGAACCCCACCGATCAAGAAAACTGCAGTCCCATGTACTAGAAAGAATGGAGCGTCAGGTAAAGCATGTGCGCTGCTGCTCCATTATTTGTGGCGCATATAACCCCCGTTCTTGTGATCAGCGGGGGTCCCAGCCGTCTAAGGCCCACCAGTTACCGCAGAATAGGGGATAGGTTAATAATATGGCGATCACAGAAAAAAGGCTGCAGCTTTACCGCGTCTGACTTATAATGGGTTCTGTCATCCTGACAGTACGTGCTGCGCGGCATGAGCCACGGACAGTAGTGTGAACAGAGCCTTACATGTTTTTACTGCATCTGGCACATTCCCTACATTCTCATACAAAAACGGTCACATCTCGTTAAACTTGTGTAAACACACAAAGATGCGTAAGAACATCGTGTTACCACGCCGGTGCTCTTACGTAACTGACCTTTATATGACAGATATGTCTCGTTCAAGAGGTGAACAACGTGGCTTTTCTTAAAGGGGTTGTCTGCCGTTCCGGCAGCACCTCGCGGTGATCCCCGCTGGTCTTTGTTTACTTGAAGTGATGACGTGCTGTAGGTACACGTGACTGCTACAGCCAGCTGGCAGGGACCATAGGACCAGAAAGGGGCATCCCCTTTAATGTGCGGTTCTAGGAGTCCCCTACAGATGCATTACAGGATCTGTTCATCCTGGTCTTTCTGGTTACAAGGGTGAGACCTGCGACAAAACTGCATCAATTCCAAAAAGCCACAAGTAACACATCCGGTTGTTGGTGTGGATTTGGTGTGGAAACGCGCAGGAATACACACCGAAATCTGTGCAGATTTTCTGTTTGTAAACCTGCACCCATGTGCATGCACCCCTACGATGCAGATTTACGTGCCATTGACCAGTTTGGCCAGAGCATATTCAGTCCAGGAAACGCGGTACGCTGAACATTGCTCCTGTGAAGTGAACTCGCAGCGTCACAGCGATTTATGCTGCTGTGAATTCCCTTCTCACCGCCGATCTACTGAACTGTAGTCACCGTATTAGGTAAGTAAAGTTCAGTGGACCCGCGGTGAGACGGGAATTCACAGCGTCATAAATCACTGTGACGTTGCGAGTTCACTTTACAGGAGCACTGTTCAGCCGTCACACGGAGCACGTTTTCCTGGCCGAATACGCTCATGTGAAAATGCGGAAAGCTGGGAGGCATCCTATTGCCACGGTTGCCATTAGTAGTAGAAATCTTCCATAAGGAAAGCACTTATCTTGTGCGGGAATGCTCTTAGGCCTCCTGCACGTGAACGTAGGTGTCCTGTTGCCATATTGCAGCCTGCATATGTGGATCCGCAATACACGGGCACCGTTTCGTGTGCATTCCGCATGACGGATGCGGACCCATTGACTTGAATGGGTCCGGAGATGCGGAACGGAAGCACGGAACACTACAGAAGCACTGCGGAGAGCTTCTGTTGGGTTCCATTCCGTACTTCCGTCCCGCAAAAATATAGAACTTGCTGTATCTTTTTTTTTGGAACGGATGGATGCCGACCGATTCAAGTTGAATGGGTCTGGATCCGTCCAGGCGGCCGCACGGAGGTTGCCCGTGACTGCAAATTGCGGTCCCCAATGCACGGAACGAGTACCTTTGTGTGCAGGAGGCCTTAGGTGTAATCGCTGCAATTCCACGGCAACATTGTACAGACCGCTTAAAATGTCCACCATGTGAATCGCTGCAGATTTTCACCACAGATGCAAAAGGTGCAACAAATTCACGTGAGACAAATGTGGATTTTTCTGCCGCCCTATCTTGCAGAAAACTTGACACGTCATGGCGACAGGCCAAAAGTTTTGATTGGAAAGAGTCCGAGCGGAGACCCCCACCAATCACAGAAACGGAAGGGCGTAAGCCCCGAGCTGAGCGCTGTGCCCCTTCAGCTATATTCAGCTGGCCTTGGCCAATTCCAGGAGAGACAGGCTTAGGCCTCATGCACACGGCCGTTGTTTGGGTCCGCATTCATTTCAATGGGGTCGCAAAAGATGCGGACAGCACTCTGTGTGCTGTCCGCATCCGTGGCTCCGTTCCGCGGCCCCGGAAAAAAATATAACATGTCCTATTCTTGTCCGCGATTTGCGGACAAGGATAGGCATTTATATTGCCGGCTTCCGCTCCGCAAATTGCGGAAGGCAACACGGGCGCCTTCCATTTTTTGCAGATCCGCGGTTTGCGGACCGCAAAAAACAGCACGGTCGTGTGCATGAGGCCTTAGGCTACTTTCACACTCACTTTTTTTGCGAATCAGTCATGGACGGATCTGTTCAGATATAACCATCTGCATCCGGTCAGAACGGATCCATTTGTATTATCTTTAACATAGCCAAGACGGATCCGTGTTGAACACCATGGAAAGTCAATGGGGGGGACGGATCCGTTTTCTATTGTGGCAGATTGTGTCAGGGAAAACGTCCCCATTGACTTACATTGTGTGCCAGGACGGATCAGTATGGCTCAGTTTCGCCAGACTGCAAGCAGTGTTTTGGTGTCCGCCTCCAGAGCGGACTGGTGACTGAACGGAGGCAAACTGATGCATTCTGAGCGGATCCTTTTCCATTCAGAATGCATTAAGGCGAAACTGATCCGTTTTGGACCGCGTGTTAGAGCCCTGAACAGATCACAGAAACGGAAAGCCATAACACCAGTGTGAAAGTAGACTTAGCGGTATACAGGCTCATAAAAGTATATGACGCCATCTTATGTACTGGCCCATACAGGTAGGTTACTTCACCTGTCTATACTGATTAAGGAAATCCTGTCGGGGGGGGGGGGGAGTATAGTAGGAGGGCAGATGGAAAAATACCTGCTGAGGCAAGCAGCCGTGTCCTGCATAGTTGTGTGGTGCAGAGAATTGTAGCAGATCAGGTTAGATGTAAGGGCTGTTCACACCCACTCCAGTCCATTGGTCAGACTTCCCAACTCCCACCCGCATGACGTCTTGAGGAAGGGGGGGGTACGATACACCTGTCATTCTCCGTGCTTCAGTGCATACCTGTATACATCTGTAGAGTTACAAAACTAGGCAGAGGTAACTACGCGTGACCAGACAATCCAGCAGCCACATTGGACTCCTCAGCTTGGAGAACCAGGTACAGAGTCGTAATAACCTCCATGCTCCCTGGGCACAGACATCTATGTGTTACTGACCGATTGCCTGGTACTTTTTTCTATACAGACCCCCTTGAAAATGGAGGAAGAGGTGAGAGATTTGATGGAGCTGACAGTCTTCGATTACGATGAGTGAGTATTTTACTGCCTCCGTTATTTCCATTGTATTGAAAGAATGCATGCCATAGACCGGTTTGTAGTGGACTCCTCTACGTCAGATGCTTAGAAATTCTATAAATGGCAAATCTGGCAATAGGACCACCATATAATATGAGGTACCGTACCTGCTCCGTCACTTTCGAGCAGGGGGCCACACCACTATATACTACTACCATAGGCATTAGGCGCCTGTCCCGGCATCAAGCTGACGTTTTAGTGGCTCTGAAATAAGAACAGTAATAGAGGAAATTGACACCAGTTTTCTACTATGAAAAAGGCACACAAACTTTTTAGCTTTTTGTCTCCTTCACATGACACATTTTAAAAAAGTGGGTGGGGCTTAGTGGATGGAGCGGGGCCACCATGGCCAAGCAGATTATAGCTGAAATGGATGCCAGATCATGAGAATGAGGACAGCAGCAGAGGATGAGTGTACTGAGTTTGTGGGAGACAGTAACCTCTTCATTTATCTATTAGTAAGGCAAGGCTGCATGGGACATCAGGGAGTGTCACAAAGGAAGCGTGCAGTGTAAACCTATCGACAGCCAATCAGATCATGGGAATAAGGGCAGCAGCAGAGGATGAGTGCAACGAGTTTGTGGGTGACAGTGTATATATCAATTACATATGTTAGTATGGACAGAAATGCAAGGGACATAGGCAATGTCACAAAGTAAGGCTGGTTACAACCGGATCTCTGCCGATCCTCATTATAGTTAATGGGGTCGAATGGCAACGCTGTGGCTTCCGGCAATGCCCGATCCAGAGAGACCCGGCAGGTTGTTTTCCTGTCGGATCTCACAACGCCAGTATGAAACTAGCCTAAGTGTGCAGTGCAAAACGTTTGACAACCAGTCAGATCATGGGAATGATGACAGCAGCAGAAGTAGAGTCCAATGAGTTTGTGGGTGACAGTGACCTGTTTATTCATATGTTGGCAAGGACAGGGCTGCATGGGACACGGGCGATGTCACAAAGATGCGTGTAGTGTAAAACCTTCGACAACCAATCAGATCGTGGGAATGATGACAGCAGCAAGGGATGAGTGCAGTGAGTTTGCGGGGGAAAGTGACCTCTTCATTTATCTATTAGTAAGGCAAGGCTGCATGGGACATCAGGGAGTGTCACAAAGGAAGCGTGCAGTGTAAACCCATCGACAGCCAATCAGATCATGGGAATAAGGGCAGCAGCAGAGGATGAGTGTACTGAGTTTGTGGGAGACAGTGACCTCTTCATTTATCTATTAGTAAGGCAAGGCTGCAGGGGACATCAGGGAGTGTCACAAAGGAAGCGTGCAGTGTAAACCTATCGACAGCCAATCAGATCATGGGAATGAGGACAGCAGCAGAGGATGAGTGCAACGAGTTTGTGGGTGACAGTGTATATATCAATTACATATGTTAGTATGGACAGAAATGCAAGGGACATAGGCAATGTCACAAAGTAAGGCTGGTTACAACCGGATCTCTACCGATCCTCATTATAGTTAATCGTGCCGGATGGTAACGCTGTGGCTTCCGGCAATGCCCGATCCAGAGAGACCCGGCAGGTTTTTTCCCTGTCGGATCCCACAACGCCAGTATGAAACTAGCCTAAGTGTGCAGTGTAAAACGTTTGACAACCAATCAGATCATGGGAATGATGACAGCAGCAGAAGTAGAGTCCAATGAGTTTGTGGGTGACAGTGACCTGTATATTCATATGTTGGCAAGGTCAGGGCTGCATGGAACATGGGCGATGTCACAAAGATGCGTGTAGTGTAAAACCTTCGACAACCAATCAGATGGTGGGAATGATGACAGCAGCAAGGGATGAGTGCAGTGAGTTTGCGGGGGAAAGTGACCTCTCCATTCACGTTAGTAAGGACAGTGGTGCATGGGACATGGGCAATGTTATAATGTAAGTGTGCCATTCAAATCATGGGAATGACAGCCGTAGAGGATGAGCGTACTACTTTTGTGGAAGACAGTGACCTCTCTATTCATATGTTAGTTAGGCTTCTGTTTAAAAGTAGGTTCTCTGCACGAGACAGGTAGATTTCACTTCTGAGGTGCTAAAAGTATCTGCTTGAGTCAAGGACAAAATCCTTCATTCATCTTCTGTTTTTATCAATAGGATTTGGATCGGCACTTAATTTGCCACTTCCCATTTCTTTAAAAATCTAAAGCCCACGACCCACCTTGGGCTACTTTCACACTAGCATTTTTTGCAGATCCGGCATAGATCTGCAACCGTCATGAACGGATCCGGTTGTATTATGTCTTATATAGGCATGACAGATCCGTCATGACACACATTGAAAGTCAATGGGCGGCGGATCTGTTTTCTTTTGTATCCGGGAAAACGGATCCGTCCCCATTGACTTACATCGTGGACAGAAAAACGCTACTTGTAGCGTTATTCTGTCCGCGATGGGAGTGCAACCAAACAGAATGCATTTTGATGCATATCTGTTTTGTTCAGTTCAGTTTTGTCCCCATTGACAATGGGGACAAAACTGAAGCGTTTTCACCGCTATTGAGATCCTATGACTGTTCTCAATTGCGAAATTGAAAACGCTAGTGTGAAAATAGCCTTAGATTTCTTCTGACCCACCATATACACTCACCTAAAGAATTATTAGGAACACCTGTTCTATTTCTCATTAATGCGATTATCTAGTCAACCAATCACATGGCAGTGGCTTCAATGCATGTAGGGTTGTGGTCCTGGTCAAGACAATCTCCTGAACTCCAAACTGAATGTCAGAATGGGAAAGAAAGGTGGGCTACAACAGCAGAAGACCCCACCGGGTACCACTCATCTCCACTACAAATAGGAAAAAGAGGCTACAATTTGCACGAGCTCACCAAAATTGGACTGTTGAAGACTGGAAAAATGTTGCCTGGTCTGATGAGTCTCGATTTCTGTTGAGACATTTAAATGGTAGAGTCCAAATTTGGCGTAAACAGAATGAGGACATGTATCCATCATGCCTTGTTACCACTGTGCAGGCTGGTGGTGGTGGTGTAATGGTGTGGGGGATGTTTTCTGGGCACACTTTAGGCCCCTTAGTGCCAATTGGCCATCGTTTAAATGCCACGGGCTACCTGAGCATTGTTTCTGACCATGTCCATCCCTTCATGACCACCATGTACCCATCCTCTGATGGCTACTTCCAGCAGGATAATGCACCATGTCACAAAGCTCGAATCATTTCAAATTGGTTTCTTGAACATGACAATGAGTTCACTGTACTAAAATGGCCCCCACAGTCACCAGATCTCAACCCAATAGAGCATCTTTGGGATGTGGTGGAACGGGAGCTTCGTGCCCTGGATGTGCATCCCTCAAATCTCCATCAACTGCAAGATGCTATCGTATCAATATGGGCCAACATTTCTAAAGAATGCTATCAGCACCTTGTTGAATCAATGCCACGCAGAATTAAGGCAGTTCTGAAGGCAAAAGGGGGTCCAACACCGTATTAGTATGGTGTTCCTAATAATTCTTTAGGTGAGTGTACATGCACACTCTACGTGTTCTCAACTGAGAGAAAGCAGATTTTGGGACCAGTTATCAGGAATTAACGTTCAAGGAAATGTGCCGCCAGTCATTGCTCATTTTTCGGGCGATATGATTGTTTATGCATCACGTGAAATCACTGTTCTGTTACCCTGTGTATCGGCCCATGTAAATAGGTCCTAAGCAGGTGCCCGGCATCTCTGGTGGCATCCTACCTCTTGTGAGAACAAAAGATAGGACATGTTGAAATGCAACTGCCTGAACCTTCTTTTCTTCGACATCTACCATCGGGGCAGATTCAGGACACCCACATACACATTAGGTGATCTGCCAGTCCTGATGAAATTGGTGGTCGGGCGTGTCTAGTGCCGCCCCATTCAGCTCTGTGGGACTCTGGGAGTCCCATAGAGTAGGATGGAGCAGCAGCAGACACATGTGAAGGCCACTCCATTTAAACTGGGGAACATAGGAACCCTGTACTCATAATTGATGAAGTACCTAGACATTTGACCCCCTGCCAGTCAGACACTTAGGCCCCTTTCACACAAGCGTGATTTCCACGCAGGTGCAATGCGTGATGCGAACGCATTTCTGCCGCACTGAATCCGGACTCATTCATTTCAATGGGTCTGTGTACATGAGCATGGTTTTGGACGCATCACTTGTACATTGCATGAAAATCGCAGCATGTTCTATATTCTGCGTTTTTCACGCAACGCTGGCCCCATAGAAGCAAGGGCAGATGCGATGCGTTTTTCACTGATGGTTGCTAAGAGATGTTGTTTGTAAACATTCCGTTTTTTATCATGCGCGTGAAAAAAACTGAACTACTTAACACAATCGCAGACAAAACTGACTGAACTTGCTTGCAAAATGGTGCGAGTTTATCCTGAACGCATCCGGACCTCATCCGGATCGTTTGTGTGAAAGGGGCCTTACAGTATCTGATATAGGCGTTGGGCCCCTAAATTAATTTCCTGTGGTAGGCCCAAGGAAATCCAGTCTAACACTGCCTGGACAGCCGTGTGCACCCTGCATCATGGATGCGGACCCATTAACTTCAATGGGTCCGCAATCCAGGAGGTGCAGAACGGAAGCACGGATCGGAGTGCTTCTGTGTGGTTTCTGTCCGTGCCTCCACACCGCAAAAAACTAGAACATGTTCTATTTTTTTACGGTGCAGATGGATCACTGACCCATCCAAGTTAAATGGGTCTCGATCCGTCCCGGCCGCTGCACGGATGTTGCCCGTGCATTGGGGAGCACAAATTGCGGTCCCCAATGCATGGAATTGCCGCACAACGGCCGCGTGCATGAGGCCTAAAGGAGCTTCTCCGTCTTGACCCTGTAGATTAACCCTAAGGCATCACAAGGAGTAGGGGGTTCCTCCTTAGCATGTAGATCAGGCTAGTTTAACCACACTTGAACCTTCCCTAGAAGACACTTACTACTCGTGGATGGAGGTTTGTCTCAGGCGCTGTTTTGTTGTGGATGATTGGGATCTGGGGCATAGTACACTGTAGTGGTAGACATACCGTTCCGTGCCAGTAAGCATGATAGGAATGTGGGAAGACTTCCCGCATGTATCTGTCTGAGCTCTGACATCACGTCTTATTGTTTGACATTTCATCCGATCAGCTATCTCTCCCGGCTTCCCCATACACACATTTGGCTCAGCTGAACATGTATGTGTATTCTATGAGAAAAAAACTGAGAAAAGCTGCTGCCAGAAACCCATGGCGTCAGCTTATCTCCCGGGCAAGCAAATGTTCGGGTGAAAGTATTCATTCCACCCGATCCTTCTCTCCACCGAAATTTGCAGTACGCAGCCCTGAAGGGTTTGAGCGATGGTGAGGTCACAGGGGTAGTTACTAACCAAGGGTGTTTCTGGTACTCACAGTTTTTCATATACCCTGGGCAAGCGTACAGCAGTGATGGAGAGGCTGGCTCATGGATCCTCTGGGGCACTCTCTATGTATAGGGACCAGGCCGGGTGGTAGGTGAGGTGCCCTGGGTGTTGCAGGTTTTTAATGTGCCGGTGGCAAGATCCCTTTAAGTTCGTGACGCCAGTGCCGGTAACGGTGGCACACCGATTTATTGTAGTAATAATTGAGGAACACAAGTTGCAGTGAACCAGAACTTCCTTTTACTGAAACAGTTCAACTATTTACAGTCTTTAGTTGGTTCCATATGTCAAAAGGTTGAATACAGGCAGGCTTGATACAAAATGGCAGGCAAAGTCCTTGCAAGATACTCAGAGGGCATAAACACCTACAGATCAGGCTGCACTTTTCCTCAGTTCCTGTCTGGGTTACTCCAAGGCCCGTATGCCCTATTGCTGGCTTTATACTTGGTTAGGGAAAACCTTCCTCTGGTTTTTGTCTCCTTGCTATAGAATATCCTTCTGCCCTTCAGCTCTCTGTTTGGCTGGAAAAAAAATTTGCGCTGTACTTTTTTATAGGAACTTGGTTTCTCAGGAGGCAAACCCTTCTCCTGGTGGCTAGCTAGGAGCCTGGGCTATCTAGCTGCATGTCAGAAGCTGCTCCTCAGCTCTCCTCTGGCTAAAGTCCACACTGACTCCTGACTACATACCCCTCTAGACTCTCCTTTCCTGTCCTGAATCTGACTATATATACTAGGGGGTTCCCTAGCTCCCTCTACTGTCTAGGAGGTGGAACTACCCCTAACAGGCCTGGTACAGGAGATACACAGGAAAAAAAATCACATAAAACATCATATAAAATACAATGGCCCTGTTCCACAGGAGGTGGAGAACAACGTGGCCCAATTGACCCTTGTGTAGTGCCCACATTTACCTAGTGGGACACTACACATTAACTGTTGGAAGCTACCCATATACACTAGAGCGTTGGACAAACCTCCCGTTCCCGGTGGGTTCCGCCGAAAATAGACTAATGTTTATGGAGTCCTTTAAAGAGGATCAATGAATTGCAGCTCTGGAGTATAATACAGGATCTAAGTCAGGATCAGTACAGGATAAGTAACGTAATGTATATACACAGTGACTCCACTAGCAGAATAGTGAGTTCAGCTCTGGAGTATAATACAGGATGTAACTCAGGATCAGTACAGGATAAGTAATGTGTGTACACAGTGAATCCACCAGCAGAATAGTGAGTGCAGCTCTGGAGTATAATGCAGGATGTAAGTCAGGTTCAGTATCTCCTGACGAAGCTGAGGCGAAACGCGCGTCGGGGTTCCAGCCTGCTCTGTGTCCGGTGTCTCTGCCCTCCATCATGTCTGTG
Organism: Bufo gargarizans; assembly: GCF_014858855.1. Classification (NCBI taxonomy): domain Eukaryota; kingdom Metazoa; phylum Chordata; class Amphibia; order Anura; family Bufonidae; genus Bufo; species Bufo gargarizans. The sequence continues at coordinate 59,830,777 of NC_058081.1, read as the reverse complement.
GGTATGTCTGTTTTTCCAGCGGATACCTGTGTGAGAGACTTTTCTTTGTAGCCTGCATATGATGGCTTGGTGTATAGGGGCGTATCTACCTGAATATTCCAGATAGATACTGTGCTATTATCTGTTCAGTTTTATACATTACTTAGGGCCCCATAACCATATAGACTCTCCTCATGGTATGCAGTAAAGTGAGGATCACAGTTACCTGTAGGTGTTTTGTACCAGATACTATTTACTCGTAAATCACCTCACTGCATATTGTTCATACATCTTACATGTATTCCACCTGTTTGGCGGGTTATTGAGACACCGGAGGGGGGGACTACGGCATCCAGGTTGTTTTGCTGACTGTTCTTCAAATTAATTCTGTGTAAATTTTTGATCAATTGATGACATAATAAAGTATTTATATTTTTAATTGGGCATTCTATGGTTGTTTTTTAGCAACATTTTTAGGTTTACATGATTGGTTCTCTGTTTGCCCTTATTTACGGTGTTATAGTGAGGCCTTTTTCTTTTTTGGTTCTATATCAGTACAGGATAAGTAATGTATGTACAGTGACTCCACTAGCAGAATAGAGAGTGCAGCTCTGGAGTATAATACAGGATGTAACTCAGGATCAGTACAGGATAAGTAATGTAATGTATGTACACAGTGACTGCACCAGCAGAATAGTAAGTGCAGCTCTGGAGTATAATACAGGATGTAACTCAGGATCAGTACAGGATAAGCAATGTAATGTATGTACACAGTGACTGCACCAGCAGATCAGTGAGTGCAGCTCTGGAGTATAATACAGGATGTAACTCAGGATCAGTACAGGATAAGTAATGTAATGTATGTACATGGTGACTCCACCAGCAGATCAGTGAGTGCAGCTCTGGAGTATAATACAGGATGTAACTCAGAATCAGTACAGGATACGTAATGTATGTACAGTGACTCCACCAACAGAATAGTGAGTGCAGCTCTGGAGTATAATACAGGATGTAACTCAGGATCAGTACAGGATAAGTAATGTAATGTATGTACATGGTGACTCCACCAGCAGATCAGTGAGTGCAGCTCTGGAGTATAATACAGGATGTAACTCAGAATCAGTACAGGATACGTAATGTATGTACAGTGACTCCACCAACAGAATAGTGAGTGCAGCTCTGGAGTATAATACAGGATGTAACTCAGGATCAGTACAGGATAAGCAATGTAATGTATGTACACAGTGACTGCACCAGCAGAATAGAGAGTGCAGCTCTGGAGTATTATACAGGATGTAACTCAGGATCAGTACAGGATAAGTAATGTAATGTATGTACATGGTGACTCCACCAGCAGATCAGTGAGTGCAGCTCTGGAGTATAATACAGGATGTAACTCAGGATCAGTACAGGATAAGTAATGTAATGTATGTATACAGTGACTCCACCTGCAGAATAGTGAGTGCAGCTCTGGAGTATAATACAGGATGTAACTCAGGATCAGTACAGGATAAGTCATGTAATGTATGTAGATGGCGACTCCACCAGCAGAATAGTAAGTGCAGCTCTGGAGTATAATACAGGATGTAACTCAGGATCAGTACAGGATAAGTAATGTAATGTATGTACATGGCGACTCCACCAGCAGAATAGTGAGTGCAGCTCTGGAGTATAATACAGGATGTAACTCAGGATCAGTACAGGATAAGTAATGTAATGTATGTACATGGCGACTCCACCAGCAGATCAGTGAGTGCAGCTCTGGAGTATAATACAGGATGTAACTCAGGATCAGTACAGGATAAGTAATGTAATGTATGTACATGGCGACTCCACCAGCAGATCAGTGAGTGCAGCTCTGGAGTATAATACAGGATGTAACTCAGGATCAGTACAGGATAAGTAATGTAATGTATGTACACAGTGACTCCACCTGCAGAATAGTGAGTGCAGCTCTGGAGTATTATACAGGATGTAACTCAGGATCAGTACAGGATAAGTAATGTAATGTATGTACATGGTGACTCCACCATCAGATCAGTGAGTGCAGCTCTGGAGTATAATACAGGATGTAACTCAGGATCAGTACAGGATAAGTAATGTAATGTATGTACATGGTGACTCCACCAGCAGATCAGTGAGTGCAGCTCTGGAGTATAATACAGGATGTAACTCAGGATCAGTACAGGATAAGTAATGTAATGTATGTACATGGCGACTCCACCAGCAGATCAGTGAGTGCAGCTCTGGAGTATTATACAGGATGTAACTCAGGATCAGTACAGGATAAGTAATGTAATGTATGTACACAGTGACTCCACCAGCAGAATAGTGAGTGCAGCTCTGGAGTATAATACAGGATGTTACTCAGGATCAGTACAGGATAAGTAATGTAATGTATGTACATGGCGACTCCCCCAGCAGATCAGTGAGTGCAGCTCTGGAGTATAATACAACTTTCATGTAGAATCATGTGTGAACTCACGATGTACGTGTGAGTTGATGTTCTCAGGGAAGGTAGTTGCCCATACGATGATGTTGTGACAGAGCAATGAGTTCCATTAGCACTTGATGGAAGACTGTGATTTCTTAGGGTATTTTGTACATTTTGATCATTCCTTTTTGCTACTTATTGTGTAAGCAGCACATAGTGACCTTGTGGTGGAGCCTCCCTGGGGGAAAACACCTTGATTGTCAAGCGGTCAGAACAGGTTGTGAGTTCAGCAGGTAACAGAATGTCACTCAGCTACTTCTGCTGGTGATAAGATCAGGAGATGGACCAGTCGTCTGCACACAGGGCCATTCTGTCAACCAAAGCAATATCCAGCCCGTCAATCAGAAAGAACCAGCAGTACGCCGAGGTACGAGGCTCTCCGCACCCAGCCAGATGTGTACTGTGAGCAGATGGTACACGCCTCAGCTGCTGCAAACCTCTTTTTTCTTTGAAGGCTTGAAATCCGCCGCAGAATTTTTATGTTACAGTCGGATTTGCACAGCAATAGATGAAATCTGTGGCCAGTGCTGGGGGCTTGGAGACCTCCGTCAGACCATACAAATCCATGTGGAATCATTCTGTAGCATGGGTACAGGGGCGCAGACAGCTGGGGTCATGGACAGATGGGGACCTTGCTAAACATTAGGGGAGGTCCACATGATACAGGCGGATTTGTGCTGCAATGGATTACAATATTAGACAAGTGGGTGAGATGTTAAAGGGGTTGTCCGAATGTTTAATACTGACATCCTGAGGGTAGGCCATCAGTATCTGATCGGTGGGGGTCCAACTCTCGGCACCACGACTATCAGTTGTTTGAAGAGACCACGGTGCTCCGTGAGCGCCGCAAGCGCCCTACACCATTGATGTCATGTTCATCAGTTACATGGCATAGGTGCAAGTGAATAGGGCTGAGCTGCAATACCAAGCACAGCCACAGTCCAGTGGGTGGCGCTGTGCTTGGTAAGCTGCAAGGAGGCCATACAGCTTCAAAGAGCTGATCAGCGGGGGTGCGGGGCCTCAGAAACACCATCAGTCACAGGCGTCATGCACACGACCGTTGTGTGCATCCTTGGCCGTTGTGCCGTTTTCCGTTTTTTTTCGCTGACCCATTGACTTTCAATGGGTCCGTGGAAAAATCGGAAAATGCACCATTTTGCAGCTGAGACCGTGATCCGTGTATCCTGTCCGTCAAAAAAATGTGACCTGTCCTATTTTTTTGACGGACAACGGTTCACGGACCCATTTAAGTCAATGGGTCCGTGAAAGAACACGGATGCACACAAGATTGGCATCCGTGTCGGTGATCCGTGGCCGTAGGTTACTTTCATACAGACTGATCCAAAGATCCGTCTGCATAAAAGCTTTTTCAGATCTAAGTTTTCACTTCGTGAAAACTCATATCCGACAGTATATTCTAACACAGAGGCGTTCCCATAGTGATGGGGACGCTTCTAGTTAGAATACACTACAAACTGTGTACAAGACTGCCCCCTGCTGCCTGGCAGCACCCGATCTCTTACAGGGGGCCGTGATCAGCACAATTAACCCCTTCAGGTGCCGCACCTGAAGGGGTTAATTGTACTATCATATTCCCATGTAAGAGATCAGGGCTGCCAGGCAGCAGGGGGCAGTCCCCCCTCCCCAGTTTGAATATCATTGGTGGCCAGTGCGGCCCCCCCCTCCCTCCCTCTATTGTAATAATTCGTTGGTGGCACAGTGTGCGCACAGTGTGGGACTCTGATCGGAACTCCGCTGCCACCAATGATCGGGGGGGGGGGATGGGAGGCCGCACACTGGCCACCAATGTTGTTAATGCTATAGAGGGAGGGGGGGCCGATGGGGGGCGCACACTGTGCCACCAACGATTTATTACAATAGAGGGAGGAAGGGGGGGGCGCACACTGTGCCACCAACGAATTATTACAATAGAGGGAGGAGGAGGGGGGCCGATGGGGGGCGCACACTGTGCCACCAACTAATTATTACAATAGAGGGAGGGAGGGGGGGGGGCCGCACACTGTGCCACCAACCTATTATTACAATAGAGGGAGGGAGGGGGGGGGGCCGCACTGGCCACCAATGATATTCAAACTGGGGAGGGGGGGTCTGCCCCCTGCTGCCTGGCAGCCCTGATCTCTTACAGGGGGATATGATAGTACAATTAACCCCTTCAGGTGCGGTACCTGAGGGGTTAATTGTGCTGATCACGGCCCCCTGTAAGAGATTGGGTGCTGCCAGGCAGCAGGGGGCAGTCATGTACACAGTTTGTAGTATATTCACGATCTAACTCATATCCAACAGTATATTCTAACATAGAGGCGTACCCATGGTGATGGGGACGCTTCAAGTTAAAATATACCATCGGATTGGAGAAAACTCAGATCCGATGGTATAAAAGGGACTCCAGACTTTACATTGAAAGTCAATGGGGACGGATCCGTTTGAAATGGCACCATATTGTGTCAACGTCAAACGGATCCGTCCCCATTGACTTGCATTGTAATTCAGGACGGATCCGTTTGGCTCCGCACGGCCAGGCGGACACCAAAACGACTATTTTTTTCATGTCCGTGGATCCTCCAAAAATCAAGGAAGACCCACGGACGGAAAAACGGTCACGGATCACGGACCTAAGGACCCCGTTTTTGCGGACTGTGAAAAAATACTGTCGTGTGCATGAGGCCACATACTAATAAGTAGGTCATCAGTTTTAAACACTCGGACAGCCCCTTTAACACATCTTATCTATAGGCTGTGGTTCTTTGTGGCCCCGAAGAAGATCCCTCACCAGAAAAGTCATATTGTATAAGAAGGTACAGGCAGGGGCGGACTCTGGGAACTTAAAGTTGCTCTAGAAAAAACCTAAAAGTCTCCCTTATGTTGTAGGTGCAGGCTCGGACTGGCCCACAGGGGAACAGGTGAATCCCCCGGTGGGCCCCTGAGCAAGGTGGGACCCTAGTCCCCTATCCCCTGCTCTGTCGGCTCGTGGCACAGTAGACTGACATATTGATATGTTGACTGAGATTCTATACACTACATTGCCCATGTCTATATAAAACACTGGGTAGTGTGGGCAGGTAGTATATGCATGTAGTTTTACAGTGGGCCCCCAGAATGAATTTTACTGGCGGGCCTTAGGTACCCTAGTCCAACACTGTGTAGGCGGGTCCAAATTAACAGAAGGCGGGGCAACACAAGTAGATGGGACTAGCAATACAGTAGTGCAGCACAATATACTGCCCCAGCAGAACCACATACCACAGTGCAGCACAATGTACTGCCCCAGCAGAACCAAATACCACAGTACAGCACAATATACTGCCCCAGCAGAACTAAATACCACAGTGCAGCACAATATACTGCCCCAGCATAACCAAATACCACAGTGCAGCACAATATACTGCCCCAGCAGAACCAAATACCACAGTGCAGCACAATATACTGCTTCATTAGAGCCAAATACCACAGTGCAGCACAATATACCGCCCCAGCAGAACTAAATACCACAGTGCAGCACAATATACTGCCCCAGCAGAACCAAATACCACAGTGCAGCACAATATACTGCTTCATTAGAGCCAAATACCACAGTGCAGCACAATATACCGCCCCAGCAGAACTAAATACCACAGTGCAGCACAATATACTGCCCCAGCAGAATCAAATACCACAGTGCAGCACAATATACTGCCACAGCAGAACCAAATACCACAGTGCAGCACAATATACCGCCCCAGCAGAACCAAATACCACAGTGCAGCACAATATACTGCCCCAGCAGAAGCAAATACCACATTGCAGCACAATATACTGCCCCAGCAGAACCAAATACCACAGTGCAGCACAATATACTGCCCCAGCAGAAGCAAATACCACAGTGCAGCACAATATACTACCCCAGCAGAACCAGATACCACAGTGCAGCACAATATACCGACCCAGCAGAACCAAATACCACAGTGCAGCACAATATACTGCCCCAGCAGAACCAAATACCACAGTGCAGCACAATATACTGCCCCAGCAGAACCAAATACCACAGTGCAGCACAATATACTGCCCCAGCAGAACCAAATACCACAGTGCAGCACAATATACTGCCTCAGCAGAACCAAATACCACAGTGCAGCACAATATACTGCCCCAGCAGAACCAAATACCACAGTGCAGCACAATATACTGCCCCAGCAGAACCAAATACCACAGTGCAGCACAATATACCGGCCCCAGCAGAACCAAATACCACAGTGCAGCACTAAATACTGCCTCAGCAGAACCAAAATACTACAGTGCGAGTACAATATGCTGCCCCAGCAGAACCAAATATTACACTGCAGCACTAAATACTGCCACCCTAGTATTCAACTGTATCATCCTCCTGAGGACTACCATACAGTTGAATTCAGGGGGGCGGCTCAGGTGGACCCCCTGGGCTTTGGCTCATCTGCAAATTTTCCTGTAGGGTCTATGGCCTGTCCTCCCCCCTGGGTACAGGTGCCTAGCCCTGTATATAGGGCCCCAATACAAACCTATAATCCAAGGAGAAGTATATAACCTTCACCGTTCTGCAGATTTTGACATGCACAGTGTGAGCAGAGCCCTGTCATTGCTTTGAGCACCAGATTAACCCCTTACGATCAGCCCCATCATCCTCACGTCTGTCCGATGTGCCGCTCCCCTGTATACAACACTCTCTGCGCATTGATTGACCGCCCTAAGCCGAGAGCCGTCGCTCTCTCTGGTTCCTCAGGACCTGTTTTTCTGTTCCCAACATCTCCCCTGTCCCATTGCTGTGTGACGCAAGCGAGGACTGGCATTTACCGGATGGAGCAGGATATGGGCGTGTGGTCCACATGTCTTGCAGAATAATATGTAGGTAACAGGAGAAGAAACCTGAAATAGTGGCGGTGTAAAACGCCTGAGTAAGCATGAGTGACAAGGGCCATAGTGGGTCAGGTCATCTTCCAAGTAGTAGCTCTTCAAAGGTCCTGGTTCTCCTTGCAGAGATCCCGCCGATCCAGGAGGAACAGAACTGTCTCTCTAGTGCCACCTCTTGGTAACTACTCTGTAGTCAGTGTCCAACTTGGTCTTAAAGGACATCTGTCAGCAGTTTTATACCTATGACACCGGCTGACCTGTTACATGTGCACTTGACAACTGGAGACATCTGTGTTGGTCCCATGTTCATATGTGCCCGCGCTGCTGGGAAACATGATGTTTTAATATATGCAAATGAGGCTCTAGGAGCAACGGGGGCGTTACCATTACACCTAGAGGCTCTGCTCTCTCTGCTCGAGAAGCTGGGATAGCTGGATTACTGCCGCTGTGGCAGCTGAGGACATCGAGGTTGTCATCTAGAATTCCCAGAAACTGATGTAAGGAGGAGGTGGTCACTTATTTTACAGCAGAGGGCGACTCAAAGATTAATATAACGTGGCAGATTATCCGTCGCTTTATTCTCCTGGACTACCTCATGTGAACCGTTCCTGGTGTTACATAATGCGTCACACGTCTCCAGCCTCGCTCACATCCACTCCTCATCTCCTTCCAAGTGCTCCACGTTCCTAGGCAACTCAGTGCTGGAAATACGCCTCCCACCAGGCACTGCCCACCAATATTTACATGCCATATGCAAATCAGACACACCTAATGCCCAGACGTCTCCTGTGACACCGTGCCGCCCCAGGGGCACATCACATGACTGGGGAGTGGATGTAACCGGCGCTGTATGTGCTGCGCATCAGACATGATTAGTGCACGGGCTGAGGGAGCAATCACCATGAGAGCAGGCGACACACACAACATACCGTCATATGTACATGTTACTGTAAACAACTTCTATCATTTATCTATCTTTTACCTATCTATTATCTATCTATCGCATTATCTATCTATCTGTCTATCTATCTATCCCATATCTATCCCATATCTATCTAATCTGTCATTTATCTATTATCTATCTATCTTATCTATCTATTATATTATCTATTATCTATCTATCTATCTATCATTTATCTATCTTATACCTCATATTTATCATCTATCTGTCTATCTATTATATTATCTATCATCTATCTATTTATCTATCTTCTATCTCCTATCTATCTAATATATTCTCTTTCTATCTATCTATCCCATATCTATCTAATTTTGTCATCTATCTATCTATCTTATCTATCTATTATATTATCTATCATCTATCTTATATATTATCTATCTATCTATCTATCTATCTATCTATCTATCTATCTATCCATCTATCCATCTATCCATCCATCCATGATGAATAGGTGATCTCACCCATGCCCCTGATATCTGAAGGAGAGAAGTATGAGAGAAGACGTGGTGACTGTAGTACACCCTTCTTCCTGCACTAGTTATGCCGTGGTATACATAGTGTCATATGAGCTATCTTTTTGGTATGGAGATATCTAGGGTGGTTTCACATGGCGTTTGCGATATTCTTTTTTTGTATATGCGCATATATCAGAGGAATCCATAGGCTCCCACTTATCCGATTGAGGCTGAAAGAATGTTCTTTTTGACCTCCATTGGGTTGGTATACCTTGGTATATGGTTTAAAGGGATTGTTAAAGTTAAAGGGGTTAATACCGATGACATCTCCGCAAGTCATCAGTATGTGATCGGTACCCCCGCCGATCTCCTGTTTGAAGAGGCTGCGGCGCTCCAACGATTGCCATGGTCTCCTCCAGTTCACCCAGCACAGCGCCGTACACTGTATAGTGGCTGTGCTTGGTATTGCAGCTCAGGCCACGTGATCGATAAACGTGTCGTCACTTGCTTAGGCAAAGAATCCATGAGCGCTGTGGTCTCTTCAAACAGCGATCGGTGAGGTTGCCAGCAGCTAGAACCTCACCTGTGGAAAGGTTTAGGAAAGTTTAGGAAAACAAACCCAAATTACCTTGCGCTTCATGGTAACAAGTTAATTTTTCCTAAAATGGCGGCTCCATGTGTTACAAAGTGAAAGTATGAAGCCCGGGAATGCAACATCACCCATAATGCCGTGCAGCCAGCCAATCCGCAGATAGCCAGCCCCTGTGATGTCACAGCCTGACAAAACCCTCATCCCGAGCGGTCTCCGCTATTGTCCTGTGAGCATAGGGAGAGACATGGCAAGTGCTCATGCGCTAGGGACAGTGTTGCTAAGAAACTATTGATACAAGAATATTGGAGAGGGAGACTGCAGGGACAGTGCAGGGAGACTGCAGGGAGACTTATTGTGCGTTAGTTTTATTTATTTATTCCTACATCAGCCATAAATGTAATTCAATACCAATCAGATTGAAGCCTTTACTATTCCGGCGTCAGCGTGCTAACCAATACCATCCAGTCTGCACCCCTTAGGGGGGACCAGGTCTTAATGATGACTAGGCAGAAACCAAAAAACAAAAAAAAATTATTAGTGGCAATTTTGGAGGAGCTGCTCAACCCCTGACACAGTGGCGTGTCTTCAATTAGGGGGAGCAACCCGACCGCATGTGGACCGCGGTAATCGACTAACCCCAGCAAAATATGCATACAATGGAGGATGTCGGCGCGGTCCACATGCACCACAAGAGCAAACTACACAGAATGTAGCAATCATATGAAACACAGAGAAAGAATGCACCAAACAGATATAACACTGACTATGCTGGCAAGACACAAATGAAGATATTAAAAGCTGAGACTTTCGCCAATATATACCATGTGGTGCATGTGGACCGCGCCGACATCCTCCATTGTATGCATATTTTGCTGGGGTTAGTCGATTACCGCGGTCCACATGCGGTCGGGCTGCTCCCCCTAATTGAAGACACGCCACTGTGTCAGGGGTTGAGCAGCTCCTCCAAAATTGCCACTAATAATTTTTTTTGTTTTTTGGTTTCTGCCTTGTTAGATTTGAGTGTGTTTGCCTTTACCTGGCATTCAAACACTCCTTTGCACCTGGTAACCTCCATCACATGGTCTGGTGTGGGTGTGGCTTGCAGCCTGGCTTCATTCACATTGCACAACCGCAGCATTCATGCTGGGCGTTCGTGGGAAGCTTTGCTGCGAGCTGAATTATATCACCCCCAGGCCGTGTTCACACCATAGTTAGAGCAGCGGTTAGGACCCCTTGCCATGCTGAGAGCCGTGACGTGGTGCACGATGGGCTCCGATATATCCATCACTGGTATATATTGGCGAAAGTCTCAGCTTTTAATATCTTCATTTGTGTCTTGCCAGCATAGTCAGTGTTATATCTGTTTGGTGCATTCTTTCTCTGTGTTTCTTAATGATGACTATCCTGATCTTTTGTTGGCTTTACTTCTTCCAAATCATCCTTCTTGGTCTCCATGTCGTAGAAAAGTCAGCATATTCTCATCGATATTAGATGATGTGGAAAAGGAGGAAAAGCAGATGGCAGAAGAAGGGCTCCCACCTGTAGAGCAGAGAGCGCTGGGGTTGGAGAAGTGGGTATGCCGGAGCTGATTAATATTCTGTGTTTACTGTCAAATAACCTGCAGGAGATCATAGGCTAGAACAGCAATATATGCATATTGTGCCCCCACCGAACCAGCCAAACCCCATACCAGCAACAGGCCCTATTTAAGGCTAGGTCTACACGACGACATTTGTCGCGCGACATTTTGTTGCACTAATGTTTATAATGGCAGTCTATGATGTCGCACTGCAACATGCAACATGCTGCGACTGCGTCGCAACAGTCGCAGAAAATCCATACCAGAGAGCAAAACGCAGCATGCTGCGGTTTGCTTTCCGTCATGGGACACGGAGCAAGACAGATCTGTCATGAGCCACAATGCAAGTCAACTATCAATGGAGTTCATGACGGATCCGTCTTGGCTATGTTGAAGATAATACAACTGGATCTGTTCATAAAGGATGCAGATGGTTGTATTATCAGTAACGGAAACGTTTTTGCTGAACCCTGCCGGATGGAAAATAAGTGACCACCTCCTCCTTACATCAGTTTCTGGGAATTCTAGATGACAACCTAGATGTCCTCAGCTGCCACAGTGGCAGTAATCCAGCTATCCCAGCTTCTTGAGCAGAGAGAGAGCCTCTAGGTGTAATGGTAACGCCCCCGTTGCTCCTAGATTCTCATTTGCATATATTAAAACATCATATTTCTCAGCAATGCGGGCACATATGAACATGGGACCAACACAGATGTCTTCAGCTGCCGAGTGCACATGTAACAGGTCAGCCAGTTTCATAGCTACAAACCTGTTGACAGATGCCCTTTAACCCATAAGTACCACCGCCAAACATGAACGGCGGGCTGATAGGGCAGGTGCAGGAGCTGCGCCCGCCTGATCAGCAACACCTCTGCTGTATGCGCCGGCATTGGTGAAAACACAGATGCCTTCGCATTAACCCTCGCACTGCCACGGCCAGCACTGACCGCAGCATATGCGGGATCCTGCCGGGTGCGGGGTGGCCATTGGGTCCCCGTGCTGCTGTGCCGAGGACCCGATGGCAGCCCGATGCCTTATGGATCTCACAGGCAGGAAGCTGTAAGTGTATTACACTTACAGCCAAATAATTACAATACAGAAGTATTGTAATAATGCATTGTAAAGGGTATTAGACCCCCAAAAGTTGAAGTCCCAGAATGGGACAAAAAATAAAGTGAAAAAAGAAGTTAAAAAAATAAAGTTTTACAAAAAAATTAAAAGTTTCAAGTAAAAAAATAAATAAAAAAGCGTCCTATTTTTAAAAATAGGGAAAAAAAGAAAAGTAGACATATTAGATATTGCCATGTCCGTATCAAACGGCTCTATAAAAATATCTCATGACCTAACCCCGTCAGGTGAACACCGTCAAAAAAATAAAATAAAAACTGTGCTAAAAAAAAATTTTGGGGTCACCTTACATCACTAAAAGTGCAACACCAAGCAATCCAAAAGGCGTATGTCCCCCAAAATAGTACTAATCTAACTGTCACCTCATCCCACAAAGAATGAGCCTCTATCTAAGACAATCGCTCCAAAAAAAAATAAATATATGGCTCTCAGACTATTAGGTATTGCCACATCCGTAATGACCTGTTCTATAAAAATGTCACATGACCTAACCCCTCAGGTGAATACCTTAAAAAAAATTAAAACAGTGTAAAAAAAGCTATTTTTTGCCACCTTACATCGCAAAAAGAGTAATACCAAGCGATCAAAAAGTCATAAGCACCCCAAAAATCATACCAATTAAACCGTCTTCTCATCCCGCAAAAAACTATGGCTCTCAGAATATGGAGACACTAAAACATGATTTTTTTTTGTTTACAAAATCCTGTTATTGTGTAAAACTTAAATAAATAAAAAAAAGTATACATATTAGGTATTGGCACTTCCGTAAGAACCTGCTGTAAAAAAATATCACATGACCTAAACCCTCAGGTGAACACCATAAAAAAAAAGTGTCAAAAAAGCCATATATTACTAAACTATGGCACATAGCACAATAAAGAGCATATGTTTAAAAAAAAAAAAAAAGCCATATATTTTACATCACAAAAAGTGTAATACCAAGCGATCAAAAAGTCATATGCACCCTAAAATAGTACCAATCAAACTGTCATCTCATACTGAAAAAATAAGACAGTCGCCCAAAAAATAAAAAAAACTATGGCTTTTAGAATATGGAGACACAAAAAAATATTTTTTTCAAAAATGCTTTATTATGTAAAACTGAAACAAAGAACCATAACAACCTGCTGCATAAAAGTACCACATGATCTAACCTGTCAGATAAACATTGTAAATAACAAAAAATTCAAACGGTGCCAAAACAGCTATTTTTTGTTACCTTGCCTCACAAAAAGTGTAATATAGAGCAGCCAAAAATCATATGTACCCTAAAATAGTACCAACAAAACTGCCACCTTATCCTGTAGTTTCCAAAATTGGGTCACTTTTTTGGAGTTTTTACTCTAGGGGTGCATCAGGGGGGCTTCAAATGGGACATAGCAAATTAAAATTATCCCAGTGAAATCTGCCTTCCAAAAACCATATGGGGTTCCTTTCCTTCTGCGCCCTGCCGTGTGCCTGTACAGCAGTTCACGACCACATATAGGGGGTTTCTGTAAACTACAGAATCAGGGCAATAAATATTGAGTTTTGTTTGGCTGTTAACCCTTGCTTTGTTACTGGAAAACATGGATTAAAATGGAAAATCTGCCAAAAAAGTGACATTCTGAAATGTCATCTACATTTTCTTTTAATTCTTGTGGAACACCTAAAGGGTTAAGAAAGTTTGTAAAATCAGTTTTGAATACCTTGAGGGTGTAGTTTCTAAAACGGGATCATGTATGGGTGGTTTCTCTTATGTAAGCCTCACAAAGTGACTTCAGACCTGAAACATTTTCTGAAACAGATTTGCTTCTAAACTTCTAAGCCTTCTAATGTCCCAAAAAAAGAAAATGTAATTTACAAAAGTATCCAAACAGCAAACATATGGGGAATGTAAAGTAATAACTATTTTAGGAGGTTTCATTATCTGTTTTAAAAGCCGAGAAATTTAAATTTTGAAAATTGCTAATTTTTCCACATTTTTGGTAAATGTGGTATTTTATTATAAATAAAAATGAAATATTTTGACTCAAATTTACCACTGACATGAAGTACAATATGTGACAAGAAAACATTCTTAGAATGGCTTAAATAAGTAAAAGCGTTTTAAAGTTATCACCACATAAAGTGACACATGTCAGATTTGCAAAAAATGGCCTGGTCTTTAAGGTGAAAAATGGCAGGGTCCTAAAGGTGAAAAATGGCAGGGTCCTGAAGGGGTTAAGTGTTTGGTTCTACTATACATTTATATACATTGTTTTGCTTTTTTTCTTTGAACTACATGTCCTTGGCATCATCACATAGAACATTTAGGAGACGCCCATGGTATCAATCATGTAATTATGTCCAGAGAAAGACGGGTAGGCAATACAGCGAAGCAGCAGAACGCAGCGTCCCTAGGAATGACTCCTGATGGTCCACAATGCAAGGCGGGGGTCCCGGGCGGAATGGATATGTAAATGATAGTGGGTGATGAGCGGCACCATGTGGGTATATGACATGTACAGGCGGACTGTGTACATAATAGACTGGAGACAAGTATTAGGTAGACAATGTGTGGGGGGCGTAAGCTGGCGAGGGTGTGGAGGGGGGCTTGGATTTGTACATTCTGATAACTGAGCCTATGACATGGGGGGTATGTGGGCAGAACCTACCAAGAAGTGTCAGGTTGCATCTGCAACGCTCCTAAATATTAATATCTATATATATACAGTGCGTAAAGCCTAACGTCACCCGCTGCCTAAATAATCGGCACTTTCATAAATAACAATTCCATAATTTCTGTGTCTTGTCACACCGGTCATGGGTTGGAGTGGCCGCCATCACCCTGGAGGACTGTGACTTCACACCTGGCAGATTAGTTGCACACATTTCTCAGATCTTGTCGAGGTGAATGGACTGATTTTCCGTTGCGGAAATTCCTGCATGCGAATCTAAGCTTAAAGAGGTTGTCTCACTTCAGCAAGTTAATACCAGGCACTTACTAATGTATTGTCATTGTCCATATTGCTTCCTTTGCTGTCTGGATTCGTTTTTCCATCACATTATACGATGCTTGTTTCCATGGTTACGGCCACCCTCTCATCCAGAAGTGGTGGTCGTGCTTGCACACTATAGGAAAAAGCACATTAAAGAAATTCCAGCTCACCTCACAATCCACAGCCGTGTGCACGGAACGAGCCGAGCAAATCACTCTTGTTGAGAATAGGAAAAAATAGTTCCATCACTTAAAATAAAACTCAGTTGTTCTTCTTGTAGCATGTAACTCACATAAACACAAACCTTCACCCCGGCATGGTTGACGCATTTCAAACACAGGTGTGTTCTTAGTCGTAACCTAATGAGACTATCCCTGCAGGGCTTTAAATACATATCCCACCTCCAATTACCGTAAGTCAGGGGTGGGAATATACAAACCCCTTGCCAAGGAATGCTCATTAACTTGCCACACATAACAAATAGAATCCACATCTAAAATTACATCAAATGCGACATTTCATGCTGCGAGGTAACAACCAATATATAACCCCAACCAAAATTAGGTCCACAACATGAAAAAACGCACAATGTGAACGAAATAAAAACGGAAAAATTGTGCAATTAATTTCCTTAGTTTACACTGTCAAAATAAAATAATAAAAAGTATTAATACTCTTTTGACAACATACAATGGAACTTGCTTTGTGCTTGCACAAGGGAAACATGAGAAAAGGAAAAAGCACCAGCACCTACTGTCCCGGCCACCAGAGAGGTCGGAGCTTTCTCCTGTAGTGTGCAGACACGACCACCACTGATGGATTGCAGGGTGGTCGTAACCATGGAAACAACCAGTATATAATGTGATGGAAAAAATGAATCCAGCCAGCAAAGGAGACAATATGGACAATCACAATACATTAGTGAGTGCTTTGTATTAACTTTCTCTGCATAATAAATCCTATTTGCTGAAGTGAGACGACCCCTTTAAAGAGGACCTTTCACTAGTGCTCCGGCCAAAAATCCTGAAGACTTGCCGCAAGGCCGGATCCGGAATGAATGCCCATTGAAAGGCATTGATCCGGATCCGGCCTTAAGCTAAATGTCGTTTCGGCGCATTGCCGGATCTCACGTTTAGCTTTTTCTGAATGGTTACCATGGCTACCAGGACGCTAAAGTCCTGGCAGCCATGGTAAAGTGTAGCGGGGAGCGGGGGAGCAGTATACTTACCGTCCGTGCGGCTCCCGGGGCGCTCCAGAGTGACGTCAGGGCGCCCCACGCACATGGATGACGTGATCGCATGGCACGTCATCCATGCGCCTGGGGTGCTCTGACGTCACTCTGGAGCGCCCCGGGAGCCGCGCGGACGGTAAGTATACCGCTCCCCCGCTCCCCACTACTACTGTGGCAACCAGGACTTTAATAGCGTCCTGGCTGCCATAGTAACACTGAACGCATTTTGAAGACGGATCCGTCTTCAAATGCTTTCAGTTCACTTGCGTTTTTCCGGATCCGGCGTGTAATTCCGGCAAATGGAGTACACGACTGATCCGGACAACGCAAGTGTGAAAGAGCCCTTAGTCACTACTTGCAACCCCTGTATAATAACTATTCTGGAGCATCTATTCTTATGACTCTATGTTGTGTCACTCCTCTATTATTTCTGCTTGTGGTACCTTTTAAAATAATCATACTCACCGCCCCCCCCCCCCCCCCCCCCCCCACCGCATTGTTCGGTGACTGTATGGTACTTAAGGCTACTTTCACACTGGTGTTTTGGTTTTCCGTTTGTGCGATCCATTCAGGGCTCTCACAAGCGGTCCCAAACGGATCAGTTTTGCCCTAATGCATTCTGAATGGAAAAGGATCCGCTCAGAATGCATCAGTGTGGCTTCGTTCCGTCTCCATTCCGCTTTGGAGGCGGACACCAAAACGCTGCTTGCGGAGTTTCATTGTCCGTCTGACGAAACTGAGCCAAGCGGATTTATCCTGGCACACAATGTAAGTCAATGGAGACGGATCCGTTTTCACTGCCACAATCTGCCACAATAGAAAACGGATCCGTCCTCCATTGACTTTCAATGTTGTTCAAGACGGATCCGTCTTGGCTATGTTACAGATAATAGAAACGGATCCGTTCTGAACAGATGCATGCGGTTGTATTATTGGTGCGGACCCATCTGTGCAGATCCATGACGGATCCGCACCAAACAGCAGTGTGAAAGTAGCCTACCTTGTCTGCTTCCCACCACAGGACTGTCGGGGTCATGCCCACAGCCAATGACTGCACCCATGTGCCACCCGTCATTGGCCATGTACTGGAAGATTGCTGAACAGGGCTAGGACACCCTGGAACAAAGCGGTGAGCGGGTAGCGGAGTATGATTCTTTAATTAGACACCACACGCTATGCGGACTCATTTAAAGGGGTTGAAATCCTGGACTACCCCTTTAAAGGGGGTATTCCCATCGCAAGCATTTATGGCATATCCACACCTCTGGGACTCTACTGTACCTCCATAGGGAGACCTATGAGGGTTTTTCCAGCTGATGCCCCCTAGAATTGCTTCTGTGGGAGAATGTCGCCATAATACAACCCACACAGAATACCTATGGCTCCATACATGACTGCAGTAATAAATAAGAAACCGTAATATAGTAGACTTGGCATTCGGCATCGGCTTTTCTAATCCTGTGCAATCTGTCCTCTTTATTTGTCTGTATGACAGCCCCAATTTCACGGCATGTTTACGAAATCCAGTGCGATATCTGTACAGAGAGGTCAGCATGTTCTATGTATGGCTCCCGTTCCGTATCTGTCAGCATATTATATAAAGAACACACTGATCCTGAGCAGCAGCAGCATCTGGATTTTCCAAGACGTCAGTTACACAATGGTGTCTGCAGGTGGCGCTCAAGACTTCCCCTTCCAGTTAGAATAGAATTCCTCCCCTTCATTGGAAACACATATTCACATGCATACACACACACACACACACACACACCTCCCCGCTGGAAACCAGAAATCGCAACCTGCTCCCATCACAGCTACAGGCACTCTCATAATGACACAGGGCTATACACGCTGCAGCATCTGGATGCACAGCACGCATACACTGAGGCATGCATGGAGGCACTGGTAATGTGACCCAGCTGGTATACCGTGCCATCCCATTCCCAAACAGACACGAGATCTCATATTAGATCAGCAAGGACACCAAGCATCGGGCATCCTGCAGACACCCATCTGTTCCTGCACCCATTGCAGCTCCCAATAGATGAAGCCGGGCACACACAGATGGGTATAGATGGATACACGCACACACCGACACTATCCATGTGTATATAGAGCTAGGCACGTATACCCATAGCCTTGGCCTGTCGATTTCCGATCTGCGGAGAGGATGCGCGGGTGACAACATGGCCGCCATGTATGGGACCAGACTTGGTGTAGTATCAGCTATGTGTGTGTATGACTGGAGTGATGTCGGTGGATGCGGGGTTCTCAGGGGTCTTGTGATTTTTGTTGCATGCTGCACCTGTTATATATATATATTTTTTTGGGGGGGTACTGTTAATATTGATGTGTCATATTTGTGCACCCGTGTCATGTGATTTTTTTCCTGCTGCGTAGGCGCTGTGGTTTCCCTGCTCCTGCACTTTGATCCTCAGCCTGAAGAATGTGACCTGATTCTCAGCATAATCTAAATAGGGCGAGAAAGTTATTATTTTTTTAACCAGGCTTCGTGCCCCGGGGGACACGGGATTTGGCAGCGCAATACGACCTGGTTTTGTCTTATAAATGCTGAGCTTGAACTTATTTGGTCTTTCATCCTTGGCCTTTCGATTGGCACAATTCTAGATATTATGTAGCGTCGCTTTAAGCCTCATGCACACGGCCGTATGTAGTTTGCTGTCCGCAAAAAATGGATCCACCAAAAATACGGATGACGTTCGTGTGCAGTCCGTATTTTACGGAACAGCCGGCCCCTAATAGAACAGTCCTATCCTTATCTGTAATGCGAACACTAATAGGACATGTTCTATTTTTTGGGCAGAACGGAAATATGGAAACGGAATGCACACGGAGTAACTTCCGTTTTTTTTTTGCGGACCCATTGAAATTAATGGTTCCACATACAGAAAGAAAATACGTTTGTGTGCATGAGCCCTAATACTGCAGATGGAGCCATGCATGGAGGCACTGGTAATGTGACCCAGCTGGTATACCGTGCCATCCCATTCCCAAATTGGTCATTGCCCTCGTACAGGCTGCGTTACTGCTCCTTCTTTACAGAGTGCAGATAATGCAGTAGGTTTACCTGCAGTCCTATGTAAAACGAGCGGTAATGCATTGTGATATCCAAAGCAGGGCCCTCATTGAGCATATACTATGTACTGGTCTCGTATGAAGCAGAGAGACCTTTTTGGCCCCTTCAGGTTCCCCTACAACCCTGGTGATGTCACTATGAAAGGCGCCAATGGACAAACTCAGCACAACAACGTATGACCAGCGCAGCTCTGCTTCATCTAGCTAACACAGCTCAGCTGCATATGATAAAACCTAGCCCTCTTACCTATTACCAACTCAGCTCTGCTTTATGTAATAGAGGTATAGGTAAATGTATCACATTCTGGGACTCGGAGTTCGCACTATGTAGAGCTCAGATTATTCCTGCTTGTCTGACCCGTATCTGAACAGTTCTTGTCTCTTATAATAATGTCTAGGATGTATTCACACGAACTCATTTTTGTGTGTTTTCTTTGCCATAATGTTTCTAAACAAGCAAAAAATTTGCCCAAAAAATTAAAAAACTAAATAAAAAGTTTTTAAATGGATTTTCTGGGAGCAGAATATTAATGACTTGTTTTTAGGATATGTCCTCAATATCTGATCAGTGGGGTCTGACACTTGGCACCCTGGCTAGCTGTTTGGGGTCCACGTCCTCCTCACAGCTCACCCAGAACAGCGCCGCACATTGTATAGTGGCTGTGCTTGGTATTGCAGCTCAGTCCCATTCACTAGATCGTGTGACCAATGAATGTGATCTCCCTGGCTTAGGAAGAGACTGCAGCACTCACCAGAGCGTTGCAGCCTCTTCAGACAGCTGATCGGCCGGGGTGCCAGAAGTCGGACTCCTACTGATCAGATATCGATGACCTATCCTATAGGTCGATGATATTGAAGTACCACCGTGCACTCTTTATTTTGATGCAAGTAATATATGTTTTACTGCAAGTCCTCCATGTAATCAAATGCAGTATCAGAATAGCATGAGCTCAAAAACACGTGACTTTTGGTTGTGATGTTTCAGTCCGAACCCGGAATGGAGAATACCCTGTGGTACAGCGGTGTGGCACTGCGAGGAATGGCGCATATCAGGCTGGAGTGTGTGGCACCTGATTTATCACAGGGGCTCAGGCCGGATGACGAATGTGGTGCGGGGATAGACAATTTATTGGTTGGCTTAGTTTCAGACAGAATTTACGCCCAAATTTGAGTGCAATTTCGGCTCAAAATGTTGCCGATTAGGCAATTCCTTTCCCTTGGGCTAGGTGGAGATAATTTCTCTAAACCTAGATACACCAAATTGCGCCACATTTTGGTGCAATTGACGCCAGAATCTTGGTGAGCTCAGCAAATGTGCGCCATTGTATGTAGATTTTTTTAATAATTTCCTATAGACTCCAGCGCCAGGTTGGGTTACCGCATGGGATATACGCCATTGGTAGGTGTAGCTATGATACAGTAAGTAGAGGGGTAGGTTTGTGCTCACAGAATGCAGACGGCTCATGTAAGGCCGAACTGCCGATCTCTTAGGCCCTAACAAATTCAGGCGTTAATGGCCATTTTGTTGTAAGGGGCCTGGCAGCATCCGTGGTGAGTGAATAATGAGGCAGATAACGATCAATACCCATTATATTATAGCAAGTCACCAACTGGCTAAGAACCAGCGACATCAGGGCGGCACCTTATCTGAGGATCTGGGTGTAAGAAATTGTTATATATAAATACTGTATACAATACACCCTCTTATTTGGTCTGATGCGAGGTTGGATGCAATAAATGAGACACAAGAGTGAGCGTATAGAAAAAGATATATTGTATAATGTGGAAAATTGATACCATAGTTATTATTGATGAGTATGGAGTTACAGTGGAACAACAAGAAATGAACAAGAGAGACACATATAGCAATAATTACTTCACCAATCCAAGATGACAAACTTATACAACAGACAACTCTTTAGGGCCTTATTCGCACATCGTCAGTGTTTGGTCAGTGATTTCCATCAGTGATTTTGAGCCAAAACCAAGTGCGGGTCCAAAACACAGAACAGGTGCAGATCTTTCCCTTCTACCTTATGTCTGTGTAGGATCCACTCCTGGTTTTGGCTCACAATCACTGATGGAAATCACTGACCAAATACTGACTATGTAAATGAAGCCTAAACCCTACAGTTCATATTTACCACACATGGCCTTTTTAGGTCTGTCCACCAGTCTCCTCTCCTGTCCCCTTTCTCCCAGCCTCCTCCAGCTTTTCCTCCAGCTTCTCCCATACCCCAAAGCATGGATCTTTTATCCCTTGAAAGTTCTCAACCCCCATTCTTGCCAACGCCCCACATCGGTAATCTGAGAGTCTGTGGGCCTGCCCAGAGTCATGGTCAACCCGTTATTTTAGCATTTTATGACACTTTGCTCTTGTTCACCACACATTTTGGGTGCCTTTTGTTCTGTGCCATTCAGCATATGTAAGAGGTACAGAATCCTACAAGGCCTACACGTCTGTGTCCGTGCTCAAATCCGTGAGCAGGTGGTCATTGATGCATCCATGAAGCTGTCTGTGAAGGATCCGTGTTGGGTCCGTTTTTTGCTGTCCGTGTACCATCCGTGTTTCACTGACACTGAGCAGCTGAAAAATAATTTTCAAAGCATCTGTTCTTAATGATCAGTGAAACACGGATGCAACATGGAAGTCATCCGTGGTTTCCACGGACTCATTGACTATAAGGGGCGGGAGGGATCTGGGAACACGGACCAAGATAGGACATGCATCCGTGCTGAAAACACGGATCCACGGACCGTTCTAAAACACTGATGTCTGAAAACACACATTCAAATAAATGGGGACGTGTGCTATCTGCGGAGAACACGTACGTGAAACACTGACGTGTGAATGAGGCTTAAGACAAAAGGAGCTAGATACGGTACATACTAATGCGTACAGTCGCCTACTCGTCTCTGATTCACACAAATAAATCCCTCATAATCTATAAAATATAATACAACATAATGCATATATTATTTCCAAAACCTGTATTTCTTACATGGGTGCTGATCCCCTTTAGGCTGGGTTCACACCTGAGCGTTCTGAAAGGAGCGCTCTATATGCGCGATTGTACCGGCGTTTACAATCGCGCATGCAGAGACAAGCGAACGCCCATTGTCGCGCGTTCCCGAAAGTCTATGTACGGGAACACGCGACAAAACGCCCCAAAGAAGCTCATGTACTTCTTGGGGCGTCGGGCGTTTTACAGCGTGATCGTACGCGCTGTAAAACGCCCAGGTGAGAACCATTCCCATAGGGAATCATTGGTTTCTCCTTGTTGAGCGTTTTACAGCGCGTAGGAACGCGCTGTAAAACGCTCAGGTGTGAACCCAGCCTTACAGTCCGTACCTAGGAAGACCCCTCCTGTGTATATAATCTGTAGCCCTACCCAAGCTCTGTGGCCCTAGTGGAAAATTAGTAATGGCCCCCCTTCCATGAGACGCTTATAATACTGGTTTCTTCTTATGTGACAGAGTTGCCATTGGGTCCCCTCAGGCACCAGGGCCCGATTGCAACTTTTGCGTCTACACCAGGCATGTCCAAACTGCGGCCCTCCAGCTGTTCCCAAACTACAACTCCCAGCATGCCTGGATAGCTTACAGCTATTAGAGCATGCTGGGAGTTGCAGTTTTGCAACAGCTGGAGGGCCGCAGTTTGGACATGCCTGGTCTACACTAAGTGCTAAACTTGTGTTGCACTGGAATCTATAAATAAGGATGCGTTCACACATTGAGGTGCTGTTAAAAATAGGAAGAAAATGCATTTTTGCCACAGTTTTTAATACACTGTGTCACCTCAGATTTTAGTGGTATATTGCTATGCCACCAATGTCAGATAGGTGCGGGTCCAACCTCTTGGACCTACGTCTATTTCCAGAGCGAAGGAGAACACACTGCTCCTGCGCGATTTCACCTCTGTTGGAAATAGCCAAGCGCGATCATCTGTTTTCGGAAGTCCCATAGGGGTGCATGTAGAGTGCACCGCGGCCACCTCTGCATTCACCTCTATGGGTCTGCTTCACTTTGGGGGTGCTTTTTCTGGAGATAGCAGCGGGTCCCAGAGGTGGGACCTGCACTTATCTGACATTTGTGGCATATTGCTAGGATGTCTGAGAGGAGACAACCCCTTTAACAACCGCAAACTGCAACCACATCGAAAACTGCCCAAAAAAAAAAACACATTGGGGAGTTTTATCAATGCTTTAAAAGTCATCTGTCAGCAGATCTGTCCCTATGACACTGGCTGACCTGTTACATGTGCACTTGGCAGCTGAAGACATCTGTGTTGGTCCCATGTTCCTGTGTGCCCGCATTGCTGAGAAATATGTTGTTTATATATGCAAATGAGCCTCTAGGAGCAACGAGGGCGTTGCCATTACACCTAGAGGCTCTGCTCTCTCTTCAACTGCTGTGCCCTCTGCACTTTGATTGACAGAACCAGATGTGATCACATTTACACTGCCTGGCCCTGTCAATCAAAGCGCAGAGTGCACGGCAGTTGCAGAGAGTGCAGAGCCTCTAGGAGTAATCGTAACGCCCCCGTTGCTCCTAGAGGCTCATTTGCATATATTAAAACATTATGTTTCTCAGCAATGCGGACACATATGAACATGGGACCAACACAGATGTCTTCAGCTGCCAAGCGCACATGTAACAGGTCGGCCAGTGTCATAGGTACAGATCTGCTGACTGATGCCCTTTAAAGGGAACCTGTCATGTGGATATTTGATTATAATCTAACTAATTATTTACAATCATTAACTACTAAAACGTACCTTAAATGTATTCACTTACTGGTGTGACAGATGGTTACCTCATAATATACACACAAAGATGCCGCATGCCAATGAGCTGATTGGAGTCCGGCGTGATGTCATTGAGTCCAGCGTATATTTAATTCAGAGCTATAGCCACTCCCCTGCCCACCTGCTGCTGATTCCTATGGAAACAAACTGTCATTCAGCAGCAGGTGGGCGGGGAGAGTCAGGAGCTCATGAATATTCATGACTCATCATTATCAGCTGGAGCTTCTCAATACAAGATGTTGGCAGATTGACTGGGTCAATTAAAGAAAGTGACCCGGCATTTTGCTAAGAGAATCAGCCACTTATTTATGTTGCCCTTAGTTAGGACACCATAAAACTGGTGACAGGTTCCCTTTAATGTCACTTTTGTTAAAAAGTCTCAAATTATGTTTCATATTAAAGTGTATAGAAAATGGTGAAGCAGGAGGGGTGTAGCCTCTGCCTCCCCCCAGATTTACTATCATTTACACCACAAACTAGTGTGATAATTATTTATTTTCTGGAACACAAAGGGCCAGAGAGCCTCCTCTTTGATTAAGGCCTCCTGCACACGACCGTATGGCTTTTTCAGTATTTTTCGGTAAGCAAAAAACTGATTCACAAAAAATACGGATGACGTCCGTGTGCATTCTGTTTTTTGCGGAACGGAACAGCTGGCCCCTGATAGAACGGTACTATCCTTGTCCGTTATGCGGACAATAATAGGACATGTTCTATCTTTGAACGGAGAAACGGAAGGCATACGGAGTACATTCAGTTTTTTTTGGCGGACCCATTCAAATGAATGGTTCCGTATACGGAACGCAAAAAACTGTCCGTAAACAAAAAAAAAACGTTAGTGTGCAAGAGGCCTAAGAGGCAGATGAATAAGATGCATCTCACTCCGGCGCACAGGCGTATGGGAATGTCAGTCTTGATAAATCTCCCCTATTAGGTTCATTATATGCAACTTTCTCATTAGGCCTCATGAAATCGACATTTTCTGACAAACTGTCTTTGTTGTCCATAGCAACCAATCACAGTGCACCTTTCATTTTTCCAGAGCACATAAAAAAATGAAAACCGGACTGTGATTGGGTGCTATGGGCAACAAAGGCAGTTCTTACTGCTAGCAGTTCAGATAAGGCCTATGCCTGCTGTTAGTCACTCTGGGCATATTTATGAAAACAACCTAATAGAAAAAAATGTCTATAACAACCAATCACAGCGCAGCTTTCAGTTTTCAAGGGCAGAATCCGAAATGAAAGCTGTGCTATGATTGGTTGCTATGGGCAACAATTCACTTTGATAGTGAAAGTGCAAACTTTTGTCAAGATCGCCATGTAGTCCTAGGCCAGGATTAGGTTTTACCTGCTGGTTGTAGACAAGAGTGTTTCCATTCATTTTCTGCAAGCAGAGATATTAAACAGCAATTTATCAAAACTGGTGTAAAGTAGAACTGGCTTATTCGTCCATAGCAACCAGTCAGATTCCACCTTTCATTTTCCAGCGGAGCTCAAATAAATGAAAGGTGGAATCAGATTGGTTGCTATGGGCGACTAAGCAAGTTTTACTTCATACCAGTTTTGATAAATCTCTCCCTCTAGTGTTTTACTAAAGTTACATAATTTTGGACTCTGCAATGAGGTTACATAAAATAGCAGAACCTGAAGGGCATGTTCACACGTGATTGTTGAGGCAAACAATCTGCAATGTAATACAGTGCAAACAAAGTGAAGGCGGTTTTACAAGATCTCATCCACACAGTGCAGAAAACAATGACCTGTGGTGCCGCTATCTAAGGCCTCATGCACACGACCGTTGTGTGCATCCGTGGCCGTTGTGCCGTTTTCCGTTTTTTTTCACGGACCCATTGACTTTCAATGGGTCCGTGGAAAAATCGTAAAATGCACCGTTTGGCAGCCGCATCCGTGATCCGTGTTTCCTGGCCGTGAAAAAAATATGACCTGTCCTATTTTTTTCACGGCCAACGGTTCACGGACCCATTCAAGTCAATGGGTCCGTGAAAAATCACGGATGCACACAAGATTGTCATCCGTGTCCGTGATCCGTGTCCGTGATCCGTGTCCGTTTTTTCCTATCATTTCAATGGCAAACTTGACTTAGATTTTTTTTTCATTTTTCATGTCTGTGGATCCTCCAAAAAACAAGGAAGACCCACGGACGAAAAAACGGTCACGGATCACGGACCTACGGACCCCGTTTTTGCGGACCGTGAAAAAATACTGTCGTGTGCATGAGGCCTAATACTAATTTTACTCTTTGATATACAAGGGGTGAAATCATCGATTGCAAAATTCACCTGTATAGGGACTTTTCTGCTGAATCATCGAGATTCTGCTGTGAAAAATCCATCAGGTGTCCTAAGTATTAAAGTAAGGCTAGGTCTACACGACGACATTTTGTTGCACTAATGTCGCGCGACAATTTTTATAATGGCAGTCAATGGTGTCGCACTGCAACATGCAACATGTTGCGACTGCGACGCAACAGTCGCAGAAAATCCATTCGAGATGGATTTTTCTGCGACTGTTGCGTCGGAGTCGCAGCATGTTGCAGTGCGACACCATAGACTGCCATTATAAAAATTGTCGCGCGACATTGGTGCAACAAAATGTTGCGCTACAAATGTTGCAGTGTAGTTGTGCCCTATCTGTCGCGCAACTTATTGTCGTCGTGTAGACCTAGCCTTAAAGGGCCATCACTAATGGATCGGCAGCCCTCACCCCGTGATCAGCTGGTGAGGCATTGGTACCAGAACTCCACAGCACCATCAACCTTGTAGTCAGGGCCGGCTCCAGGTTCATGTGGGCCCTTGGGCGATAAATCTCAGTGGGCCCCCTTGTGGCATTTGTCTAATGTCACCACGGTATCTGAGAGTGTTAAAAAACGGAAGCGCGGGCTTCCTGCTCAGACGCGCCTTCCCCCAGCGGAGATCAGGGAAAGCACCCTGTTCTAAAAATGAACCGCAGCCTGTACTAGGCTTCCAGGCTCATTGTTATTATACCCCAGTTCAGGCCACTGGGTGGCAGCACTAAACTGTGATATAGTGATTTCTATAGAGAATAATGGAGTAATTTCCATTATTCTGTATAAAGTTGCAATCTAATAAAAAAAGTAATTTTAAAAAAGTTTAAAAAAAAAGTTTGGAAAATATTAAACTTAAAACGTAAAAATCACCCCACTTAAAATTATGGACATCGTCGCATGCGAAAACACCCATACTATTAAAATATAAAAAAAGTTAGCCAATATGTTGAAGGATGTAACAGAAAAAAAATTAAAAAAGGCTGATTTGCCATTTTTTTCATCATTTTATCTCTCAAGAAAATTTTATAAAAAGTGATCAAGTTATACACACCCCAAAATGATATTGTAAAAAAAAAAAGACAGATTTCCCTCAAATGAGCCCCCACACATCTCTGTAGACATAACTATAAAAATGTGTTATGGGGGTCACCAGGGAGCAGCAGTTCTGTAAGGCTGGGTTCACACCTGAGCGCTTTACAGCGCGTTCCTACGCGCTGTAAAACGCTCAACAAGGAGAAACCAATGCTTCCCTATGGGAATGGTTCACACGTGGGCGTTTTACAGCGCGTACGATCGCGCTGTAAAACGCCTGACGCCCCAAGAAGTACATGAGCTTCTTTGGGGCATTTGTTGCGCATTCCCGTACATAGACTTACGGGAACGCGCGACAATGGGCGTTCGCTTGTCTCTGTATGCGCGATTGTAAACGCCGGTACAATCGCGCATACAGAGCGCTCCTTTCAGAACGCTCAGGTGTGAACCCAGCGTTAGGGTTGCCACCTTTCCCAACAAAAAATAATAGTTACACAAATTAAAAAGGTTGCTGTGTCTATATAAGTTATTTAGTCTCTATTTTTGAAGTGATTATGCTGGGATTCAAACTCGCAGCCTTCTACATTAAATTCAAGAACCTTAACCACTGGTCTATAGAGCTTCATGTTAACCTGCTGTACATATATTATGGCTAAAAACCTCAGTAGTAGTTTCCCACATATTATGCATTCATATACTGTATATCAGAAGTATGATTTTATATATATATATATAGTAATGACGTTTATTTTGTGGCATACATTTTTTTACAATTACTAAAAAGAATATAAAATTGTACTTCTGCTGTATAGGAATACCTAATACATGAGAAACTACTATGAGGTTTTTCTAGTACAGTTTAGCATTGAGCTTCATAGCTCAGCGGTTAGGGTTCTTGCCTCTAATGTAGAAGGTTCAAATGTGAGTTCAAATCCTGGCAGAAACATTTCAGAAATAGAGGCTAATTTAGACTTAAATATATTGGGTGTCCCCAAGCATACTGATAATGCTTGGGGATACCCCCTTCATGTTCATAGCCATAGTCCTGACTGTTCAGTAACATTGAGGGATTCCCCATACAGCAATCTTCAGTAGCACTGAGGGATTGCCTGTACAGCGATACTTCAGCATACCCTGAGTGGGCCCCGGCAGGTGCTGATGCTGGCCCTGCTTGTAGTGGACAGAACTGCAGCGCTGCTGTCATTTTAAAGGGATATTCTGATAGTTTGAAGTATTCCCGTATCCACAGGATAGGGGATAACTACTAGACCTGTGGGGGTCCCAGCGATCACTAGAATAGGGGCCTTGTACCCTCTGCAGCCCCCCTGAAATGAATGGAACAGCAGGTTGCACATGCATGTGGCAGCTCCCTTCATTTATATGGGCATTCCGGAGGTAGCCAAGTACAACTCCCCGCTATCTCCGGAATTCCCATAGAGATGAATGGAGTGTCCACGAGCACGTGCAACCGCCCGCTCTGTTCATTCCAGGGCATACGAAGCCCCCGTTCGCATGATTGATGGGGTCCCCACCTATCTAATAGTTATCACCTATCATCTGAAATGGCCCTTTAACTTTTAACAGAGGTTTTCAATACCAAGGTTAGTGCATGCTGCTGCTGTGGGGGCCCATGATAAGGGGCGATCTCAGGCAAGTCCTGTCCCCCTTTTTTACGTTGTATAAACCATGCTCGGAGGCCCCCTTATATAAAATCACAGCAACAAGAAAGGGGGAAATGGTGTGAGAACCAGAAGGGATAGTAAGGGTGATCAGTTCTGGGGCCTCCTACCCTGAGATGGATAATTTGATGGTATAAACAGTGGGGGAAGGGGCTCATTTTAACTATTGATGTGCGCCATAATAGTATGATCCATAAAAATCGGCCTCCTGCCATCATCATGTCTCTTTCCACCAACATACAGATCCCAGCTGCTGGACACTGATATGGATTATGAGCGTCCTAATGTTGAGACGATAAAATGCGTGGTGGTCGGAGACAATGCGGTTGGGAAGACTCGCCTGATCTGCGCACGGGCGTGCAACGCCACCCTGACGCAATACCAGCTTCTTGCCACACATGTGCCAACCGTCTGGGCCATAGATCAGTACCGTGTGTGCCAAGAGGTAAGCATCATTTACATGTATGGGTTCCATTGGGGCATCAATGAGTCCCCCCACCTAATAAGTCCAGCAATCGGGGATTACGGCCTGGTCCCATCAGACCCATCAACGTCTTTTCCTTCTTCCATATTGTAGGTGCTGGAGCGCTCCCGTGATGTTGTCGATGATGTCAGTGTGTCACTGAGGCTCTGGGACACTTTTGGAGACCATCATAAAGACAGACGCTTTGCCTATGGAAGGTATGGTATTTTCAATGTATTAAAGTGAAACTCCACCTTCCAATCACTTTAGGAATGAAACCCCTGGAAACATGCGAGGAAAGTTGGCAATAACAGGAAGCCAGATATGAATCTCCCCGGAGCAGCTGCTGCAGGGAAATATAGTATCACATGCAGTGGCAGAGTTTACCAGCCGAAACTTAAAGGGGTTTTCTCATCTTATACATTGGTGGCATATTGCTAGGATATGCCAATAATGTCTGATGGGTGCGGGACCCACCTCTGTGCGAGTACAGAGACAGCTGTACATGAGAGAGGTGTTACCATTGATTGATAGCATTCTCTGTGTAAGTGGGTATACAGAGATAGCTGTCAGTCACTGATAGCTGTACACAGGGGAGGTGTTATCAGTGATTGATTGCATTCTCTGTGTAAGTGTGTATACAGAGATAGCTGTCAGTCAGTGATAGCTGTACACAGGGGAAGTGTTATCAGTGATGGATAGCATTCTCTGTGTAAGTGTGTATACAGAGACAGCTGTCAGTCACTGATAGCTGTACGTGAGGAGGTGTTATCAGTCGATGATAGCATTCTCTGTGTAAGTGTGTATACAGAGATAGCTGTCAGTCACTGATAGTTGGACACGAAGGAAGGCTGCTCAGCTCTTCCTGATCTATAACATGCTGCTTCCAGATTGCACTGCATTTCGTGGTGACAAGACATCTATCAGCAGATTTGTAGCTATGACACTGACTGACCCATTACATGTGCGCGGTACAGCAGTTGCAGAGAGAGAGCAGATCCTCTAGGTGTAATGGCAATGCCCCATTGTTCCTAGAGAACCATTTGCATATAATAAAATTTAATTTTTCTCTGAAATGCGGTCACATATGAACAATGTGCCATTTAGGTTTCTTTGATGGTGTAAGAAGGTGTTTACGCCCACTCAGGCACCAGAGATTAGGTCCCTCTACAGCTCTCCTCTAATCTGCCTTCTTGTGTTCTCTTCCTCTTGTCTTTTATAGGTCAGATGTGGTTGTTCTCTGTTTTTCCATTGCAAATCCTCACTCTTTGCAACATGTCCAAACAATGTGGTACCCAGAGATAAAGCACTTCTGCCCCCGAGCCCCTGTCATTCTGGTTGGATGCCAATTGGACCTTCGCTATGCTGATCTGGAAGCAGTGAACCGCGCCCGACGCCCCCTTGCCAGGTTGTTTCCTCTGAATATTCTTCGTTAGATATAGAAAAACGCTTAATAATAATAATCTAATATCAGTGCCAATCCATTAGTGAGCTGGCATGACATCTAAGTGTCTGAGGCTGCCCAGCCACCACCAGCCCTTTCCTTACACCTGTCCCATCCTAAATGTCAGCTCATTGATGCTGTACTGAGCTGGGAATGTGAAGCGGCTTGGCAGCACTGAAGACTCTTCCTTCTTCAGCTTAGCTGATCACAGGAAAATCTCCAGATAAAAACTTTAAATAGAAATGAAATGTTCCAGGCTTCTCTGGATCCTTAGTCTAAACATATGCACCCAGTGTATATTCGTTGGGTTGTCCTGGCATTTTTTATTTTTTTATATAAGGGACATGATGTAAACTAAAAAAATGTATACATTTTTTTTTTTTCCAAAAAGCATTGCACTTACATGGCCCACACTGATCTCCGCTTCCTGGTCCAGGCCACTGATTTGCTGAGCATTAATTTCTGGACCAGGAAGCAGAGACCAGTGGGAAGCATCTGATGCTCCTTTAAAATATATACAACATCCCTATGCATTTCCATGACCAGGGCAGTGAAAAGATTCTCGCAGCAAAGACCCACCAAAAAGAAGGCCTGTCTAGTAATTCACCATCATGAAAAGGCAGCTTCATAATCAGAATTAAAAAAATGGTAACTATTTTATCTATTTTTTCAGGCCGATTCGCCCCCAGGAGATCCTTCCACCTGAAAAAGGTCGGGAAGTAGCCAAAGAACTAGGTATTCCATACTATGAAACCAGTGTGGTGGCGCAATGTGGCATCAAGGAAGTTTTTGATAATGCAATCCGTTCAGCGCTCATATCTCGTCGCCATTTACAGTTTTGGAAGTCACATTTGAGAAGTGTGCGAAAACCTCTACCCCAAGCCCCTTTTCTTCCTCCTCGGCCCCCTCCGCCTGTTATCATTGTGCCTGATCCTCCTGCTCAGAGTGAAGATCATCCTGGACACCTTTTAGAAGAAGCATCCTGTGCCGATGTGGTGCTGGTGGTCCAAGAAAGGATTCGTATCTATGCCCACCGCATCTACCTCTCCACTGCTTCCTCTAAATTCTGTGACCTTTTCCTATTGGAGGATGGAGATTCACCATCTAAAGCCAGGGATCCCCTCCTACGTGCCTCAAGTTTTGATGCTTGTGAGGGCTCGGGGGAAACTGAGGGAGGAGGAATGAGAACCTCAGCCAGTGATGGTACATTGGGACGGGAAGGAGACAGAGATTTGTCAGGGTGGAGCAGGGCTTTTGAAAGCATACGAAGTGGAGTTTTGGAGGATCCTCCTGGTTACAGGGCCCGAAGAGTAACAGTGGTAAAGATGGACAGCTCAGTGAGGCCTGGACCATTCAGAGCTGTGCTCAAATACCTGTACACTGGACGACTGGATGAAAGAGAGCCTGAGCTGATGGAGGTGGCCCACATTGCTGAGCTTTTGGAGGTGTTCGACTTGCGTATGATGGTGGCCAATATCTTGAATCGAGAAGCGTTCATGAACCAAGAGATCACTAGAGCTTTCCATGTCAGAAGGAGCAATCGCATCAAGGAATGTCTGGCAAAAGGGATCTTCTCTGGTGAGAATTGGCTGATTTATACTTGCATTATACTCCTTTTTTTTTGGTCAGGGACACTGGAATTTTTTATACCAAGAATAGTGTTGAAATGGTATTTTTTCCATACATAAAATACTGAAAAATTAATAGGATCTTTCCAAATTTAGGTGGCAGTTTTCAGTTTTTAGATTCTCTCCATTTACTTTGTCTTTTTTCTTTTCTATTAGATGTCACTTTCGTTCTGGACAATGGGACCATAAGCGCCCATAAACCGCTGCTTATCTCCGGTTGCGACTGGATGGCAGCCATGTTCGGGGGGCCCTTTTTGGAAAGCAGCACATCTGAGGTGAGGACCTGTAGCATATCAGTAGTAAGAAGTCAGAGCAACTGGACTTGTGGTATTTTTCTCTAGAATACATTTTGCTGGTCACCCAACTGGCTTTCTTAATTAGAATGGCTTGTACACGGAATATTGGGCATTAAATACTGGTAATGCATGTTTATCGTAATTAATTAATACGAGGTGAAGGACCTCATGGAGGTGAGATGTTGATTTGTTGATTGCATTTGCGTGACTGAAGCTATGAGGTATACCATGACCTGGATGAATGAGAACCTTCTCAGATGACCTGTAGCATAATGTTATGTTCCACAACCTAGCAGATGACTGGAGAACAGAGAATAGGTGACCGCCAGACATTTCTTATAGAGGTATGGAGCTACAGTTCTGGAATTTACTAATACGTAATGTTCTTCATATTACTTTGGCCACCTCTCTCCTCACAACCGTGCATTATTGCCGATAGTAAGGAACTATTTTTGATATTTCCATCTTTACGTACACATCATGAACCAAGACTTGCTGATCTTTTTTTTTCATACAGCATTGAAAATAAAAGCTACCTTTTGGTTGGGAAACTTTACTGTTGTCCTCCTCCCTCCTCCCACCCTCTTTTTTAGAGGTAGCCTCCCAGGGAATAACCCAGTATGTACAGGCTATCTGACAATTACTTAGGAATTCAACCACTTTATAGTCCAACCTGTTATATTGTCCCCTCCCTTGCCTGTAGGTAAACTGATTGACAGCTATATATGCCTGAACATTCATTTAGGTTAAGGTCCTTTTACACTGACAGATGTGTCAGGCAATTATCGGGAATGAACCAGACGTTCCTGATAATTGATGAAAACAAAGAAAACTATGCTCACCACCATAGCTCCACATTACTCACTTGAGGGTGTGCAGGTGAAGCAAAGGAACCCATCGGCCAGTAGTACATAACTTGTATGAAGAAAGATACAGAGCTTCATAAAATTGGCAATAATTTATGTATAATCCATATAAAACAGGGATACAGTCCACTCGTCGACATGTTTCGAACATTACAGTGAACTGAAGAGTGCACTGTATCCCTGTTTTATATGGATTACAAATAAAGTACGGGCAATTTTATGAAGCTCTTCATACAGGTTCCTGATAATTGCCTGATCATCAGTGGAGATAAGAACAGCATTTACCTGTAGCGATCGACTCCGCTGTATGAGGACAATCGATCGATTGATGATTGCTTGTCCCCATAGAAAATCATTATTCCCTCCTCACACGGTACAATCTACTGCATGGGAACGAGGATCTTTGCTGCCGGCAGAATGATGACTGGATCAACTGATGAACGAGCGTTTGCAAGTTTATTGGGTGATCAATGGCATCTTTTACAACAGGCCAATGATCGGGAACAAGAGTTTACACAAACCTTCACCCGCCTGACAATTGGCCTGATTGTCGGTCTGTGTAAAAGGACCTTTATATAATGTGTAAAAGCCTAAATAACAAATTTTAATATGAGCAACACCCTCCAACTCTTTTATACATTTTGCTGCCTGACTTTGAACCCTCTCCAACTTCAGTATGGTGTCCAAAACTGAACCCCATATTAAAGTTTGGGCCTTCCAAGTGGTTTTTCCTTACATTAGTCACGGGCTATTATCTGTTTATACACCCATAAATGTTATTACCTTTTGCAGCTGCTGCTCGACATTTAGAATCAACTGCTCAGTTATAATAATACTTTTTTTTATCCTTTGGAAAATATTCATGTTTTATAAGGATTTAGAGGAAAAAAGGGTTAATTTAAGGAGCACAACCCTCAATTTTGGACTAACCAAAATGTAAGTTGAGGACTGGTGTGATTCCTGTCATAGTGGTACAATGTTTTCCATACAGTCTTCATTTTGATGCCCAGAGGGTCTGTGTTAACGTTACAATTGACACGTTTTTGGTTGGGGTAGGGGGATCTCAACCACTCCCTAGAATGAGTAGGCCACGGTCCTCATTTTCTGTGGACACGTGGCTGCACATATGAATAGGTGACCCAGTGCTGACTGAGCATTTACAACTACCCATCCACAGGGAAACGTCAGCAGGGGTCCTCTCATTCTTAGGATCATAGGGGTCTGATATTGGGACCATGTAAAAATGCAGGAAAAAATCCTCTCGATCCAAACTTTTACACTGATCTGAACAAAAGCATAGTGGACGGTTAGTAAGTGAATCTCTGACCCTACGGCACACGTAATGTGTGAAAGTAATAATACCGTAATCTTACAGCTTTTCTCTGCTTTCAGGTAGCTCTTCCGTACACCTCCAGGGGCAGTATGCGAGCAGTGCTTGAGTACTTGTACACGGGGCACTTCACTGCAGGACCCGACCTTGACCCTTTGGACCTCATCATACTGGCAAACAGGCTCTGCCTGCCGCACCTTGTAGCACTGACCGGTAAGGAATGGACATTCATCACATAGACACGGGTGGATCTTACCACCACACAAACCAAGCAAATGCTTCAGGTCCCAGTGATTAGAGGGACCCCTGCTGGCCACAGCTGAAAATACTGAAATACTGCCCGTGCAGCCGGTTTTGCCGAGGGTGGGGGGGGGGGGGGGGGCTTCCCAGCTGTAGAGCAGTGTCCAGGATGCATTGTTATTAGTGGGCCAGCAGAGGCGGAGCTTATAGGTGCTACGGGTAACTTTGCTTGCCTCAGAAATGCCAAATCAACCCCTGACATTACCATAACTTCCATGTATATAAAATGGAATGACAAGACCGCTGATTGCTGTTTTCTTACCCCCCTGAAAGAATTCATATTAATCTGTTTGTTATATCCTACCCCAAAACAGTGGCAATAAAAAAACAATCTCATCGTGCTAAAAACAAGCCCTTACTACAGACAAATTGTTGGAAAATTAAAAACCTAATTAGGCAAAAGAAGAACACAAAAATTCCCCTATGCCAAAATTTTCTCAATCCAAGCGCCCCTCAAAAATGTGTCCTGCCGCTAATGTTAATTACAGTAGGTATACAGTGTAGCGGGAAGTGACGAGTCTTAGAGCTAATGAAGAGAAGCTAATTCCTGTTATTTTGAGACAAACCTGTCAACTGATTGTCTGCATCACATGTGCGACCAGCCGAGAATGAACATATTATTCTGTCTTTGCAGAGAAACACACAGTGTCGGTCATGATGGATGCCTCCATGAATAATAAGGATATTGATGGTGAAGCCCTTATGTTACTGGAAGCTGCTCAGGTAACTTCCTTCAGGTGTCTAGCTTTACCTGGCACAGGGGCGGATTGGGGACTTTAAAGTGGCCCCATGTTGTAGGAAGGGACAAGCCAAATAGGTGGGGTCTGCAAACCATTATAGGCTAAAGAGTGTAGCAGCACTGAAGGGTATACGGGCCTTAATGTGGTGGTGCACGCGGTGTTGAATGCCAGTCCGTAGCGTCCCTCCAAGCAGGCAACCAAAAATAGTAAAACCACAGCACTCTCTTGTCTCATTAATTCCTTTATTCCATCAAACCCATGCGAATTTCAACTTGGACGGTCTTTTTCAAGCTTTGAAAAAGACCGTCCAGGTCAAAACGTCGCATGGATTTGATGGAATAAAGGAATTTATGAGACAAGAGAGTGCTGCGGTTTTACTATTTTTGGTTGTCTGCAAACCATTAGGCATGTTTCACACCGCATACCTCCCAACTTTTGAAAAGCCCAAAGAGGGATATATACAGTGGCAACCTTAGCATGCCATGGCACATTTTTTTACATTAAGCTATGCCCCTGACTCTGGCCAGTGGCTGTCTATACATGCCCAATCCTGCCCAGTACTCATAGTGCTTCCACACAGTAGTTATGCCCCCTTAGTGCCCCCACACAGTAGTCATGCCCCTTTAGTGCCCCCACACAGTAGTTATGCCCCCTTAGTGCCCCCACATAGTAGTTATGCCCCCTTAGTGCCCCCACACAGTAGTTGTGCCCCCACATGGTCATTTTCCCCCGTTGTGCTCTCACACAGTAGTTATGCCTCCTTTGTGCTCCCACATGGTAATTGTTTCCCCTTTGTTCCCCCACACAGTAGTTATGCCCCTTTAGTGCCCCCACACAGTAGTTATGCCCCCTTAGTGCCCCCACATAGTAGTTATGCCCCCTTAGTGCCCCCACACAGTAGTTGTGCCTCCTTTGTGCTTCCACATGGGAAATGTTCCCCCACACATTAGTTATGCCCCCTCTGTGCCCTCACACAATAGTTATACCCTCACAGTGCCCCCACTCTTGACACAGGATACTGACCGCACAGAATGGCCGTCAGCGCCCGGCCTTACTTCACACGTTGTGACTTTGGCCTCTGGTGCTGTCATGATCATGCCTCACTGGTATGGTAATGCCAGACAGCACAGCAGGGCAGGGCTGTCGGCGACCTGCAATGCGTATTATGCATATCGCTGCTCCGAGGGGTCGTCGGTACTCAGCCTCACTTCTTCACACATGTGGCTTTTGCGTTATAATAATAATGACAGTGCTGTGGCCTGCAATGTTTATTGCAGAAGGCTGCCCTGTAATTATCATTGTAACATGGAAGCCACATGTGTGAAGAAGTGAGGCTGGGTGCCGGCGGCCCACTGCATGATAAAGGCAATCGGCCCACCGGGAATCTTCTGTAATTGCTCAATCAGGCATAGTCTTCTCCAAGGTTCCCTGTATCTTTTTCCATCACCAGAGCTCCTGGATCATCTGCACATAATTCCTATGGTATATATTAAATATGTCTATTTGCATTGCCATATGTTTTTCAGTTTCATGGTGCTCAGCAGTTGGCAGCCTGGTGTTTACATCACATCTCTACAAATTATAATCGGGTGTGCAGGAAATTCCCCCGGGAAATCAAGCTGGTATCACCAGGTGAGTGTGGCCATCATTTTATCCTATTAATATTGCAGGATTCATGGCCAGTACACTGTACCCATTGACTATATCAGTCTCAGATGGTACCCTGGTAATGGAAGCATGTTGGGTCATAAGGATTCATTGACCAGTGTTTCCCAAACCTGTCCTCTGGGAACCCAAACAGGCAATGTCTTGAGGATTACCGAAAATTAAGTCATCTGTGCCACCTGGCCTGTTTCTTGATGACAAGTTTGGGGAACATTGCCATAGACATTAAACCTAGCCAAAAGTTTAGCAGTACCCAGTGACAGTCTACATGTCACTGCTAGCCAAAGAAAGTCAAATGGTTTCAGAAGAAAGTCATCTTCTCCATTGCATTTGTTTGTTTGGTCGGTGTCAGTTGTCTGCTGTAACGCAGCGGTTGTGGACCCAATGTGTCACTGAACAGATTTGACTAAGGGCTACTGCTAAGGACGTTATCTAAGTGGACCCGTTATCTAAGTGGACCCCTAGTTTCCACCCCTGTGAAGGGATCTGGACTTCACTGCAGGGGAACCACCAGGCCGCCACCTGTTGGAAGTAGACTCTGTTTAGTGACAGCTGACAGGCTGGATAAGAGACAATGGCGCCAAAGGGGAAGTCGGTAGACAAACCGAGGTCAAAGCAGGCAAAGTTCATACAGTCCGGTAAACAGGCAATAGGTCAGGGCAAGTGGCACAGAATCAATACAGTGAACAGGCAAAGGTTAGAACAGGCTGGATAAGAGACAATGGTTTTCAAAGAAAGGGAGAGTGCACGCCTTAAGGGCTCAGGGACTAGCAGGCAAGAGGTGAGGATGGCCAGAAGAAGCTGATGATGTGAGACCGACAAAATAACAAACACTCCAGCGACATCTGCAATACAGAGGAGCAGTATTGCGGGGGCCATATCCACTGGGAGAGAGTTCTACTGATTATTTCCATGGCCTAAGGAAAATAAGCTGCTGCCTAAAACCTCTGACAGGGGCTTATCTCCTGTGTGAACAAAGGATTGTGTGTCTTTAAATCCCCATACACATAGGATTGTCGGCTGATCCCCCCCTAGATAATGTCTGGCTTGGGCAAATTTTCTCTTGTGACAAGTTTTAGGACATTCTCATTAAATGCAGATACAGGTCTCCAAGTCAAGAAGTGGCAGTACTTTTCTAGAGCAAAAAAGTGAAATACTGTATGTACACAGGTAGTATCTGACCACCTACCCCAAGAAGAAGATGAAGTACAGTCTCCCTACATTGAGGGGAGACACAGAATGAGGAATGGATGGGGTAAGCAGTGTTAGATACAGCCATATATAAACTTGCTGTATATAGTGACTATGAAGCGGTTATATCCTACAGAGAATCAGCAGACCCTGGAGGCGCAGCGCTGGCCCCCTGTCTGGTACCTGAAAGAAGAAGACCATTTCCAGAGAGCACAGAGGGAACGTGAGAAAGAGACAGCCCTGCACCAGAAGAGACAGCCCAAGAGACGCTGGTTGTTCTGGAATAGCTCCAGGGCCGGTTCTCCTGCGCCTTCTACAACCCCATCCTCTGCAGTGGGCTGAGACATGGGACTACATGTGCGTAACCTCCCTCCGGCAGCTATGAGTGCATGCAAAGATACAAAAGTGTTAGTATGTCTTGTGTTTGTGTGAGTGAATGTGCTCTACCGTTTTACCTGCTGTCTACTGGACTGTATGAAATGACAAATCAGATCTAGATGTCGGCACAATAAGCCAATGTCTATAGGTAAAAACCGCCTCAGCAATGCAACCGCCGAAAATTTTCCCAGGAACCTTTTTACCAATGTGCAGAGAATCCTTTGATATGTGGAAATCTCCTTACGCTATCACTGGTTGGGGTTAGGGTCACCAGTTCTATCTTGTATTGACATCTGGTATCATTAAAGTGATGAACATTTGTCATCCAGTTCAGATGTTGGGGCACTGTTCAATGTCCATTCTCGGATATAATGTTATTATGGGAGTCGTTCTCTTTAAAGGGGTGGTCAGCACCCCCTGCTAAACGGTGGAGGAAGCCATGGTCAGCTAAGCATTTCCTTCGCAGCAACTTCTGCAGGTGAAATGTAGAGTACATGGTAGCCGTTCAGATGGACAACTCAAGCCCACCAGAATGCAAGACACTTGTACAGTCTGGCTCTATGTTCTGGCTCATAGAGGGGGGTCCCAAGTGGTTGATCTCCCCTCAAGAATGTTCATATGAACTAATCGGGTGGTAAGGAAGGGGTTGTTGTTGAAATATGGAACAATTCTGACTATATACAGTATATAAATTCTCATACAGGCTGCTTTATGGCAGACCAGACGTCTACAGTCCATTGGTGACAGACATGCTACCGTAAACAGCCACACATACGTGATGCGGAGGGGCAGACTGGCTATAGACCTTACAGGGAAATTTTGTGGTGGACCTATACCTAGAGAGCCACCTAAGCCCTCCTGAAGCCACCAAGTACGTAACGATCTGACATTCTCAGCATTAATTAACGATGGGAGTATCAGGTACCCTCCTCGATACAACTGTATCACCATGATCAAGACAGTGATACAGTTAAAAACTACAACGGGCACAGGAGCCCATGGTTTCTGCCCCACTGTTCACCCTCACTTCACTAGATATGCCTATAAAGAACAGACGACACCAGCTAGAAGAAGCCTGTGCCATGCACTGCAGATGGTATTGCCCCACCTTCTGTAAATTTGGATGGGCCACTTTTAGGTTTTTTTCAGGACCAGTCCATCCCTGGAGATACACAACCATCCAGGAACAGTTCTGTCTGTTCTCCTGATCATGTGGGAGTATTCACTGTAGAATACATAAATGAGATTGACCACGTGGTAAGAGTCTACTCTCAGGAAGAATGCTGCCTGACGTCATTCATAAGGTGGCCTTACACGGTGCATTTTTGGAGCAGAGATGACAAATTGAGGTGTTAGTTGTGGGAATCCTCCTACATGGATCACAGCAGTGCCCCAAATCATGGGTCATAACACCTCAAAGAGTAAAAACACAGAAAAGCGGGTCAAAACTAAAACATAACTACTCAAATAGAATGAAGTTAGCTAGAAGTCTATAAATGCGGCCCATTGAGGAGATGACACTTATACTGTGTACCCCACCACACCAGAACAGAACCATAAGTGCATCTGAAATGATCAAAGAGAAAGGACGCATTCACACAAACTCGGTTTGGTTCCGCATTCAAGCCGCATTTTTTGCAGATCGGATGCGGACCAATTCGCTTCAATGGGGCCGCAAAAGATGCGGACAGCACTGTGTGTGCTGTCTGCATCCGTTGCTCCGTTTCATGGCCCCGCAAAAATTATAGATCATGTCCTATTCTTGTCCGTTTGGCAGACATGAATAGGAATTTCTATAATGGGCCTCCCGTTCCATTAATTGCGTCTGTGTTTGTGTGCATGAGCCCTAAAAGTAATGTTCACAAAGTTCAATTGTGTCCAGAGGAGTCATAGGTCGGGATGGTACCATTCTTGTGTACCCAAGAAGGCTTCACCCTACTCCATACGGCATGTCATATACCTTGTGCGATGCCCTGATACTGATGGATAAACTATTAAAGGGGTTGTCCCACAAATAATTTTCAAACCAGCTCCTGGTACTTTAGGCCAATGGTGGCGAACCTATGGCACACATGCCAGAGTGGTCACTCAAAGCCCTCTGTGGGGACGCGGCTCTGTCGTGCGTAGGGTTGCCATCTGTGCACTATCACTACTTTGTGCTTCCATTGTGGAGGGCTCATTAGTGCAGCCTTTTGGCCCCCCTCTTCTGCTCGCACCACGGGGAACACTCTGCTCACTTGATGCGCAGGACAGGACTTGCACTCCATCGTGATGACGTTTCGCAGCATTGACTGGAAGCAGCAAGACCTGCAAAGCGTCATCACTCTGGAGTGCAGGTCTTGTCCTGTGCATGTAATGAGCAGCGAGTGTTCAGAGCGGGGCGATCAAGATTTTAATACTAGGGGGCATTCATTTTACTGGGGCTCGTGTTAACCCACGCCCCCACTGCTTAACGTGGCCGGTATTCTTTTTAGCATTTATGTTAAATTGCTTTGTTGGCACTTTGAGATAAATTAGTGGGTTTTGGGTTGCTGTTCGGGCACTCGGCCTCTAAAAGGTTCGCCATCACTGCTTTAGGGTATCCATTAGGGTTATGCCTTGGAAAGGGTGGCCTTTTAATTCAGTGGGGTCTTCATAGGATGAACTTGGGGGAGTTTTCCCATCCCTACCTACCAGTCCTCCACTGGGCTGTCTGTATAGGGGCTGTCTGTATAAGTTAACTTTTGGTTTTGACACCCTTTGCTGTGTAGTCCTGATCTATGCCTTAATAGTACCAAAGTGAACTGTCATTCTATTAAAGGGGTTTTCCGGATTTTTACATTAGATAGGCCATCACTATCTGATCTGCACTCCCTCCGATCAGTGGTGCCAGAGCTACACAGCTCCATCAGTTGTGTTGTGGACGGAGCGAGGTACTGCAGTGCTGCTCCCGTTCACATGCATAGGAGCAATGCTGCAGTAACCAGCTCTGTCCACTACAAAACGGATGGAGCTGTGTAGCTCTGGCGCCAGAGCTACTGTATAAGGTAACAGCTGATCGGCGGGGTGTTAGGAGGATACGCCATCAATATTAAATCCCCAAAACCCCTTTAAGGTCAGTATAGCGCCATGGCTTCCATTTACAAAAAAGCTGCGTTCGATCCATTTTGAAATAGACAGACCCCTTTGACCTTAATGGGGATTATGTGGAGTTCCAGTGTTTTAATGGTGCTGCAGACTGAGCTATTCTTAATCTCAAACATACAGGAACCCTGACAGACCCAACTAAAGTTAGTGTGAACAGTGCCTTACACACTACGATTTTTCATACCAGTGATCAACAGTCGATGGCTCGAAAAACCTAGCAGAGGATCCAATGGAGGTATGAATGAGCCCAATTACCCCTCTATAGCTATAATGAGAACCATGGTCAAAGTAGTACATGTAGTATTAGGTTATGGTAGTGTCTAACTGGAGCTTTCTTTTACCGACCAGTCCGTCACATACAGTAGGAGACTATTAGTTCCCATTTTAATTATACTCCATGCTTTAGTGAGATATTTCACTCCTGGTATATTCACTACGGATGCCAGATTGGGATTTTAGTGGGGTGCAGCATGTTCCTCATCCTGACTGTGGACATAAATTGCTCATATATATCTTGCGTACCTAACCTCTGAGACATACAGGGTGTTGTGCACTCCCCTCATAGGTGCATAGCAGTGTAAATATGTATATATGGATATGTGTGTGAATCACAGAAGCGTATACGTGGTGGCTGCATACTGACAGGCTACATACTGACAGGCTACATACTGACAGGCTGCATACTGACAGGCTGCATACTGACAGGCTGCATACTGACAGGCTGCATGGCCCAATGGCCCAATATCACACTGTACAGTATCATCTTCTCACAACAGATTGAAAGATATATCATAAAGATGATTTATTACATTTAGAGGGTACTGGGGGGAGTCGTCTTATAACTCGGACGCCCCCTTTAAGCCCGCTATAAGCATAAGGTGGCTTGGTCAGCTATCAGCCACCTCCTCTGACTTCACCATGGACAGGACGGACCAAACGTGCACATTTTCTGGCATAGAGAGAGGGGGAAAGCTCCCACCAGGTACATATGCCGCCACATATCGCCTGGAGAAAGAAAGGACTGAGCATGTTAAAATCCAACATGCCTGATCCTTGTTTCTTCTGTCAGTAGACATCAGAGAGCAGTTGAAGAGGAACCCTCACCTCTACTGACATATATTTTCTTTTTTAGTAACTACTTGCATCTCCACTGTAATAATAATTATGGAATATTTTTTTTAGAACTCTGTCTTGTGCCTTTCTTCTATTATTACTACTAGAAGTTTAGGTATTAATTGCCAGCAGTCTGCACTAAAGGTCTATGGGTGTTACCAATTGGAGGTGTGTCCTTGCCCGGTCTGACAATGGCAGCACTGATTGGATAATGTCACACTGTGCAGGGACCCCCCCCCAGATGGTAATACCCAGTTGGTAATTTATTCATAAACTTCTAGTATAATTATAGAGGAATGGCAGAACATAGAGTCGTAAAGAATAGATGTTCCAGAATTATTTACATGGGTGATGCGAGTAGCCACTAAAATAGACATGTCAAGAGAGGTGACAGTTCCTCTTTAAAGAGGTATTCTGGTTTTAATGGTT
Source organism: Bufo gargarizans (assembly GCF_014858855.1). Classification (NCBI taxonomy): domain Eukaryota; kingdom Metazoa; phylum Chordata; class Amphibia; order Anura; family Bufonidae; genus Bufo; species Bufo gargarizans. The sequence continues at coordinate 59,786,623 of NC_058081.1, read as the reverse complement.
ACATTTTATTTATTTAGAGAATAGGATGTTGAACAATTTTGTAATATATTTTTGCTCACAGACTTTTATTATATCAACATCACGGCCTCCCCCTAAAGAAAAAAATATGGTACGGCCTATTCTAGTCCTGAAAAATGTTTCCATAGGAAAGCTGGATAGGACTAAACATGGCGTCAGTCATGTGACCCCCCACCAGTATCATGTGACCCCCACCAGTATCATGTGACCTGGCTTTCAGTTAATTGTTCAGGTATATAACAGGTGAATAGTAGTATATTAGAGAGCAGAACATATACAGTATCACTACCTGCAGCAGCATCTCATGACTTTCAGAGTCTATATAGAAGCAGATCTGTGTATGTTTTTTTACACAAATTTATTAAAATGCCAACATCACCTAGAGACAGGCAGCCACTTTACAACATCACCTAGAGACAGGCAGCCATGGGGAGGGGGTGGTGACTGAGAGAACTGGGCTATATTCATTGGGGCTTGGTCTGCAGATCTTTTGAGACCCTAGCAACGCCCCTGCACTGTTGCTTACTTCATGTGAATGGGGTGTCACATGACTGATGCTATGTTTCAGTTAGGCCATGGATACATTACACTGGATTGATACATGGGTCTTACCATTCTACTATATATAGGGGTGAAGTGCCTGATATAAGAAAGTTAATTGTCTGATTTCCCTATTATATAAACATATAAATAAATAAAAACTGGAATACCCCTTTAAGTGATCCATACAACATTAGAGTGTTGTCATGGGGATATATGAGAAGAGGAGCTATCAGATAACTGTGTACTGTACATGGTCCTTTTTTATTACATTTGTAGCATAGACCATGACTGTATTCAGTTGTGTAGACAGATTGAAGTTATCGGTCAAGCACTATCGGTATGTATCAATGGACATTGTGGATGTGTATACATTGACCAGTGTGCACGATTGTGTAGGTACTACAGATTATATACCTCCCCTTGGGTCTATGGCTGCTATTTCCCGAGGGGGGGCTTCTATAAAAAGCCCCCTGTATAATTTTACCTGAATGGACTGATTATTATGTTTACTGACAATTCATGTTTCCTGTTTTATAATAAAAAGGTCAAACTCTGTGGTTTGTACATCTTTGTTTCATGCAGTCTTCTGTATTGTGAGCCCTGTCGCCTTCTATACAGGTAAATGGATCTATTGGGTGCATTAAAGAGGACCTCTCTCCTCTCCTGACACGCCCGTTTTAATAGCCAAATGCATTCTCCATGTAATAACAATTCTAGAGCATCTATTCTTATTCTATGTTGTGCCTTTCCTTCTAGAAGTTATGAATGAATTGCTAGCAGTCTGCAGTAAGGGTACACAGGGGTGTTGACCAGTTGGGGGGGGTGTACCTGCACAGTCTGACAATGGCCGCACTGATTGGACAGAGTGAGACTGTGCAGAGACACACCCCCAACTGGTTACCACCCCTCTGTACCCTTACTGCAGACTGCTAGTAATTCATTCATAACTTCTAGTTTAAATAATAAGGGAATGGCACAACATAGAGCCATAAGAATAGATGTTCCAGAACTGGTACATATGCCACTGTATATCTGCTGGAGAAACAAAGGACTGAGCATGTTAAAATCCAACATTCCTGATCCTTGGGAAATGCATGTAGCTATTAAAACCGGCATGTCCGGAGTGGTGCCAGGTCCTCTTTAAGAAAAAAAAAATTGTTTGTACATGTACAAAGGGCAGTGACCTTTCCTGGTTCTGCACAGAGGGGATATGATAGAAACTTTTAAATACATAAAGGGAATCAACATAAAAGAGGTGAGAATATTTAAAAGAAGAAAAACTGCTACAAGAGGACATAGTTTTAAATTAGAGGGGCAAAGGTTTAAAAATAATATCTGAATAATACTGAGAGAGTAGTGGATGCATGGTATAGCCTTCCTGCAGAAGTGGCAGCTGCAAATACAGTGAAGGAGTTTAAGCATGCATGGGATAGGCATAAGGCCACCCTTCATATAAGATAGGGCCAGGGGCTATCCATAGTACAGGTCCTTCTAAAAAAATTAGCATATTGTGATAAAGTTCATTATTTTCTGTAATGTACTGATAAACATTAGACTTTCATATATTTTAGATTCATTACACACAACTGAAGTAGTTCAAGCCTTTTATTGTTTTAATATTGATGATTTTGGCATACAGCTCATGAAAACCCAAATTTCCTATCTCAAAAAATTAGCATATTTCATCCGACCAATAAAAGAAAAGTGTTTTTAATACAAAAAAAGTCAACCTTCAAATAATTATGTTCAGTTATGCCCTCAATACTTGGTCGGGAATCCTTTTGCAGAAATGACTGCTTCAATGCGGCGTGGCATGGAGGCAATCAGCCTGTGGCACTGCTGAGGTGTTATGGAGGCCCAGGATGCTTCCATAGCGGCCTTAAGCTCATCCAGAGTGTTGGGTCTTGAGTCTCTCAACTTTCTCTTCCCAATATCCAACAGATTCTCTATGGGGTTCAGGTCAGGAGAGTGGGCAGGCCAATTGAGCACAGTAATACCATGGTCAGTAAACCATTTACCAGTGGTTTTGGCACTGTGAGCAGGTGCCAGATCGTGCTGAAAAATGACATCTTCATCTCCATAAAGCTTTTCAGCAGATGGAAGCATGAAGTGCTCCAAAATCTCCTGATAGCTAGCTGCATTGACCCTGCCTTGATAAAACACAGTGGACCAACACCAGCAGCTGACATTGCACCCCAGACCATCACTGACTGTGGGTACTTGACACTGGACTTCAGGCATTTTGGCATTTCCCTCTTCCCAGTCTTCCTCCAGACTCTGGCACCTTGATTTCCGAATGACATGCAAAATTAGCTTTCATCCGAAAAAAGTACTTTGGACCACTGAGCAACAGTCCAGTGCTGCTTCTCTGTAGCCCAGGTCAGGTGCTTCTGCTGCTGTTTCTGGTTCAAAAGTGGCTTGACCTGGGGAATGCGGCACCTGTAGCCCATTTTCTGCACACGCCTGTACACGGTGGCTCTGGATGTTTCTACTCCAGACTCAGTCCACTGCTTCCGCAGGTCCCCCAAGGTCTGGAATCGGTCCTTCTCCACAATCTTCCTCAGGGTCCGGTCACCTCTTCTCGTTGTGCAGCGTTTTCTGCCACACTTTCTCCTTCCCACAGACTTCCCACTGAGGTGCCTTGATACAGCACTCTGGGAACAGCCTATTCGTTCAGAAATGTCTTTCTGTGTCTTACCCTCTTGCTTGAGGGTGTCAATGATGGCCTTCTGGACAGCAGTCAGGTCGGCAGTCTTACCCATGATTGCGGTTTTGAGTAATGAACCAGGCTGGGAGTTTTTAAAAGCCTCAGGAATCTTTTGCAGGTGTTTAGAGTTAATTAGTTGATTCAGATGATTAGGTTAATAGCTCGTTTAGAGAACCTTTTCATGATATGCTAATTTTTTTAGATAGGAATTTTGGGTTTTCATGAGCTGTATGCCAAAATCATCAATATTAAAACAATAAAAGGCTTGAACTACTTCAGTTGGTGTGTAATGAATCTAAAATATATGAAAGTCTAATGTTTATCAGTACATTACAGAAAATAATGAACTTTATCACAATATGCTAATTTTTTGAGAAGGACCTGTATTCAGTATATTGGGCAGACTAGATGGGCCAAATGGTTCTTATCTGCCGACACATTCTATATTTCTATAGACGTTTGTGTCCTTCAAAACTTCCGGTTTTAGTTAAAATTCCCCAATCTGTGATCGTCCCCACAGTACATGTAACACCTGCATGACGTATGAGCAGACATTACAAGACTGTAATTGCCCCCAAAAGCGGGACTGTATCCAAAGGACATACAATAACACCTTCTAAAAGCCCTGCAGACAAGGCGTGGCACAGTGATTGGAATTTTCTTCAGGCAATGTTCAAGACAACTTTGTCATTCAATGGTAGTTTATCATAAAACTGGTCATAGACTTGAGTTGTTGGCTGACAGATAATCCGATATCTTTGGTGGGAAGATTCAACAAAAGTTGACCAACAAATATCTTAAGATCCCCATACACATTCAATTATTCTGGGTCGTCTAATCTCATGTCTATGGGGGGCTCCCAAATCTGCCCTGACATATGATGTCCTGGGAAAGAAGGACCAGACATGTTGAATTTCAACAACCAAAACTTTTGTATTCCTGTTCCCGTTAGATTAGTCACCAGCTCTTTCCCCCGTTGAAAACCCAAACATGCTCATCTGAGCTCAGTGTATATATATGGGGGAGTTGAGAATGGGTGCTGTTGGCTAAACAGCGAATGCATCTGAGATTCAATGCCAAGTACAGCCACCATACAATGTATGGCACTGTGCATGGTATTCTGTGAGGAGGCTGGTCCATGGTGGTGTTGGTTCCCCACCAATCAGATATTCACCAATATTCTACTCCCGGAAAACCCCTTTTAAGATGTATCTTTAAAGGGTTTGGCCCATTTCAGACTTTGATTACATATTGCTAGATGCACCACGCATGTATGTTTGCCCCTCCATTCACTTCTATGGGAAACATGGAAATCGATGATCCAACGGGCTTGTCTCTTTTCGTATCTCCCATAGTGGTGAATGGAGGGTGCCTACACTTGCGCATTGTACTATCCTTCACTTTGGGGGTTCCTGTCTGGAGACAATAGCGGGTCCCAGAGCTGGGGCCTGCAAATATATGACATTGAGGGCATATCATAGCTCCTTTCAGGAGCTCTCACATACACGTCCTTCCTCTAGGCCTGCTTAGCAAAGAACTGTCTAACTAATGGGTGGCACCAGCCCATCACCTAGGCAACTGCACAAAAAACTATTTGTTGACCATTAAGGATTCACAGAGAGAACAGTTTACCATACAAATGCTTAGGCAATAAATCCCATTTTACTTTTTAGCAGTGATCCACTGGGTCATTGCACTATCACCAGAGGTTACCAAGCGCCAAAGATCTAGCTTCCACTGAGTCTATCCCCTAATTCTTTCTTACCTACTAAATGTATGACCAATAAGACTAAAGGGACCAAGACTACACCGCGTTAGTTTGTTGGCTGTTACCACAGCGACATCTATGAAATCTGTAGACACAAAATGTCAACACATTTTTTATCAAGACTATTGGTAAACTTATTTTTCATTTAAAGACTGCTGGGGCCGGTGATTGGCTGCAGCTGTCTGCTATATGGCACATCACCGCTGCAGGAACATTGACAGTCACCAGTAAGGACCACAGGAGTGTTGTCACTAGTAATGGTTTTTATATTTTACAACACTTTCTCCCTAGAGACTCATTTATTTATCTTATAAAACCATTTAAGATGCATTGGGACAAAAAAATTGATTGGCTGCGCAGGTAAACATAGCCTTTAACTGATCTCACAATCTCAAGGTTAGATTGACTCCTCAATGACCACTTTCCTTCCTGCCTGCCTTCTTCACATTCTCTTCATATTCTTACCAAACCCACCCTTTCACTTCCCTCTCCTATCTTTTTTGCCTCCTCCTCCTCTACCCTGACACACTGGGACCTACCATCATAGGGAAACTTCGTGATAGGGGTTCCCTTTTTCCTGTTTTTTAATCTTGCCTAAACTAGAACCTTTCTGGGTACCATGCTAAATATCACAATGTTCATGAAAGGCTATAATAATGTTATTTGCTAGGTTTATTAGTGTCTCAGTTCTGGCCTGCAGGAAGTCAGTCGAGCTCCCATGAATGCTATCATATTATAGTTATGAAACCTGCACATAAACACTTGCACAAGACCTGACACCACTGGTAGGCCTATATATACCCTCTGACTGGTATTAGATGATTACACAAGGTTCTTCTCTCATGAATCCTACATCCCATAGGGTAGAAGAACAGTAACTGTTGTTCTAAGGTATTGACACCCTTTTCACTTTCCTCCTGTGCTCCACTCTGTCTGGCCACTATACATCCCACAAGCTTATTCTGTGCCTCATCCTGTACCTCCTTGAGGACAGACAAAGTCATAACTTGAATCTCCTAGGCCCCAATGCAAAATCCATAGCAGGGTTCCCACCCTACTATCTATAATACTGGTGTCTTCTTCTTATGAGTGAGAAGGGCCTTTGTGCCCCCATAGGCATCAAGGACACATGCTTCTTCTACACTACTGGACCTCCTAAAGCTTCACCATTGGGGCCAAACTCTTTCTAAAAAACATTCTAGTTTTGCATATTTCATATTGTACGCTGCATTGTGGTCAGCTGCAGGGTTCCACCACAGATAGAGATAATACTTTAGCATCACTTTCCAAAAAATGGTCCAGACACAAAAGGGTGAACCAGATTTCTGAAGACCAATACAACATAAACAAGTTGACAATCTCTCCTATGTCCCTAGATGTCCCTGTTCTCTTAGCGTTCAGGGCACAGACCATGAGTCATGCTCTCCTACGTTCTGCCTTCCAGAGCTATAAATAACAAGCTGCTTTCCGGCTTTTTCATTAATAGAAGTCATACAATGTGCAGGATAAATGATAAAGCATTGGGGTCACGGAGAACTTGGAGGGAAGGCGATCAATTTTTGGATTAAACAGATTCTAAGATTTTACATTGACAGACATAACAGAGGCAATCGAGTGTGCTTCTAGAAGAATCAGGGCTGATATCTGTCCTCTGAATGTTTGTCCCTTCAAAAATTCTAAATATGAGGGTTGGGGGTCATCCCCCCTGTAGTCATTACAGGTCCCCATCACCCTTCTGTTGTCCTCTGCCCCTTACCCCCAGTTGTCACAGAAAGGAAGTACCACCCCTACCTCTGTATTCATCTCTCCTTTAGCATTCCTTTTACTGTCTCGCGATGTCCATTCACCTGCCCTCCACATGATGAAGTTAATTTCCAGCATGACGGTGTGGGGTAGGTTTGCTAACAATGTGCTAACTTAGGCGGCCGATCACCTGACTGGCCATCAGGTGCTCGTGTCTGATCTTATGTGGGGAGGTCGCCATGTTTATCAGGTGCAACATATATATTATTACCATCATATACAGTACACATATATATACTTATGTTAATCTACTGGCGAACATTGATTGATGGGCTAAGGGTTGAAATGGAGCACATTTCAAGAAGAGCTGTACCCTCAGATAAAGGTGTTGCCGAAACACGCGTTCGAGCGTGCAGTTCTCCTGTGGTCATCTCCCCACCTTTTTGGGTATATTTTATATGTTACATTAAGTATGAGGGATATCTTTATGTTGTTTGGTAGAGCATTATGATAGTTTTTACTTAGTGCCCTTTTGACCATATGCTGATACAGTATATATATTTTTTTGATATGGGGATGTGAATTGCTGTCCCCTCCATGATGCACTAGCATCTAGGTATTGATATGTACTAATTCCTATTGATACTATTGATGAGGTATCAGCTTTTGGTCAATAAGTGTATAGTGAAGTTATATACACTGCCTGTCCAAAAAAAAAAGGTCACACACTCTAATATTTCGTTGGACCGCCTTAAGCTTTGATTACGGCACTCATTCGACTCATTCGATGTGGCATTGTTTCGATAAGCTTCTGCAATGTCACAAGATTTATTTCCATCCAGTGTTGCATCAATTTTTCACCAAGATCTTGCATTGATGATGGTAGAGTCTGACTGCTGCGCAAAGCCTTCTCCAGCACATCCCAAAGATTCTCAATGGGGTTAAGGTCTGGACTCTGTGGTGGCCAATCCATGTGTGAAAATTATGTCTCCTGCTCCCTGAACCACTCTTTCACAATTTGAGCCCGATGAATCCTGGCATTGTCATCTTGGAATATGCCCGTGCCATCAGGGAAGAAAAATTCCATTGATGGAATACCCTGGTCATCCAGTATGTTCAGGTAGTCGCTGACCTCACAGTACATACTGTTGCTGAACCTAGACCTGACCAACTGCAGCAACCCCAGATCATAGCACTGCCCCCACAGGCTTGTACAGTAGGCACTAGGCATGATGGGTGCATCACTTCATCTGCCTCTCTTCTTACCCTGATGCGCCCATCACTCTGGAGCAGGGAAAATCTGGACTCATCAGACCACATCACCTTCTTCCATTGCTCCAGAGTCCAATCTTTATTTTCCCTAGCAAATTGAAGCCTTTTTTTCTGGTTTGTCTCACTGATCAGTGGTTTTCTTACGGCTACACAGCTGTTCAGTCCCAATCCCTTGAGTTCCCTTCGCATTGTGCGTGTGGAAATGCTCTTACTTTCACTATTAAACATAGCCCTGAGTTCTACTGTTGTTTTTCTTCGATTTGATTTTACCAAACGTTTAAGTGATCGCCGATCACGATCATTCAAGATCTTTTTCCCACCACATTTTTTTCCTCGAATACGATGGGTCCCCACTATCCTTCCAGTTTTTAATAATGTGTTGGACAGTTCTTCACCCAATTTTAGTAGTTTCTGCAATCTCCTTAGATGTTTTCTCTGCTTGATGCATGCCAATGATTTGACCCTTCTCAGACAGACCAACATCTTTTCCACGACCAAGAGATGTGGCTTTCGACATGGTTGTTTAAGAAATGAGAAGCAACTCATTGCACCAGTTGGGGTTTAATAATTTGTTGCCAGCTGAAAGATAATCGCCTATGCAGTAATTATCCAATAGGAGGCTCAGAACTATTTGCTTAGTTAAATCCAGGTGGCGACTTTTTTTGGGGACAGGCAGTGTATAATGCTGGATATACATCTACCTAACACAGTTGACTATATGTAAATTTGTAACTAAGGGATGCGAGTACTTTATATCCTATTCCCTCAGACGGTATTTATACTGCTATTAGATCACCTCAGGTGAACACCGCACTTTATTCCTGATGTTTCTTGTCTCTACTTTTAATCATGTCTTGTATACACTACGTGCAGAATTATTAGGCAAATGAGTATTTTGACAACATCATCCTCTTTATGCATGTTGTCTTACTCCAAGCTGTATAGGCTCAAAAGCCTACTACCAATTAAGCATATTAGGTGATGTGCATCTCTGTAATGAGAAGGGGTGTGGTCTAATGACATCAACACCCTATATCAGGTGTGCATAATTATTAGGCAACTTCCTTTTCTTTTGGCAAAATGGGTCAAAAGAAGGACTTGACAGGCTCAGAAAAGTCAAAAATAGTGAGATATCTTGCAGAGGGATGCAGCACTCTTAAAATTGCAAAGCTTCTGAAGCGTGATCATCGAACAATCAAGCGTTTCATTCAAAATAGTCAGCGTGTGGAAAAACCAAGGCGCAAAATAACTGCCCATGAACTGAGAAAAGTCAAGCGTGCAGCTGCCAAGATGCCACTTGCCACCAGTTTGGCCATATTTCAGAGCTGCAACATCACTGGAGTGCCCAAAAGCACAAGGTGTGCAATACTCAGAGACATGGCCAAGGTAAGAAAGGCTGAAAGACGACCACCACTGAACAAGACACACAAGCTGAAACGTCAAGACTGGGCCAAGAAATATCTCAAGACTGATTTTTCTAAGGTTTTATGGACTGATGAAATGAGAGTGAGTCTTGATGGGCCAGATGGCTGGATTGGTAAAGGGCAGAGAGCTCCAGTCCGACTCAGACGCCAGCAAGGTGGAGGTGGAGTACTGGTTTGGGCTGGTATAATCAAAGATGAGCTTGTGGGGCCTTTTTGGGTTGAGGATGGAGTCAAGCTCAACTCCCAGTCCTACTGCCAGTTTCTGGAAGACACCTTCTTCAAGCAGTGGTACAGGAAGAAGTCTGAAAGGTAAGAAAAACATGATTTTCATGCAGGACAATGCTCCATCACACGTGTCCAAGTACTCCACAACGTGGCTGGCAAGAAAGGGTATAAAAGAAGAAAATCTAATGACATGGCCTCCTTGTTCACCTGATCTGAACCCCATTGAGAACCTGTGGTCCATCATCAAATGTGAGATTTACAAGGAGGGAAAACAGTACACCTCTCTGAACAGTGTCTGGGAGGCTGTGGTTGCTGCTGCACGCAATGTTGATGGTGAACAGATCAAAACACTGACAGAATCCATGGATGGCAGGCTTTTGAGTGTCCTTGCAAAGAAAGGTGGCTATATTGGTCACTGATTTGTTTTTGTTTTGTTTTTGAATGTCAGAAATGTATATTTGTGAATGTTGAGATGTTATATTGGTTTCACTGGTAAAAATAAATAATTGAAATGGGTATATATTTGTTTTTTGTTAAGTTGCCTAATAATTATGCACAGTAATAGTCACCTGCACACACAGATATCCCCCTAAAATAGCTAAAACTAAAAAACAAACTAAAAACTACTTCCAAAAATATTCAGCTTTGATATTAATGAGTTTTTTTGGGTTCATTGAGAACATGGTTGTTGTTCAATAATAAAATTAATCCTCAAAAATACAACTTGCCTAATAATTCTGCACTCCCTGTATGTATTTGAATAACATCTGTTAAACGGTATATTTGGAGCCCTTTTAGACTTAGCTCTTTTTCTGTGTTGGTGTATCTGTTCCATGTTGAGGGTTTGTGATGTTGCCCAATATTACGTTTGGGTCTTTACTTTATTTAAATTTGTGTAACATGTGTATACTAACTTAGGGGGTAGTGAAGTGATTTTGCCTATTTTGGCCTAGGCATTTGTGCCAAATTTATGATAGATTTGCATCCATTTTTTGGGTGTTTTGCGCCATGTCCAGCAGTTGCATTTACTAAGCGATGGCCCAATGTCTTGGGGCAGAGCTACATTTTTAGCCAAATTTTTTATTTATTGCTTACTTTTTGTAAAAATTGGTAAAAAAAAACATCCTAAATGTTTTCTGGTCTTCTGGCAGCATAAACATTGACGGAGGCTTTGTAATAAATGAGATTAGGCAATAATAAAAATATAGCTTTGCCCACAAAACACCTGACTAAATGTAAACTGTGGGGCATGTCGCATTCCACCCTAAAAATGGTGCAAATATGTAATGAATTTGGTGAAATGCCTATTCCACTGAAAAAAGAAGCCAACTCTCGGCATACTTTGAGACAGAACTTTTGAGACAGATTTTGATGTGGTTTTTAGGCCACCCATTGATTTCAATAGGAATTTCCATGCGGAATCTGCACCAAGAATGAACATGTTGCTTTCTTTGTGCCACAACAGAGATTTTCAATCCACGTATGAAGAAAAAAAAAAAATGCTCCTTATGAATTACAGTGCTGGTTTACAATTTAAAAGAATGAGACAGATTGAGAGCAGAGTCCGTGCAGATTTTCGGAGTGGTGGAATTGACCTGTGCCTGACTGAGCAGAGGGCTCTGCTATGGAAGTTGTTGGGCAGAGTGCCCCCTATTGGAATTATAGGCTCATTCTCGGCAACAGCTCATTCTCCTCTCATATGTCTGTGATTCTAATAGAGGGTGCTCTGTGTTCAGTCTGGGGCTAATTAACATCTATTTACATATTGAGCCCTGCCCACTAGTATTTATTAAAGGGGTTATCCAACCCCTGAAATGCCTGCCCTTATCCCCGGGACCCTTACACACAATGTGCTTACCTCACTACTCAGCACCCAGGGGCTGGCTGACAAATTTTAGCCTGGGGGCAAGAACACAGCACTGGCCCATGTGTAGCGGCCCACCTTAACCTGTTGAACTCCGCCTACTATATTAAGGCAGTGTAGGTAAATGGGCTTTACATTTTTAAAAGGCAGCAGCTGGTTGTGTTTTCATGTTGGGAAAATCTGTGCAATCCCAGATACAGGACATGACTAAGTTCGTAGCAACAGCATGGTCATTAGAGGGGCAAGACTTACCAACTCCTGAGCTGAAGAGACTCCATATACTATAATGGGGTCTGCTCAGGATGCTACTCCTTTACTGGACAGAATCTGTGACAGTGGCCCGAACGCAGATGTGAATGGATAGTATTAGATCGAAGTATAGCATCAGCTGCACGTTTAACACACAAATACAGAGCAAGAACCAAGACCACTACATACATACAGCACCAGAACCAAACCTATAATTCAATTACAGCACCAGAACCAATATATGTTCCCTCTGTATGTATATGCAACAGGCACCCCAAATGTCTCTTTATGTGTGTCACGGTGCTCCTACCTGGATACTGCTGGACCCCAGGCTTTGGCTCCGAAGCAATAAATAAAGGGAATAATTGAAGGATTGGAAAGAATAACTTGAGTCCAGACCTTGAGATGAAGTTCAATGGCAGCTTTACTTTGAATAAATGTTTCTTCAAACAGTTTACAGGTTTTGTCTTGGTTCCAGCAGGTTTAAGCATTAAACTGGCAGGCAAACTCAACTCTGCTATATCTGTTTCTCTCTGACTGCTGTACTGACAGGCTGACTATATAACTCTGCTTCTTCTGTCTGCTGCTCTTCTTCTCTGTAGTCTGACTCTAGGTTATGCCAGGGAACCTTCCTCCTGGCTCCTTAGGCTTCAAGCTTTGGCCTCCAAGGCCAGCAGAGCTTAAGGTGCTCTGGCTGGCGCGGGCACATCCAGCATAGACGTGCCCCTGCACACGTTTTCCCTAGCTGGGGGTAAGCTAGACTAACTAGAACTTCTGCCCCACCCTTCCTGCAGGAAGCAAGACTCGCCCACCTCTCTCCAGAGGGGGAGGGGGGGGGGTTAAAATTAAATGGAAGGTTCCATTCTATTCAAATATAGCTCTGCCGTGTTTGCTGCCACTTTCTGGTGAACCAGACACATTACATGTGAACATAACAGTTGCATAACAAAATAGGAATGCACATTGTGGAGGACCTGGAATAAATGCATAAGATGACATGAGGTTAGACCAATAAAGACAGTAGGAAGGTGCAAAAGTACCTATTATATATCTCCTTTAGGCTCCATTCACACGTCCGCAATGTGTTTTGCGGATACACGGAGCCACGGATCCGCAAAACACGGAAAGCGGCAATGTGCGTTCCGCATTTTGCGGACCGCACATTGCCGGCACTAATAGAATATGCCTGCTCTTGTCCGCAATTGCAGACAAGAATAGGACATGTTCTATTTTTTTGCGGAAACGGAAGCACGGATGCGGATGTGCGGATCCGCAAATGTGGATGCGGACAGCACATTCCGGCCCCATTGAAAATGAATGGGTCTGCACCCGTTCCGCAAAATTGCGGAACGGATGCGGATCCATTTTGCGGACGTGTGAATGGACCCTTATGTATAGTGCCTCTTCTATATGCCCCTTTTATGTATAGTGCCTCTTATATGTGCCCCCTTTATGTATAGTGCCTCTTATATGTGCTCCCTTTATGTATAGTGCCTCTTCTATATGCCCCTTTTATGTATAGTGCCTCTTATATGTGCCCCCTTTATGTATAGTGCCTCTTATATGTGCTCCCTTTATGTATAGTGCCTCTTATATGTGCTCCCTTTATGTATAGTGCCTCTTATATGTGCCCCCTTTATGTATAGTGCCTCTTATATGTGCTCCCTTTATGTATAGTGCCTCTTATATGTGCTCCCTTTATGTATAGTGCCTCTTATATGTGCTCCCTTTATGTATAGTGCCTCTTATATGTGCCCCCTTTATGTATAGTGCCTCTTATATGTGCTCCCTTTATGTATAGTGCCTCTTATATGTGCTCCTTTATGTATAGCATCTCTTGTATGTGCTCCCTTTATGTATAGTGCCTCTTATATGTGCTCCCTTTATGTATAGTGCCTCTTATATGTGCCCCCTTTATGTATAGTGCCTCTTATATGTGCTCCCTTTATGTATAGTGCCTCTTATATGTGCTCCCTTTATGTATAGTGCCTCTTATATGTGCCCCCTTTATGTATAGTGCCTCTTATATGTGCCCCCTTTATGTATAGTGCCTCTTATATGTGCCCCCTTTATGTATAGTGCCTTTATGTGCTCCCTTTATGTATAGTGCCTCTTATATGTGCCCCCTTTATGTATAGTGCCTCTTATATGTGCCCCCTTTATGTATAGTGCCTCTTATATGTGCTCCCTTTATGTATAGTGCCTCTTATATGTGCTCCCTTTATGTATAGTGCCTCTTATATGTGCTCCCTTTATGTATAGTGCCTCTTATATGTGCTCCCTTTATGTATAGTGCCTCTTATATGTGCCCCCTTTATGTATAGTGCCTCTTATATGTGCTCCCTTTATGTATAGTGCCTCTTATATGTGCTCCTTTATGTATAGTGCCTCTTATATGTGCCCCCTTTATATATAGTGCCTCTTATATGTGCTCCTTTATGTATATCATCTCTTGTATGTGCCCCCTTTATATATAGTGCCTCTTATATGTGCTCCTTTATGTATATCATCTCTTGTATGTGCCCCCTTTATATATAGTGCCTCTTATATGTGCCCCCTTTATGTATAGTGCCTCTTATATGTGCCCCCTTTATGTATAGTGCCTCTTATATGTGCCCCCTTTATGTATAGTGCCTCTTATATGTGCCCCCTTTATGTATAGTGCCTCTTATATGTGCTCCCTTTATATATAGTGCCTCTTATATGTGCTCCTTTATGTATAGCATCTCTTGTATGTGCCCCCTTTATATATAGTGCCTCTTATATGTGCCCCTTTTATGTATAGTGTCTCATATGTGGGCCTGAATACAGTGCACACACACTAGATTATAATACTCGGTGGAAACTAGAATGGTGGGGTCCCAGACGCTAAGGAGGGGGGACCCCATGGCATTAAGGTCATCCCTATGTTGTCCCCTTGCTATTTTTTTGTCTGGAATTATTCCTGCCAAAACTGTGTTGCCATCTCTGGGCAGATTGCCTGGGATGGCAAAAGGAATTTGATTGGGTTGCCACCACTTGGGCAGTTCTGCCCTGGTGTGGCAACCTTTATTTTATTGGTTATGGTTTGACCAATGACAGTGTTGTTTTGTTATTTGTTTCTTTCCTCCTGGTGACAGGGCTGGCATTGGTTAGGGCATTTGGGCTGGAGGGTATAAATGTGTGGGTTTTGACAGGAGCTGGGTTGTTACCTCTTCTTAAAGAAAAGAAGATCATCGCTGCCCCGCCGCCCTCTTCTTTTTTATGATGTGTTTTTACAGTTTGTGGTGTATGAGGTTTTTTATAAATCTTCATTTTGAGCTTCAGCTTATGGTTGAGCTTGTTTATTGTTTTTATAAAAGTTTAATTAAATATGTTTATATTGAGTTATGAATGTTACTTATTAAATGAATAAAGGCCGTGGCCAATTTATGAAAAAACTTTATTTCAGACAAAAGTGATTGGTTTCAGTGCTTTTATTTATATTTTAATGTTATTTGAAGTGGGTAACAGAAGGTGTGACTTCACCGATTACATGCTGCTGATGGTCATGTGGTAAGAGGTATAATAGATGCGACGGGTATATATAGTATATACAGCAGTGTACTGATATGTGTGGTACGAGGTGTAAACTACGCCTTGTATTTCAAATATCAGTATACTGCTGTATATATTATATCTCTGTACACACTGCATCTATTATACCTCATACCTCACATATCAGTACACTGCTGTATATATTATATCTCTGTACACACTGCATCTATTATACCTCGTACCTCACATATCAGTACACTGCTGTATATACTATATATCTGTACACACTGCATCTATTATACCTCGTACCTCACATATCAGTACACTGCTGTATATATTATATCTCTGTACACACTGCATCTATTATACCTCATACCTCACATATCAGTACACTGCTGTATATATTATATCTCTGTACACACTGCATCTATTATACCTCGTACCTCACATAGCAGTACACTGCTGTATATACTATATCTCTGTACACACTGCATCTATTATACCTCGTACCTCACATATCAGTACACTGCTGTATATACTATATCTCTGTACACACTGCATCTATTATACCTCGTACCTCACATATCAGTACACTGCTGTATATACTATATATCTGTACACACTGCATCTATTATACCTCGTACCTCACATATCAGTACACTGCTGTGTATACTATATATCTGTACCCATTGCATCTATTATACTTTTATAATACATGCAGTATATACAGATATATAGTATACACAGCAGTGTACTGATATGAGAGGTATGAGGTATAGAAGATGAAGTGTGTACAGATATATAGTATATACAGCAGTGTACTGATATGTGAGGTACGAGGTATAGAAGATGAAGTGTGTACAGAGATATATTATATACAGCAGTGTACTATGTGAGGTATGAGGTATAAATTACACCTCGTATCTCACATGAGTATACTGCTTTGTATACTATATAACTATACACACTGCATCTATTATACCTCGTACCTCTCATATCAGTACACTGCTGTATATACTATATATCTGTACACACTGCATCTATTATACCTCGTACCTCACATAGCAGTACACTGCTGTATATACTGTATATCTGTACACACTGCATCTATTATACCTCATACCTCACATATCAGTACACTGCTGTATATACTATATATCTGTACACACTGCATCTATTATACCTCATACCTCACATATCAGTACACTGCTGTATATACTATATCTCTGTACCCACTTCATCTTCTATACCTTGTACCTGACGTATCAGTACTCTATGTGTATACTATTTGTCAGGTGCGAGGTATAAAAAATGCAGTGGGTACAGTGGGTCACATAGCATTATATTTATTTATGACTCTATTTAACCCTTACAGTTCTGGAATGTATTAGATGACACTGACATAATGCTGTTAGTGTTATCACTTCAGAAGTGACGCGGTGCCAGGGAACAAGGTAAGTACATTGTGTGTGAGAGGCCCGGCCATATGGGCAGGCATTTCAGGGGTCAGATAACCCCTTTAACACCTATTTCAATATTGGAGAACTTGAAAATCAGATTGAAAAATGGAACAGAAAAGTGTAAAATGGAAAGTAAAACACCAGCCGCTGGCGCGGTTCATTTTCATTGGTATTTTGGCATGAAATTTTTACACGGGTGGCAAATGAAATGTCTACAGGGTATTTACATTTCAGATTTTAAAGAAAGCAAATATAGTGGCTCACCCGCTTGCTGTCACAGATATGGTGCTCTTGCCTATTTGACTCACCCCGTCAAGATATGGACAAAAGTATAATAAAACTTGAAGACAGGCACCTTTTTACCTGAAACCATTCAGAGAACGTATGTCCCAACATAAATACTTTAATAATTATAAATAGAAAATAACAAGGAGTGGACCATAATAAGATAAAATAGATTAAAAACAGAAAATAAATAATAACACTAAATAATGGAGGTTACATATAATACAGTGGAGATATTATACCAGCAACTGTATGTATGGCAAATCTACTATGTTGTGGGCTGAGATTGATAGTTGACATCCATACAGCTGTACCTCCAATTATATGTAATAGTATTAGATAACAGATGATACCTTTTAATGGTGCGTTCACACTTGCGTTGTTGGATTCCGGCAGGCAGGTTCGGCAATCTGTATGCAAATGGATACCCTTTGTAGACGGATCCGGATCCGTCTAACAAACGCATTGCAATACCGGATCCATCTCTCCGGTTGTCATCCGAAAAAATGGATCCGGTATTTATCTTTTTCACATATTTAAAGGTCTGCGCATGTGCAGACCGCAAAACCGGATCTGTTTTTCTGGAACACTTGGGGCCGGATCCGGCATTAATGCATTTCAATAGAAAATAATGTCGGATCCGGCATTCCGGCAAGTGTTTTGGAATTTTGGACAGAGAAAATACCGCAATACGAGCATGCTGCGGTATTTTCTCTGTCCAAAAACCGTACAGTGACTGAACTGAAGACATCCTGATGCATACTGAACGGATTGCTCTCCATTGAGAATGCATGGGGATAAAACTGATCAGTTTTTTTCCGGTATTGAACTCCTAGGACAGAACTCAATACCAGAAAAGTTTAACGCAAGTGTGAAAGTGCCCTTAAAAAGTGACACATTTTAAAACATCTTAAGATGATATAATTTGTTTATCCCACGAGTCAGCTGTTTTCCTTATAGAGATAATGTCCCCTTTGGAAGTAGTTCACTCTCAATGATACTTATAAAGCTGTTGGTTAACTCAACAGATTAGATACATTTAGATGTTCATATTGTATTGTGACACAGTATGAGGTTTGGTCTGCGAAAACAGATATTTTCCACCCAGCATGTGCTGCTGGGCTTATATACAGCCAAGTGAGGTCAAATACCGGACCGGATTTTAAAGGCCGGTCCAGATTTTGGCAGCACCTGGCTGTCCTTAAATAGGCAGCTGGGCTCAGAAGCCATGTCATTGTATTGGGATCTGGGAGCCTTGTGTCTGGATGAAGGCTTGCTACCGATATGACTGCTTGTTTTGTCACTTGCCTAAAGTGTGAATAAAACACTGAACTGTTTGATCCAAAGAACTTGTTGTTGCCTCTATACTGCGTCCGCTAATCCTGTCTACCAGAGAGAGTCCCCACAGTATCCATTATGCTTTGCAAAACTCTGCCTTATTAGTAGCGGTACTACACTCGACCTTATTAATAGTGCTGTTTCTCAATAGTCAGTAATGCACACTTACTGTCAGTTACTGACATCTGCCAACCGTGGCGTCTCACGTGGTGATCAGTACACTGACCCCTGTTACCTCTTTCCTGTAGTTGATTCAGCTGCTGCAACCTCTACTCCCGGCTTTTATTTTCTGTAGCACCCAAACTCAGTACCTGGTGTCCCACGTGGTTTGCTCTGCTGGCACTTGGCGTCCCACGTGGTTTGCTCTGCTGGCACTTGGCGTCCCACGTGGTTTGCTCTGCTGGCACTTGGCGTCCCACATGGTTTGCTCTGCTGCCACTTGGCGTCCCACGTGTTCCAATATGCCGGTCTCGGACTTGTGAGTTTTCCTAATCGGATGGGGGACTCTAGGAGGAGGATTCAGTTCCCTGTGAAGCGCTTCAAATCATTTAATATAAAAAAAGTTTTTTCATGTATCTATGGATTTTAAATAAAGTTTAGGGATTGCAGGTATATCTCTAAAACACCAGACGCGTTTCAGAGTCGTGACCCACTCCTTCTTCGGTGGTTACTTGCATATGGATTTCCTGCCCACTTTTATAGTCCTCTTTATGGTCATCATGAAAACCCAAACTGGATTTCCTTCCCTTTTTTGGGGGTTTTTGGTTGCTCCAAATCGATCTTATTTGGTTTATATTGCTCCAAATATCTCAATTAACCTCTTCTTTATCTATATTGTAAGAGTTAGGTAGCAGGGTGGTCGTCTCTGGGATCGACGAGCACACTCTATCGAGCACAGATTCCAGGCAACCTCAGTTTTCCATCAGCTGTCCAGATTTATTGTCAGCGGGTGGTACATAAAATAACAAAATTCTATGCCTGTCCGGCTCTAACTATACAATCAGGAACTCCTGACTAACCTGGTGCCAGCCTAACACTGGGCACCGAACATAACCATATCGTTTGTACCACCTGTATGCTCTCAGAGACTCCCAGCAGTCCTGTTCCCAGGCAGAGTCAGAGCGACGTGTCTGTATTCTCCGCCTTATATCAGGCTAGCACACCTGAGGAGTGATTATCTGACAGCCCAAAACCCGGACTGTCCGGATGGAGTGGGGGGCCCAGCCTTCTCTCCCCACTCCAGCAACACAGGCCCTTAAAAAACAGTTTTTTTTTATACAAACCTGAATTTCAGAGATGTCTGCAAAGACCTCTGCTGAACATTTCCCTGTTGTTGTTTTTTTTTTTTTATGACAGAAGTGAGGAACCTTGGGCACACATAGACCCGTCCACTACTTCTCCAGACACTCTGTCACATGCTCAGATACAGTACAGGGTGTTCTTCTCCATCCCGTACCTGTGATGCAGCGTGCCGGACCGCAGGGGAAAACACGTGAGGCTCATGGTGGGCCGATGGGGATAGTGGTTGTTTGTACTCATGGTTAGCAGATGCCTTCCTGGGCTGGCGTACAGTGGATGGGAAGACGGCACGAGATCTTCCGGGGCACTCTCCGTTGCAGGGAACACCAGCCAGATGTTGGTTGAGGTGCCCTTGATGGTGGTGATGTTTAGGGGGCTTGTGGCTGGGCCCCTGTGTCTGTGACGTCAGCACCGTTAGGTGCAAATGTTGAGAGTAGTAATTGTAGCAATGATATGGAATAAAGAGACTAGAGAGTTTCAAGTAAACTCCTGGTATTTTACTGAAGCTGATCCACAGGTTATCAATGTATGAAAAGTCATTTACATCAGAGCAGCTTTTAAAATGATTCCCATTAGTTCTCAGAAGTTGCATGGGGACTAGCCCTTTATGACAATCAGTCTTTCTCTGTCTCTAGGCTCCCACTTAGAGGTTAATGCGGTTCTTATTGTACTGTATAATACTATACTTCAGTTTCCTTTTATAGGAATACTATATTCAGACAAATGATCCTTTTGCCTTTAAGTATGGTGGGTAGCTGATAGCTGGAGATCTCTCTCCAGCTCAAAGGAGGCTGGAGTCAGATACACGACAGTTACCTTCCTTTGTCAATATTTTCATTACCTCTCTGGGTTGTCTGGGGATACTGTGATCTTTTCCCTTCTATGGCTGGTACATAGAACTAAGGTGCAGGTTGTCCTCGGGCATCACACACACCTTCTTCTTCCTGCCCTCAGAACACACACTTAGTGTAGGGCAGAGTTAGCGCTTGGAGGCTTCTTAGAACCTCTCACTACCTATGCAACTTAATGAGAACCTGTTCACAAGGACAGTTTACATGAAACACAATCACAACATTAAGCAGTTTGTTTCAGGACACTGCTTCCCCCCTTCTATAACGTAAGTCGCACTCGACGCACTCTTGCCACGATGATGCATCACCTGAAAAACACAAAAAGAGCATGCATGCATGTACACAACACCATTAACACATACTTGTGGTTTCTCTTCTTTGGCTGTAAGAGAATTGGGTTAGGCATATCTATATCAGGGGCATCACAATATAAAACGAGTGACAAGGGCCGTAGTTTCTCTTGTAACTAGGGGAACTGGGGCGCTGACCTGGTACAGCAAACAGTAAGACCAGGATAGTCCATAAAATGAAACAATAAAGTAAACTCCTCAGGAGGCTCACAGGGCATGAGTCCATTCCCTGGGCATGAAGCACAAAGGTTGTAGAACATCACGGAGGGCTCTAGTACGTTAAAGTCCATCTCCGGGCACATGACTTGAACATTGCAAAAACATTAGGAAAGGAGTCTTTAGAGAGTCCTTAGGGCAAGGCAAATAATCACAGTAATGAGTCTCTTACTCTGGCTCTGTAGCTCCAAATTGTTGCAGGAATGTAACAAACAGTTAATCCCGATGTCGGGCAGGTAGTTTACCCTTGGTAAGTCATTCAGATACTCAAAGTGGCTGTGACTCTACAGGCCTTGGTTCAGGGTCCTCCGGTACATTTTGAGTTCCTGAAGATCCTTCGCGAAATAGTTCTTCTGGTTGACATTAGTCTTTGCAGGTACAAAAAAGTTAAGCCATGGTGTAAAGAACCAGTGTAGAGAATGTGAGTCCAAAATTAGTTTACCAATAGACTGTGTTGGTTCCTCTGGATCAGGTGACTTTTCAGGCACTTGGTCTGTGGATGGAGTCTCTTCTTGGATTGGAGCTTCTTCCTTCAAACACAGCTTGAGACGGTTGCGATGCACTATTCGTGGTGCTTTGTTCTCCTTGGTGATTTTGTAGATATCTGTCTCAGGATTACGAATACCTGTGACAATGTAGGGTTCTCTTTCCCATTTACTATCCAGTTTACTAGTGCGATAAATATTTTTCAGCCACACATGGTTACCAATTCTTAAAGGTTCTGCTTTTGCGGACTGATCATAGTCTTTCTGTTGCTTTTGGCGTACATTCGCCATGCGAATCTGAACAATCTCTTGGGCATCAGCTAGGCATTTTTGATGTTCACTGACCCAATCAGTTTGAGGTAGAGGATTGATAGAATCTGGAACTTGTACATCCAAGGTGAGATCTGAGGGTAATCTTCCTTGACAGCCAAACATAAGGTAATATGGAGTGTATCCAGTAGAACAGTGGATGGTGTTGTTGTAAATATACATCAATTGAGGTAGTAAAGTTGGCCAATCGGAGGCGTGGCCTGGTCGGGCATGTAAGAGGACGCGGTACTGAGAGGCTCACGTCCTGCCTTTTACAATTATCCTCCATCTGCAGCGCTAGCTGACAGCTCCACAAGCCTCTGGAAGACTCCACTAGGTGCGTGGACCTCGCCTGTGCCGACATGACACACACAGGAAAGAAGATGAAAGAGCAAAAGGACGCTGGGTCTCCTGCACCGCCGAAAAAAGATGGCGCCGCGTCGGTAGTGAGGGCCGCGGAGGTCGCGGTCCGTCTGGGTAAATATGCCCGTTCTTTATCAGTGCCCCCTCCAACAACGATAGCCACACCTTCTACGTGCACAGGGGATGCAACCCTGAAGTCCCCTGAAGGCGCTGAATGTGCGCATAAGGCCCTCAAAATGGCGGCCCAGCAATCAGATATTGGAAAGTCCACAGACAAAAAGGCTCTTCCCTGTGCTGCAGAGGCTACCCCTAAGGAGCTTGGGCATTCTGTTACTGATGGAATAGAACCCACAATTAAAATATATCTTTGTAGCTGTGCAGCACTGCAACAGTTCACTGGCTATCCTTACCACACATATGGGCAGTTTGCAAGAGAACGTCTCCCTCATCAGGTGAGATCTCAGGCAGGTCAATGAGAGGATTAAAGAGGTTGAAGATAGAGTGAGCACTATTGAAGATCAATTGCCACCTGTGAAAAGAGATCTTGGCAGAATTATACATAATGTGTCTTTACTGATGTCTAAAATGGATGACCTGGAAAATAGGTCACAGAGAAATAATCTCAGATTGGTCGGGGTCCCTGAAAAGGCAGAAGGGTCTGACCCAGTGGCATTTTTTGAAGATTGACTAACCCTTAAATGTGGCAAGGACTCTCTATCACGTATGTTTGCCATTGAAAGAGCACATAGAGTGCCATTCCGTGCTCCGCCACCGGGGGCCCCCCTCGTCCTTTGTTAGTTTTGATAAAATGACTACACTTTAGGGATAGAGACACCATTCTTAAGAAAGCCAGAGACCACCCTGAGCTTTTAATCAATGGAATTAAAGTTTCTATCTTTCCGGATTTTTCTGCTGAGTTTCACAAAAAGAGTAAAGTTCCAGGATGTGAAACGTCGTCTTCGGGACTTACAGATTTCTTATTCTATGTTGTACCCGGCCAAGCTGCGAGTGGTGGCGCATGGAGAAGTCTGCATATTGGAAACACCAATGGATGCGGCGCAGTGGGTGCAACGAACGCTCTCTTAAAGCCTCAACGATTACTGGACGAATATATTTTTTCACAGTCTTAGGAACTATGATGGATCCTACTTGGGTCAAGGGTCGTGTCCAATGAGTATAGTATACAGTTTGTATATTTTCTTGTGCTCTTGTCCTATCATAATGATCTATTATAGTAGTATGTACTGTATATTATAGCAACGCACTAATGATTGTTAGTGATAGGCTTCCTCTGTTCGATGATATCTTTGTATGCCTTAGAACATTTAGGGCATAGCTAAGAAATGTAAGATTCACAGGTTAGAGGAGTAACTGTGCCTACTGTTTTATTTAGTTTTTTCTCTCTCATTATGTTTTCGAACGTTTTTCTAACATGTAGGAGCCCGGCTACAGGAACTTTTTGTGCCCTAAATGTAATTTTCTGGAGCACGTTCTTGATAACTGAATATATGTTAATGATGTTAATATGGGGTTTGGCATCGGGTGGGACTGGCGATGAATTGGTTTTGGGGGAGACGGTGGAATGAATACCAGAGCTCCCGAGATAGTTCTTCTGACATTATGTCCTACTGTAAAGAATATGGCTGACAAACTTAAAATAGTATGGTGGAATGTAAGGGGATTAGGAGATGTAATAAAGCGAGCTGCGATATTTTTAGCGTTACAACATTTACAGCCTACAGTAATTTGTTTGTCGGAGACACATCTGATTCCCACTAATACTCATTTACTACATAAACCATCTTTTGGAGTTGGTGCGTGGAGACTTAACCCTTTTTGGCTGCAGCTGGTGGATGGGGAGGGGGATATTACGGAGGAGATCAGGAAATTTTTTACAAATAATATAGGGTCGGCACCTATGGGAGTAGTAGGGGATGCAGGTAAAGCATTTATCCATGGTCTATACATTCAGCGGATTAGTCACCATAAAACAAAATCCAGGGAAACCCTAAATCAGCTTCAAGACCTAGTCATGGAAACGGAAAGGAGATTTGTCGAATATCCGTCACATAAACATGAGGCGTCGTTTGTGGAGGCGCAGACAGATTTAAAGGAACATCTACTTCGCATTGCGGATCATAGACGTTTCTTTCTTAAACAAAAATACTTTGAGGCTGGGGAAAGCTCTGGCAGACTATTGGCCAGGATCGTCAGGGCACAGGATGGTCCATCCAAAATTCTGTCCATCCAAAGAACTGATGGATCTTTGGCCACAACGGACTCTGATATCCTGACAGTATTCCATACAGACTATCAAACTTTATACAAAACCTACAAAAGACGGAGCTCGCCGCGTACTGTTATCAAAATATATAAATACTTTATTGAATTCATAACATGATATATATAAGCGACATAGTCATTAAAAACTGGTAGAAACACCACCCTGATGGGACATAGGCTACATATAAATATTGGCATGTAACTATGCATAGACAGTATACGGCGAATGGATAAATGAATGACACAACGGTAGATCTCATATGGTTGTGTGGTGCATATCTATGGGAGACAGCAGGCCTGCAAAGTGGTTACCAATGATACTGCGAGACCACAGAAAATGCACCGTGATTCCAACCCATAAACCCAATGTACATGGAAAATGAGAGGAGACCTACCAGGTGAAATGCCGTATGTCCACAAACAGTATGGCGGTTCCCCCGACGCGCGTTTCGGCGTGCTTTCGTCAGGGGGTAACGCCATCACTGTGGAGCACAGGTTTTAGACCCCTTTCCACCAATCAGGTCCATGTCCAGTGATTTATTCCCTAAGTCACCTGGATGTCTGTTGACTGCGCCGTGAGCGGGCTGTCGCACAGGAACCTCCCCCGGCTGGCGTCATGTCGCGACTCACACCACGTGACAGAAGTCACGTGATGTGGTGGTTGAACGTCAAGACGCAGGGCGGCAGGGGCCGTTCTCCGCCCCGCGCACGCATCCAGAGGAGGAGGGAAATGGACCGGGCTGCAGCCATAGGGAAATGTACTCCCCCTACTGGCTGTCAGTATAA
Organism: Bufo gargarizans; assembly: GCF_014858855.1. Classification (NCBI taxonomy): domain Eukaryota; kingdom Metazoa; phylum Chordata; class Amphibia; order Anura; family Bufonidae; genus Bufo; species Bufo gargarizans. Next base: position 59,761,269 of record NC_058081.1, on the reverse strand, counting down.
AACTATATATATAGACGTCACGGTTCGTCTACGGCCAATCAATATTACATTAAGGTAAACAGTATCAATAAGTGATATATCTATCCATTCCATGAATTACAAATATAGATGTACAAATAGATGTTATAGAAGTTTAAGATATTCCCTAAAAAATACATTTGCATATGTAAAGGAATGTGTTGTGAAAAAGAGGGGGAAAAGGGCAAAATAATATAAACAGAATAATATATAAATAGATAAATAAATACCAGTATAATTTATATTATATGTACATATCATTAAAAATGCCAAATACACAATAAATTAGACAAGAATCGTGCATAAGAAACCTGATGTGATGAAGGGTGTATACCAATGAATATAAGTGAAAAAATACAAAATGTCAAATGAAGACATGAGGCCCCTTTCACACGGGTGTTGCAGGAAAATGTGCGGGTGCGTTACGGGAACACCCGAGATTTTTCTGCGCAAGTGCAAACCATTGTAATGCGTTTTGCACTCGCGTGAAAAAAATCGTGCATGTTTGGTACCCAAACCTGAACTTCTTCACAGAAGTTCAGGCTTGGGATCGGTGTTCTGTAGATTGTATTATTTTCCCTTATAACATGGTTATAAGGGAAAATAATAGCATTCTGAATACAGAATGCATAGTACAATAGCGCTGGAGGAGTTAAAAAATAAATAAAAATGATTTAACTCACCTTAGTCCACTTGTTCGCGTAGCCGGCATCTCTTCTGTCTTCTTTGCTGAACAGGACCTGGGGTGAGCATTAATTACATGAACAGGACCTGTGATGATGTCACTCCGGTCATCACATGTTCCATCACATGATCTTTTACCATGGTGATGGATCATGTTGATGGAACATGTGATGACCGGAGTGACATCATCACAGGTCCTGTTCATGTAATTAATGCTCACCCCAGGTCCTGTTCAGCAAAGGAGACAGAAGGAGATGCCGGGCTACACGAACAAGTGGACTAAGGTGAGTTAAATATATATATATTTTTTAACCCCTCCAGCGCTATTTGACTATGCATTCTGTATTCAGAATGCTATTATTTTCCCTTATAACATAAAATAATAATGATCGGGTCTCCATCCACTTGCTTGCGTATGCTTGCGATTTTCACGCAACCCCGTTCATTTCTATGGGGCCTGCGTTACGTGAAAAACGCACAAAATAGAGCATGTTGCGATTTTCACGCAACGCATAAGTGATGCGTGAAAATCACCGCTCATGTGAACATCAGGTGAGGGTTCCCCTACACTGGAGCACCCCATCTATCATCCCAAATAAATACAATGGGTATAGGAAAATTCAAAAAATAAAAAATTATGGCGATGGGTCAGGACCACTCCAGACATCAAAGTCTAAAAACGACAAGGCAGCCGGGTCCTATGTAAAAACAAGAGGTGTTCCACTCTGGACATGGATGGAGAGATCTTCTATTTTCTGGGGTGTATAGTAACCTGATCTTATTATCTGTCCAAAAATATGTCCATCCAAAGAACTGATGGATCTTTGGCCACAACGGACTCGGATATCCTCAGTATTCCATACGTACTATCAAACTTTATATCAAACTAAGTCGACAGTAGACTCCCAAAATATTACAAACTATCTTTGGGAAGAACCACACCCCCAGAAGAAGGTGTTTCCGCCGAAACGCTTGCCGGGGAGTGTGGTCCTCCTTGTGGTGACAGCAACATTATGGGTAAGCTTAATTTGCACTATGTGAATATATTCTGCTTGATGTGGGCGCTATCATAAACCTTTGTTTGGTTCCTGCTTTTGCAGGCTGTATACTTGTTGCACTTGGCACTTTACAACTGTTTAGTATATAGACCAGGCATCCTCAAACTGTGGCCCTCCAGCTGTTGTAAAACTACAACTCCCACAATGCCCTGCTGTACGATGATACCTGTAGGCTGTTCTGGCATGCTGGGAGTTGCACTTTTGCAACAGCTGGAGGGCCGCAGTTTGAGGATGCCTGATATAGACATTCACAGGCCTTCATCCATTGGCTTATGTATACTCTGTCAGCTAGGAGGTATCACATATTTTGTGTGTGTCTTGTTATCTTTATATTTACAGTTGAAAGAAAAAGTATGTGAACCCTTTGGAGATATGGATTTCTGCACAAATTGGTCATACAATGTGATCTGATCTTCATCTAAGTCACAACAATAGACAATCACAGTCTGCTTAAACTAATAACACATAAAGAATTAAATGTTACCCTGTTTTTATTGAACACACCATGTAAACATTCACAGCGCAGGTGGAAAAAGTATGTGAACCCCTAGACTAATGACATCTCCAAGAGCTAATTGGACTGAGATGTCAGCCAATTGGAGTCCAATCAATGAGATGAGATTGGAGGTGTGAGTTACAGCTGCCCTGCCCTATAAAAAACACACACCAGTTCTAGATTTGCTTTTCACAAGAAGCATTGCCTGATGTGAATGATGCCTCGCACAAAAGAGCTCTCAGAAGACCTACGATTAAGAATTGTTGATTTGCATAAAGCTGGAAAGGGTTATAAAGCTATCTCCAAATGCCACGGTACGACAAATTGTCTATAAATGGAGAAAGTTCAGCACTGCTGCTACTCTCCCTAGGAGTGGCCGTCCTGTAAAGATGACTGCAAGAGCACAGTGCAGACTACTCAATGAGGTGAAAAAGAATCCTAGAGTGTCAGCTAAAGACTTACAAAAGTCTCTGGCATATGATAACATCCCTGTTAGCGAATCTACGATACGTAAAACACTAAACAAGAATGGATTTCATGGGAGGATACCACAGAGGAAGCCACTGCTGTCAAAAAAAACATTGCTGTACGTTTTCAGTTTGCACAAGAGGATGTTCCACAGCAGGACTGGCAAAATATTCTGTGGACAGATGAAACCAAAGTTGAGTTCTTTGGAAGAAACACACAACACTATGTGTGGATAAAAAGAGGCACAGCACACCAACATCAAAACCTCATCCCAACTGTGAAGTATGGTGGTGGGGGCATCATGGTTTGGGACTGCTTTGCTGTGTCAGGGCCTGGACGGATTGCCATCATCGAAGAAAAAATGAATTCCCAAGTTTATCAAGACATTTTGCAGCAGAACTTAAGGCCATCTGTCCACCAGCTATAGCTCAACAGAAGATGGGTGTTGCAACAGGACAACGACCCAAAGCATAGAAGTAAATCAACAACAGAATGGCTTAAACAGAAGAAAATACGCCTTCTGGAGTGGCCCAGTCAGAGTCCTGACCTTAACCTGGTTGAGATGCTGTGGCATGACATCAAGAAAGCGATTCACACCAGACATCCCAAGAATATTACTGAACTGAAGCAGTTCTGTAAAGAGGAATGGTCAAGAATTACTCCTGACCGTTGTGCACGTCTGATCTGCAACTACAGGAAACGTTTGGTTGAAGTTATTGCTGCCAAAGGAGGTTCAACCAGTTATTAAATCCAAGGGTTCACATACGTTTTCCATCTACACTGTGAATGTTTACATGGTGTGTTCAATAAAAACATGGTAACATTTAATTCTTTGTTTGTTATTAGTTTAAGCAGACTGTGATTGTCTATTGTTGTGACTTAGATGAAGATCAGATCACATTTTTTGACCAATTTGTGCAGAAATCCATATAATTCCAAAGGGTTCACATACTTTTTCTTGCAACTGTATGTACTCAATAAAATTTATTTTTATATATATTGCCTTTTAACCCCTTAAGGACATAGGACGTACCGGTACGCCCTATTTCCCGAGTCCTTAAGGACACAGGACGTACCGGTACGTCCTGACTTAAAATCGGGATTCCGGCGCCACGGGGGTTAATCGGAACGGGGCGCCGGCTGAAATCATTCAGCCGGCATCCCGTAACAACGCAGGGGGGGGTCATTTGACCCCCCCGTGTCGGCGATCGCAGCAAACCGCAGGTCAATTCAGACCTGCGGTTTGCTGCGCTTTTTGCAGTTTCTGATCCCTGCGGTCCCTGACCGCGGGGATCAGAAACTTTAGAGTGCCTAAAATCAATATAGTACACCCCCCCTGCACCCCTGCACGATTTGATGGCGGCGGGTGGTGCAGGGGGGGTGTCGCAGGCGGTGGGGGCGTTGCGGGAGGCGGGCGGTGCGGCAGGCGGGATCGCGATCCCCCGCCCGCCTCCCATTGCGTAATCGTTGGTGTACAGTGGGTATACCAGGGTGCCAGCACATTGCTGGCACCCTGGTATAAACGGCTGACATCGTTGATGCGATGTCAGCCGTTTAACCCTTTCCATACAGCGGTCCGCACGGACCGCTGTATGGAAAAGGTTAACAGTAAGAGGGAGCTCCCTCCCTCTCCGATCAGGGGGCTGCTGTGCCTTTGCAGCCCCCCGATGGGAGAGGGAGAGAGCCCCCAGACAGCCCCCCGACACCCCCGTCCTCACCCTTCCCCGTCTGCGAAGTTGTGGCAGACGGGGAAGGTTCCCATGGCAACAGGACGCCTGCTCAGGCGTCCTGCTGTCCATGGTGCTGAACAGATCTGTGCTGAAAGCATAGATCTGTTCAGTGTAAGTAAAATACAGTGCAGTACCCTATATAGAGTACAGTACTGTATTATACGGACATCAGACCCACTGGATCTTCAAGAACCAAGTGGGTCTGGGTCAAAAAATAAAAAAAATAAGTGAAAAAAGTTAAGATAAAAAAAAAACATTTATCACTGAATAAAAAAAAATAAACTACACATATTAGGTATCGCCGCGCCCGTAACGACCTGATCTATAAAAATAAAAAAATAAAAACTATGAGAAAATTGAAATTTTGCCCACCTTACTTCCCAAAAAAGGTAATAAAAGTGATCAAAAAAGTCGCATGTACACCAAAATAGTACCAATCAAACCGTCATGTTATCCCGCAAAAAATGAGACCCTACTCAAGATAATCGCCCAAAAACTGAAAAAACTATGGCTCTTAGACTATGGAAACACTAAAACATCATTTTTTTTGTTTCAAAAATAAAATCATTGTGTAAAACCTACATAAATAAAAATAAAGTATACATATTAGGTATTGCCGCGTCCGTATCGACCGGCTCTATATAAATATCACATGACCTAACCCCTCAGGTGACCACCGAAAAAAAAAAAAAAAAAAACTGTGTAAAAAAAGAAATTTTTTGCCATCTTACGTCACAAAAAGTGTAATAGCAAGCGATCAAAAAGTCATATGCACCCCAAAATAGTGCCAATCAAACTGTCATCTTATCCCACAAAAAAATTAGACCCTACTCAAGATAATCGCCCAAAAACTGAAAAAACTATGGCTCTCAGACTATGGAGACACTAAACAATTTTTGGGTTTTAAAAATGAAGTTATTGTATAAAACTTACATAAATAAAAAAAATTGTATACATATTAGGTATCGCTGCGTCCGTGACAACCTGCTCTATAAAATTACCACGTGATCTAACCTGTCAGATAAATGGTGTAAATAACAAAAAAAAAAAACGTGCCAAAAAAGCTATTTCTTGTTACCTTGCCGCACAAAAAGTGTAATATAGAGCAACCAAAAATCATATGTACCCTGAACTAGTACCAACAATACTGCCACCCTATTCCGTACTTTCTAAAATGGGGTCACTTTTTTGGAGTTTCTACTCTAGGGGTGCATCAGGGGGGCTTCAAATGGGACATGGTGTCAAAAAACCAGTCCAGCAAAATCTGCCTTCCAAAAACCGTATGGCATTCCTTTCCTTCTGCGCCCTGCCGTGTGCCCGTACAGCGGTTTACAACCACATATGAGGTGTTTCTGTAAACTACAGAATCAGGGCCATAAATAATGAGTTTTGTTTGGCTGTTAACCCTTGCTTTGTAACTGGAAAAAAAATATTAAAATGGAAAATCTGCCAAAAAAGTGAAATTTTGAAATTGTATCTCTATTTTCCATTAAATCTTGTGCAACACCTAAAGGGTTAACAAAGTTTGTAAAATCAGTTTTGAATACCTTGAGGGGTGTAGTTTCTTAGATGGGGTCACTTTTATGGAGTTTCTACTCTAGGGGTGCATCAGGGGGCTTCAAATGGGACATGGTGTCAAAAAAACTGTCCAGCAAAATCTGGCTTCCAAAAACCATACGGCGTACCTTTCACTCTACGCCCCGCTGTGTGGCCGTACAGTAGTTTACGGCCACATATTGGGTGTTTCTGTAAACGGCAGAGTCAGGGCAATAAAGATACAGTCTTGTTTGGCTGTTAACCCTTGCTTTGTTAGTGGAATAAATGGGTTAAAATGGAAAATTAGGCAAAAAAAATGAAATTCTCAAATTTCATCCCCATTTGCCAATAACTCTTGTGCAACACCTAAAGGGTTAACGAAGTTTGTAAAATCAGTTTTGAATACCTTGAGGGGTGTAGTTTCTTAGATGGGGTCACTTTTATGGAGTTTCTACTCTAGGGGTGCATCAGGGGGCTTCAAATGGGACATGGTGTCAAAAAAACTGTCCAGCAAAATCTGGCTTCCAAAAACCATACGGCGTACCTTTCACTCTACGCCCCGCTGTGTGGCCGTACAGTAGTTTACGGCCACATAGGGGGTGTTTCTGTAAACGGCAGAGTCAGGGCAATAAAGATACAGTCTTGTTTGGCTGTTAACCCTTGCTTTGTTAGTGGAAAAAATGGGTTAAAATGGAAAATTAGGCAAAAAAATTAAATTCTCAAATTTCATCCCCATTTGCCAATAACTCTTGTGCAACACCTAAAGGGTTAACGAAGTTTGTAAAATCAGTTTTGAATACCTTGAGGGGTGTAGTTTATAGAATGGGGTCATTTTTGGGCGGTTTCTATTATGTAAGCCTCACAAAGTGACTTCAGAGCTGTAGTGGTCCCTAAAAATTGGGTTTTTGTAAATTTCTGAAAAATTTCAAGATTTGCTTCTAAACTTCTAAGCCTTGTAACATCCCCAAAAAAAAAAAAATATCATTCCCAAAATAATTCAAACATGAAGTAGACATATGGGGAATGTTAAGTCATCACAATTTTTGGGGATATTACTATGTATTACAGAAGTAGAGAAACTGAAACTTTGAAATTTGCTAATTTTTCAAAATTTTTGGTAAATTAGGTATTTTATTATGCAAAAAAATTAATTTTTTTGACTTTATTTTACCAGTGTCATGAAGTACAATATGTGACGAAAAAACAATCTCAGAATGGCCTGTATAAGTAAAAGCGTTTTAAAGTTATCAGCACTTAAAGTGACACTGGTCAGATTTGCAAAAAATGGCCTGGTCCTTAAGGTGAAAATGAGCCTGGTCCTTAAGGGGTTAAGGACTCTTGTTTCGCTGTAGGTTTACCTGGAAGAGTTTATTGGCAGAATGAGGAGTCCCTAAGAATGATGCGTGCCCGACATAGACATCTCTTCTTGTGAACATCCTCAATAGTAGGAAGTGGAATCCCTGTGATGCGTTGGGTGGTTATCACCACCCGCTGCAGTGCCTTGCTGTCAGCAACAGAGCAATTCCCATACCAGACTGTGACACAGTTGGTCAGGATGCTCTTTATCGCACAGTGATAGAAGTTAGTATATCAGCAGACAGGTGGTTTTTCTTCAGTGTCCTAAAAAAAAAGAGGCGGAGATGTTGGTTGACCAGGACAGATTCTGAGAGATGTACAGTCGTGGCCAAAAGTTTTGAGAATGACACAAATATTAGTTTTCACAAAGTTTGCTGCGAAACTGCTTTTAGATCTTTGTTTCAGTTGTTTCTGTGATGTAGTGAAATATAATTACATGCACTTCATACGTTTCAAAGGCTTTTATTGACAATTACATGACATTTATGCAAAGAGCCAGTATTTGCAGTGTTGGCCCTTCTTTTTCAGGACCTCTGCAATTCGACTGGGCATGCTCTCCATCAACTTCTGGGCCAATTCCTGACTGATAGCAACCCATTCTTTCATAATCACTTCTTGGAGTTTGTCAGAATTAGTGGGTTTTTGTTTGTCCACCCGCCTCTTGAGGATTGACCACAAGTTCTCAATGGGATTAAGATCTGGGGAGTTTCCAGGCCATGGACCCAAAATGTCAACGTTTTGGTCCCCGAGCCACTTAGTTATCACTTTTGGCTTATGGCACGGTGCTCCATCGTGCTGGAAAATGCATTGTTCTTCACCAAACTGTTGTTGGATTGTTGAAAGAAGTTGCTGTTGGAGGGTGTTTTGGTACCATTCTTTATTCATGGCTGTGTTTTTGGGCAAAATTGTGAGTGAGCCCACTCCCTTGGATGAGAAGCAACCCCACACATGAATGGTCTCAGGATGCTTTACTGTTGGCATGACACAGGACTGATGGTAGCGCTCACCTTTTCTTCTCCGGACAAGCCTTTTTCCTGATTCCCCAAAGAATCGGAAAGAGGCTTTATCGGAGAATATGACTTTGCCCCAGTCCTCAGCAGTCCATTCACCATATTTTCTACAGAAGATCAATCTGTCCCTGATGTTTTTTTTGGAGAGAAGTGGCTTCTTTGCTGCCCTTCTTGACACCAGGCCATCTTCCAAAAGTCTTCGCCTCACTGTGCATGCAGATGCGCTCACATTTGCCTGCTGCCATTCCTGAGCAAGCTCTGCACTGGTGGCACTCCGATCCCGCAGCTGAATCCACTTTAGGAGACGATCCTGGCGCTTGCTGGACTTTCTTGGACGCCCTGAAGCCTTCTTAACAAGAATTAAACCTCTTTCCTTGAAGTTCTTGATGATCCTATAAATTGTTGATTGAGGTGCAATCTTAGTAGCCACAATATCCTTGCCTGTGAAGCCATTTTTATGCAACGCAATGATGGCTGCATGCGTTTCTTTGCAGGTCACCATGGTTAACAATGGAAGAACAATGATTCCAAACATCATCCTCCTTTTAACAGGTCAAGTCTGCCATTTTAACCCAATCAGCCTGACATAATGATCTCCAGACTTGTGCTCATGAACATTTTCACCTGAGTTAACAAGATGATTACTGAAATGATCTCAGCAGGTCCTTTAATGACAGCAATGAAGGGGCGTGGCCGTGAAGCCGAGGAGTATGGCCGCTTGATTTCAGAGCTCCTGCTCCTGCTTAGCGTTTTTCATCAGCATTACCCTCACACTGTGCTTCTCAAAGTGCCATTTGTCCCAATCGGTACCGGAACCTGCCCTGATGATGACTAGAGGCAAGAGGGGCATGAAGAAGCAAGGGAAGCTTGAATTTTTCTTCGGTCCAGACCGAGACAAAGATGGCGCCGGCGCGAGGGCCTCACAGGCCGAATCCTTCCCTAGCCCGCTTTCATCAGCAAGCACCGGATCTCCCCGTGCATCGGAAGATGGCAGCTTGTTACACCAGAGCCCACGGGGACCACCGCTCCAGGCTGAGTCGGGTGAGCGCGTTATTATTCAGAGTGCGGGAGACAGGACGGGACACGCTGTTGGGGCTTCTCCTACCCAGACCGCCACTCGTTCACCATCAAAGAGCCCGGCGAAACAGAGACCCAGACTTCAGGGCCCTGAGATCCCGGGAGCTACCTCTAACAACCTAATTGAAGCTCTGAGCAGCTTTCCAACGGACGATAAGCCTGCGTCCAGTATGCTGCTTAAGGACATGTTCTTGGCTTTTAATAATTCAATGGCGTCCCACAGCTCGCAATTACTTGTACCTATTCACTCTTCGGTCAGTGACTTGGGACACAGAGTGCAGCACATTGAAACTAAGATGGGGGAGTTTGCTGAATCCCATAATAGCCTGATTGACTCGCATGATTCCCAGTCTGACGAAATTGTGTTCCTTAAAGCGAAAGTTGCTGATTTAGAGGACCGCTCACGCAGAAACAATTTGAAGCTGCGTGGCGTGCCGGAATCTGTTCCAGCCACAGAGCTGCAAACTTACATCAAATCACTGATTAAACTCTTACTACCTGACTGCACTGACCAGGATCTTATCATAGATCGTGCACACAGAGTAGCGAAACCCAAGCACCTGCCGGATGACACACCGAGAGATGTGCTAGCTCGTCTGCACTTTTTTCATACTAAAGAAGATTCTCTGGCGGCGGCAAGGAAGCTGGAAGTTTTGCCGGACCCCTATCAGCAAGTAAAATTGTTTGCGGATTTATCCATGGCTACTCTTCAACTGCGCCGTGCATTGGCACCCATCACCATAGCGTTGCGGGAGCACGCAATCCAGTACAGATGGGGTTACCCAGTGAAATTGCTGGTCCAACAAAATGGCACCTTAACGGTTATCCGCTCGGTGGAAGAGGGGAAAGCTGTACTTGCCGCGTGGAACATTGCAGTGGCGGAGGTTCCGCAAGTGAAACAACTTCATCATCTATCCGAGGAGGGAGAATGGCATCGTGTTGAACACAGAAGGCAGAAGAAGCACCGTTGAGTGGTTTTATTTTCTTCAGGCTCTTGCCAATATCCAGCAGGAGGAGGATCTTGTTCTACTTGTATGAGTCTCCTGGTGGTAGGCAAGACTGTCTTTTCCCCATATTGTTTACAAGGGGTTAATGTGCGCATACCCTTGTATTACTCTAACACTGTCCTACTATACGGGCAGTCTGTTTATAATGTTCATGTTCTTCTTTTATCCCTTTTATTATGTTCTGTCATGTCATGCCAATTGTACTGTATACTGATTGCATTGTGGAACTATGGCCTGCGTTTCCCTCCATATCGTCCGTGTGACTTTTTCTTAGCTAAACCTGAATATTTAGATGGTACTTAAAATTGTCTCGATTAATGTCCGGGGCCTGAATAGCCCATATAAAAGAAGGATGATGTGGAGGGAAGCGCTGTCATCTAAATGCGATATCTTTTGCGCACAAGAGACGCATATCATTAGTGCAGATGCAGAAAGGCTGAAAAACCCTGCTTTTCCGGTATTGATCCACTCTCATGGTCCAGGGAAGAAGAGAGGAGTGCTCTTGGCAATTAAGAATTCAGTTGCACATGTAGAAAAAAGAACAGTGGTAGATGTGGGAGGTCGTTATGTTATACATATTTGCTCTATAAACAATATCACCTACACGATAGTGGGAGTGTATGCTCCTAATATAAGACCTATCCGATTCTTGAATAAACTCTTCAAGAAAATTCAAAGTTTGAAGGAAGGCCGATTAGTCGTTTGCGGAGACTTTAACATTGTCCCGGATCCGCATCAGGATTCCACTGCTGCTGCGAGAACCGGTTCGGATGCACTGGCTAACACCTTAGTAGAAAATTCACTTTATGATATTTGGCGTGTCCACCATGCATCAGAAAGGGATTTTTCATATTTTTTGCCAGCACATAAATCCTATTCTCGCATTGACCTAATCTTAACGGACAGGATTTCTCTAGCGGCGTCCAAAAATTCTTCCATTGGGTCAATTACGTGGTCCGACCACGCCCCAGTTTCGCTAGAACTAGCTGATGAGTACACCTCCCCCCCAAACCCACTTTGGAGAGCTAATGAGTTCATCTTAGCCAATAACAAATTCCAACCAGAAGTGAAGGCTGTCCTGGCGGAATACTTTAAATTTAATGCTAATTCTGGCCCCAGTCCAACCACTGTTTGGGTAGCCCACAAGGCATTTGTAAGGGGCATTTTATTGAAAATAGGACACCGGTATAAAAAACTGAGGGAAAAACACCAAAATGAGCTTTTAGTGCAAATCCAAACCTTAGAGAATAAAAATAAGCTTTCCCCATCGGTAGAGCTATCTGACAAACTTAGATTGCTTAGATCGCAACTACGCGAATGTTTTCTTCATTCCTATGAACTCTCCTTAAAGAAAACAAAAACTAAATTCTACTCTCAGGCCAACAAGGCAGGGAAGTTGCTAGCAAGCAGGGTTAAGGCTCGGGCTTTAAAGTCGAAAATTCCATTCCTTTGGGATACGGCTAAATCGCATAAACTATACGACCCAAAATCTATAGCAAACAGATTTATGTCTTACTACTCACAACTGTACAACTTAAAAGAAGAGCCGGGTTTTCTCCCTGTAACTAAGGATGCAATAGATAATTTTTTGAATACATTGATTATTGCATCCTTGGATACGTCCCAGAAAAAATCCCTATGCAGTCCCGTAACACAAGAGGAAATTGCTAGAATAATAAAGAACCTGCCGAATCAAAAAAGTCCTGGCCCTGATGGGCTTCCGAATTCTTACTATAAAACCTTTTTAGATACACTACTCCCTCACCTTCAGGCAGCCCTGTCTGGTGCCATGTCGACAGGTAAGATGCCTAATGAAATGTTGGAAGCGGTTATTGTTACTTTACCCAAACCTGGAAAAGAACCTTCTGTACCCCAAAATTTCCGCCCCATTTCCCTACTCAACACTGACCTTAAGATCTATGCAAAGATCTTAGCTGCCCGTTTAGCAGATATCATCTCTACCCTGGTTGCCCCTGACCAAGTGGGGTTTGTGAAAGGGCGCCAAATCACAGACAACTCAAGGAGAGTCTTGAATCTAATTGATTTTGCTAACAGATCTAGGACGCCGACGGTGCTGGTCACTCTGGATGCCGAGAAGGCTTTTGACCGAGTTAATTGGGAATGGGTCTTCTCGGTACTCCGTAAAATGGGCTTCCCCGATACTACTCTGCAAGCTATACGAGTGCTTTACTCGAATCCATCTGCCCGTGTATTAGCGAATGGAGAACTATCTGATTCCTTTGCACTGTCCAATGGCACCAGACAGGGCTGTCCCCTATCGCCCTTAATCTTTATTTTATCTTTGGAACCGTTGGCACAGGCAATTCGCCAATCAGCAATGGTAAACGGGGTTAGAGTAGGAGATAGACAGCATAGCATATCTATGTATGCGGATGACATAATCTTATCTTTGACCAACCCTCAGGTTTCTCTAAGGACCGTGATGGAAATTATCCGCTCCTACGGTGCCCTTTCGTATTATAAAATAAACAAAAGTAAATCTCAAGCCCTCCCAATAGGTATTCCGGATGGAATCTTGGCGCAAATGCATAAAGAATTCACTTTGGATTGGCAAACTAAGACAGTCCGGTATTTAGGGTTTAATGTAACTGCCACCCCCCCAAGAATTATACAAAGCTAACTTCCCTTCCCTGCTAAGCTCACTTCAACCAGAGTTAGACAGCATGGCTAGGGCGGAACTGTCATGGCTTGGTCGTATTGCGGCATTTCAACAACACACCCTCCCCAAAATGTTATATTTATTCCGCACCATTCCTGTACCTATTCCGATGTCCTTTTTCCACTCAGCCAACAAGATGTTAAATTCCTTTATTTGGAGCAAATCAAAACCAAGAGTGGCAAGGTGTATAATGAACAGACATAGAAGAAGTGGCGGAGCGGGGCTGCCGAACCTTTATGACTACTATTTGGCATCTAGAGTAAATCAACTAAAAGATTGGTGGAAAGAGGACATAAGGAAACACTGGGTACATATCGAACAATCGCAGGTTCCAGGCCGTAGCTTACGCGCATTACTCATGGCTGCGTTACACGGAAGCTATACGGCTACACAACCCGCTTATTATATCTCTACATCATTAGCAATTTGGCAAACATACCATAGCAAAGGAAGTGGTGACCCAACATCTATGGCGCACTTAGTGCCAATAGAGTCTTTACAGCATCTTGCCACGGATTTAAATCTAAAGACGTGGATAGATAAAGGGATAAAACTGGTAGCTGATGTGATCTCAGATTCGACTTTAATGCCCTTTGGTACAATCACACGCAGGTTTAATATCCCCCCCCAGTGAAACCTTTTCTTACATTAAGCTTCAACATGTCTTAGGGGACAATCCGTCTTTTAGCCTCAAAGGGAATATCCAACTATTAACTCGTTGGTCTGCGGCGGACCATGTACAAACGGGGATTCGATTCCTATACATGTATTTAGGGGATAAAGACCGGTTTATCAAAACGACTCCTCTCTTAGGCCTCATGCACACGACCGTTGTGTGCACCCGTGGCCGTTGTGCCGTTAGACGTTTTTTTCTGCGGCTCCATTGACTTTCAAAGGGGCCGTTGAAAACTCGGCTTGTGCACCGTTTTTACACCGCGCCCGTGACCCGTGTTTCTAGGCCGTGAAAAAAATATGACCTGTCCTATTTTTTTCACGGCCAACGGTTCACGGGCCCATTCAAGTCAATGGGTCCGTGAAAATCACGGATGCACCCAAGATTGTCATCCGTGTCCGTGATCCGTGTCCGTGATCCGTGTCCGTTTTTTCCTATCATTTCAATGGCAAACTTGACTTAGAATTTTATTTCATTTTTCATGTCCGTGGATCCTCCAAAAATCACGGCAGACCCACGGAAGAAAAAACGGGCACGGATCACGGTACAGCGGAACCACGTTTTGCGGGACGTTAAAAAAAACGGTTGTGTGCATGAGGCCTTATCATGGGAAAAAGATCTGAAGACATCAATTTCGCTGGCACAGTGGAGATCTGCTTACAAACTGGCGATGTCTGTCTTCAGGTGTTCCTCACATGTAGAAGCCTATATCAAAACCGCGCTCAGATGGTATTATACGCCGGTTCGATTAAAGGTGCTCTATCCTACTGTTAGTGCTTATTGTTGGAGGGGGTGTGGGGAGCAAGGGTCACTTTATCATATCCTATGGTCTTGTCCGAAAGTTCACCCCCTTTGGACCCAGGTATTCGCTAAGGTATCCGAGATTGCTGGCTGTCGGATCTCTCCAGGCCCCGCTTTGGCCCTTCTCTTCATTGATCTTGATAAGTTACCTCTTCGGACTAGAGTTATAGTAGCCCATCTATTGATAGCAACCAAATTAGCAATTACAAGAAACTGGAAAAGCAAAAATATCCCGGTTGTGCACGAAATTGTACGGTCAGTAGACTTGACCAGGTCATATGAGTACATGATTGCCCACCAAGCGTTTCAAGTTGACCGTCACCTTAAAGCCTGGGGGGCCTGGAGGGGTCTGACTCCATCGATTCAGGAGAGAATCGGAGTGGGGTGAGAAGGATGTATTATTTTGGAGTGGATTAGCCTTTGGAATTTCCTGTCTGCAGTAGTGCACTTGGACATAGCACTAACATTCATTTTTCCCATTGACGATATGATGTACTGAATGTATGACATGACTTTGTTTATATGTTATATTTTATTCCGTATTTTATTTATTCGTATTTTTATTTCTTCCCCTTTATGCTTTCTGAGCAAATTAATGTTTTAGAATTGAACTTACCTATGTTTTCTGTTAAAACTTGAAAACTCTGGAGAAATGTGCTCTTATTGCTTTAATGTACTTGTAACCTGTACACTTTGTATGTGAGCAGATTCTCTACTAATAAAAAACTATTGGAACTAATGACAGCAATGAAATGCAGTGGAAAGGTTTTTTTGGGATTAAGTTAATTTTCATGGCAAAGAAGGACTATGCAATTCATCTGATCACTCTTCATAACATTCTGGAGTATATGCAAATTGCTATTATAAAAATTTAAGCAGCAACTTTTCCAATTTCCAATATTTATGTAATTCTCAAAACTTTTGGCCAAGACTGTAGGTCCCCAGGAAAGCTGGAAACCCGTTCAACAGCCATGCCATTTATATGTATGGGGTCATGGGTGTCTCTCTTCTTCTTCCTGAAGTCCACTATGAGCTCTTTTGTTTTGCTGGTATTCAGAAGCAGGTTATTGTCAACGCACCACACAGCTAGGTGCTTCACCTCTTCCCTATAGTCAGACTTATTGTTATCATTGATGAGACCAATCGCCGTGGTGTCATCTGCAAACTTAATAATGGAATTGTATCCATACCTAGGCCTGCAGTCAAAGGTGAAAAGGGAGTAGAGGAACGGGCTCAGCACACAGCCCTGTGGCGTGCCAGTGTTTAGTGTGATGGTGGAGGAACAGTTATTTCCCGACCTAGCATGCTGGGGTCTGTTGGTCATAAAGTCCATGATCCAGTTACAGATATGGTTGCTGATTCCAAGATCCAAGATCAAGACAAGTTTAGTGACTTGGAGGGAATGACTGTATTGAATGTTGAGCTGAAATCAACAAACAGCATTCTTGCATAAGTATTCTTGTTATCCAGATGTGAGAGTACACAGTGAAGCTCTGTAGATACAGCATCCTCTGTACTCCTATTGCTTCGATAGGCAAATTGGTGAGGATCCAGTGTGGGGGGGGCAAGCATAACTTGAGGTGTGCCAGGACCAGTCCCTCAAAGCACTTTATAACTATAGGTGTCAGTGCTACAGGGCGGCGATTCAGGCACATTGGTGATGAGTGTTTCAGCACTGGAACAATAGAGGTGGTCTTGAAGCACGCTGGTACTACTGACTGGGCAAGCGACAGGTTGAAGATGTCAGTAAAGACCCCTGCAAGCTGCTCTGTGTGCTGCACTGTGGTATTTGGTTCTGCTGGGCGGTATATTGCTCTACATAGGGACGTAACTACTATAGCAGCAGACCAGGTGACTGCCATGCTTAATTGGGATAATCTCCTCTTCTACTGGGGGTGAAAACTTGGTCAGGACTCTACCCTCTAAACAAACAACATTTAGCAAACAAGGCAGTGGAAAAAATGGCTAAAGGGTCATTGAAAAGGGTTTAGGCAGAATCCCTTCTGTCCTGTGTGGGGGGCCTGGTTTAATCCTTGCTATCGGGCCCTTACTTCTCTATGTACGCCACTGGCTCTACACTATGGTATTGTTGGCCCTGTCTACTTCTGTTGTTCCTGCCTAATTATGTTGCCTGAAAAATGGGGCCACTTTTAGTTCCCAGTCTACCCCTGCCCGTTGTGGAGCAGAGGATGCTTCTTTGATACATATGTTCTAGGAATGTTCTGCGCTGGGAGCATACTGGTTGAAGATTCTGGGGATAATTGCCCAGGTATCTCAGATACAATTATCACAAGACCCTAAAACATGCTTACTAGGTCTCCTGGATAGGGATGAGTGAATCCGAACTTTAGGTTCAGGTTCAGTGTTTGGGTGGTGAGGGATTTCTGTTATGGATTCTGTTATAATGGAATTCGTAGACGGAATGAAGAAAAGAAGCCTTTAAGAGGCTAATTCTAGACATACACCACCTACCAAGCATGAGTTTATGAACCTTATGAACGCCATACTTAGATTTGAGAGAGGCGTATATATGAAGAGGGCATGCCCAGCCAAATTCTTATCCATATGGCAAGGATGGTTAACAGCACCAGGTCTATCGACTGTCACGAGGGTGTCAAGAACCACGCCTAACTCCGTTATACCCGGGGTCAGGAAGTCGCAGCGGTTGGCTGCGCGCTCTATGTAGTAAGATAGGGCTGTTTCCTTATGGTAGCTTTCTGGGTTTGCTTTGCAACCCTTTTTGGCTCACTCAGGGATCCGTAGCTCCTTCTCCTCAGCTGTTCCTTGTCCAGCACTCCCAACCTCATTATATTCCCCTCTCACACTTCTCTGGTTGCCAGATATAGAGCTTCCTGCCTGGACTTCTATACTGACCCACTGGAGCTGTGTTGCTGCGTTCTCTGGTTGTTGGTCCAGAACGTTTCCCTCCGGATCCCTGTTGGACCTTTGTGGTCTGCTGTGGTCGCCCACCTGGGTTTATGTGTTTGTCTGTATTGTCTGTCCTCTCCCTGGTGTTTTCCCTCTTAGTGTCAGTGGTGCGGACTAGCGATTCCACCGGCCCGTTCACTATCTAGGGCTCATTTTAGGGAAAGCCAGGGTTTAGGCACGTGATCGCCGCACGGGTGAGGAACCCGTCTAGGGACGTCAGGGCAGTCAGGTGCCAGCCGCAAGGTGAGTCAGGGGTCACCACCTTTCCCTCTCCCTTGGGCAGGGCTTTCCCTTTTCCCTCCCTGTGCGTGACGCCGGTCATTACATTATATCTGGCCCTTATTTTGTGTAGGTAAAAAAATAAATAAAATATATGACGACCCTGACCGAGTCGCACTGGCTGAATCAAAATTGCGGAGACTCCTACAGGGAGAGCGGCCGGTAGAGGAGTATTGCTCCGACTTCCGTAGGTGGGCTACGGATACCTAATGGAACGACCCGGCTCTCAGGAGTCAGTTCTGCTCTGGGTTATCCGAAAGGGTTAAGGATGCGCTTGCATTATATGAGACCCCCTTTTCCCTTGATGCGGTTATGTCCCTTTCTATCCGTATAGATAGACGCCTTAGGGACAGGTTGAAAAAACCGGAGCAATTGGTTACCCCTCCCAAGCAGCAGTTAGTTTGTACGGACTTAGACGAGCCTATGCATCTAGGAGGAACCACTCGTCAGGTCCGTCCTCCTGATGTTCGCCATAGGCGTGGGGTTTGTTTTTTTTGTGGGGAGAGGGGTCATTTCATTAATGTCTGTCCTTCTTTCCTCGGAAACAAAAGACCGTCGGAAAACTACTAACCCCAGGCTGTGTGGAGGATGTCAGCCAGGGGGTATATGTTTCCTCCATACGTACATCGCAATTTGTGTTGCCAGCGGTTATTGTTTTTGGTGTTAAGGCGGAGACTATTTCTTTCTTTCTAGACAGTGGAGCAGGGGTAAATTTGATAGATGCCCATTTTGCCCACACTATGGGTTTGTCTCTCTGTACGCTACAGAGACCTATTCCCATATTCGCTATTGATTCTGCTCCTCTGTCTCAGAGAAACCTCACCCACATTGTTCATAATTTACACCTTCGGGTAGGGGACCACCATAACGAGATGCTTTCATGTTATGTTCTGGAGGGGCTTCCCACTCCGGTAGTGCTGGGCCTTCCCTGGTTGGTAGCGCACAATCCAGTGGTGGATTGGCAGGCCAGGGAGATATCTGAGTGGAGTGAGCATTGCAGAGAAAATTGCTTAAATAGCAATTGCTTAGTCGGCTCTATAACTACCCTACCTACATTTATTTCGGAATTTGAGGACGCTTTTTCTGAAAAGGGTTGTCAGACGTTACCACCTCACCGTCCTTATGATTGCCCGGTTAACCTTATTCCCGGCGCAAAATTACCCAAGACCAGGTTATATAATCTTTTGGGTCCAGAGAGACAAGCCATGAAAGATTATATCTCCGAGAGCTTGGCTAAGGGACACATCAGACCCTCTTCTTCACCCGTGCCTGCAGGGTTTTTCTTCATTAAAAAGAAAGATGGGGGTCTGCGTCCTAGATTTTCGCGAATTAAATCGGATAGCCATCCGAGACCCATACCCTCTTCCTCTCATTCCTGACCTGTTTAACCAGATTGCGGGTGCTAGGTGGTTCTCCAAACTTGATCTTAGGGGGGCCTACAATCTGATTCGTATCAAGGAGGGGGATGAGTGGAAGACAGCTTTTAACACCCCTGAGGGGCATTATGAAAATCTAGTTATGCCTTTCGGTCTGACCAATGCTCCTGCCGTCTTTGAACATTTCGTTAATGACATTTTTAGTCATCTAATCGGCAGGTTTGTGGTAATATACCTAGATGATATTTTAATTTATTCGTCTGATCTGAGAACACATGAGGTGCATGTCAGACAAGTACTGCAGGTCCTACGGACGAATAAATTATATGCTAAAATTTAAAAATGTGTCTTCGCCGTTCAGGAGATACAATTCCTAGGTTATTTTTTATCTGCTTCAGGTTTCCGTATGGATCCTAGGAAGGTCCAGGCAATTTTCGATTGGGATCTTCCTGAGAACCTCAAAGCACTGCAACGATTCTTGGGCTTCGCGAATTTCTATAGGAAATTCATTAAAAATTATTCAGTTATTGTAAAACCCCTTACTGACATGACTAGGAAGGGGACTGATTTTTCTAAATGGTCTGACGCCGCTAAAGTTGCTTTTTCTTCTCTAAAAGAGAGGTTTACCTCGGCACCTGTACTAGTCCAACCTGATGTCTCTCAGCCTTTTATTGTTGAAGTCGATGCGTCAGAGGTGGGAGTGGGGGCGGTGCTGTCTCAGGGTCCGTCTCCTGGCAAATGGTGTCCTTGTGCTTTCTTTTCTAAAAAACTATCTGCAGCAGAAAAGAACTACGATATTGGCAATAGGGAACTATTAGCTATTAAACCAGCGTTTGAAGAATGGCGTCACTTTTTAGAGGGGGCAGTCCACCCCGTCACGGCGATTACGGACCACAAAAATCTTCTGTACCTCGAATCAGCTAAGCGTCTCACTCCTAGACAAGCTAGGTGGTTGCTATTTTTTACCAGGTTTAACTTTGTTATTACCTATCGTCCTGGGGCAAAAAATACCAAGGCTGATGCACTATCTCGTTGTTTCCCTGGAGGGGGTAATGTGAGTGATCCGGTACCCATTCTTTAAAGAGGAGTGGTTGTTTCTGCGGTACACTCTGCTCTGGAGGGGAAGGTGTTAGAGGCCCAGGGGGACGCCCCGGTCTCTTGCCCCTCAGAGAAATTGTTTGTACCGTTGAACCTGCGTTTCGAATTATTAAAGGAACATCATAATTCGGCACTTGCTGGGCACCCGGGTAGTAAAGCAACCTTGGAGCTATTGTCTCGTCGTTTTTGGTGGCCAAGGTTGCGTCAGGATTTATTGGATTTTGTGTCTTCTTGTTCTACCTGTGCACGTGCAAAAGTTTCGCACACACGTCCTGCAGGGTCTCTATTACCACTCGTCATTCCCAATAGACCATGGATTTTATCACTGACTTACCTTTGTCTGCGGGTAAAACAGTTATTTTGGTAGTAGTGGACAGGTTTAGCAAAATGGTACACTTCATTGCGTTACCCGCACTACCTAATGCTAAGACTCTTGCTCAGGTATTCATCAGTGAAATCGTGAAGCTTCACGGGGTCCCTTCCGATGTTGTTTCGGATCGGGGTACCCAGTTTTATTTCTAAATTTTGGAAAGCTTTTTGTTCCCGTTTGGGGGTACACTTGTCGTTTTCCTCAGCTTACCATCCTCAGTCGAATGGACAGACTGAGCGTACCAACCAAAACCTTGAGACAAGATGTTTTGTGTCTGAAAACCAAGAGTTGTGGTCATCATATTTACCGTTAGCTGAGTTTGCCATAAATAATCGTCGTCAGGAATCCACTGGCAAGTCACCATTTCTTGGTGCATATGGTTTTCATCCCCAATTCTGTACTTTCAAAGAGGGGGGGGTCTTCTGGGGTTCCCGAAGAGGAACGTTTTTTGTCATCTCTTTCATCGGTATGGCAGAAGGTGCAAGCTAACTTGAAAAATATGGGAGGTAAATACAAATGCATGGCTGATAAGAGACGGTCGCCAGGTCCGGACCTAGGAGTGAATGACTATGTGTGGTTGTCTACTAGGAATAATAAATTAAAGGTTCCCTCTTGGAAACTGGGTCCTAGGCTCATTGGCCCTTACAAAATTGTAGCCATCATCAACCCCGTGGCTTTTCGCCTGGAGCTACCTCAGACTTTTAAAATCCATAACGTCTTTCATAAGTCGTTACTCAAAAAATATGTTCCACCTCTAGAACCGTCACCGCTGCCACCCCCTCCTGTTGTTGTGGATGGTAATCTAGAGTTTAAGATATCCAAAACTGTTAATTCTCGTTGGGTCCGCCGCTCTCTTCAATATCTGGTGCATTGGAGAGGTTACGGTCCCGAGGAAAGAATGTGGGTTCCTGCGTCTGAGGTAAACGCCGACAGGATAGTTCGGGCTTTTCATGCCTCTCATCCTGAGAGACCTGGTCCTGAGTGTCCGGAGGCCCCTCGTAGAGAGGGGGGTACTGTCACGAGGGTGTCAAGAACCACGCCTAGAGCTTCCTGCCTGGACTTCTATACTGACCCACTGGAGCTGTGTTGCTGCGTTCTCTGGTTGTTGGTCCAGAACGTTTCCCTCCGGATCCCTGTTGGACCTTTGTGGTCTGCTGTGGTCGCCCACCTGGGTTTATGTGTTTGTCTGTATTGTCTGTCCTCTCCCTGGTGTTTTCCCTCTTAGTGTCAGTGGTGCGGACTAGCGATCCCACCGGCCCGTTCACTATCTAGGGCTCATTTTAGGGAAAGCCAGGGTTTAGGCACGTGATCGCCGCACAGGTGAGGAACCCGTCTAGGGACGTCAGGGCAGTCAGGTGCCAGCCGCAAGGTGAGTCAGGGGTCACCACCTTTCCCTTTCCCTTGGGC
Organism: Bufo gargarizans; assembly: GCF_014858855.1. Taxonomy (NCBI): domain Eukaryota; kingdom Metazoa; phylum Chordata; class Amphibia; order Anura; family Bufonidae; genus Bufo; species Bufo gargarizans. The sequence continues at coordinate 59,739,217 of NC_058081.1, read as the reverse complement.
AGGGCTTTCCCTTTTCCCTCCCTGTACATCGACGCAGGCGCTGCTAAGGGTGGGTTCACACTAGCATTATGGCATTCCGTTATAGGTTCCGTTTATAACAGAATATAACGGAAGCCTTAAAGAGGCATTCAGTCCTGTTGACAGACGGATCCGTTATGCTTGCCTATAGACTTCTATTAGGATGGAGCAAAACGGAAGCCTTTGTGGTGACGGGGAGGCTCGTCCACGTCACCGACTGCCATTGGCTGACCCCGACACCGGATGTTTTCATCCGCGCACAGGGAGAAGCAGCGACGACCGTGCGGGGAGCCAGGTAAGAAGAATCAGTGTAAGGGGCATATGGGGGGGAATTTCCAGACTCTGATAACCCCGTTAAATGCCCCAAAGTTACCAACAGAAATTTTACTAAGTATGCATATGTCATGTACAGTATGCAACTAACCTTACCTGACTGAAACGAGTTATATCACATTTGCTTACTAGGCTAGTTATGACATCATAACGACTTACCTGATTATCTGGGGAGTAGCATTCTTGTGCACTTTTTCCCTTCCTACCAAACAGACCGCCTTAATTAAGGTGGTACATATAGCTGTGTGTGCTCCCCCTCTCATCGGTTGCTGGATGCACATAGAGGTAACTAGGAGCAGCACACCCTGGAGGACATAGGACACATAATGACCCAACCATAACTATAACCAGTAAATAAGACCGTGTTGCTTTATTATGGGGTTACCGAAATGTAATGAACCAGTGAATCTTTAACCACTTCAGCCCCCCTAGCTTAAACACCCTTAATGACCAGACCACTTTTTACAATTCTGCACTACACTACTTTCACCGTTTATCGCTCGGTCATGCAACTTACCACCTAAATGAATTTTACCTCCTTTTCTTCTCACTAATAGAGCTTTCATTTGGTGGTATTTCATTGCTGCTGACATTTTTACTTTTTTTGTTATTAATCGAAATTTAACGAAATTTTTGCAAAAAAATAACATTTTTCACTTTCAGTTGTAAAATTTTTCTAAAAAAACGACATCTATATATAAATTTTCTACATGTCTTTGATAAAAAAAAATGTTTGGGTAAAAAAAAATAATGGTTTTGGTAAAAGTTATAGCGTTTACAAACTATCGTACAAAAATGTGCATTTCCGAGGTTCTACAATGCCCAGACAGTAGAAAACCCCCACAAATTACCCCATTTTGGAAAGTAGACACCCTAAGGTATTCACTGATGAGCATAGTGAGTTCATAGAACTTTTTATTTTTTGTCACAAGTTAGCGGAAAATGATGAATTTATTTTCATTCGTAGGTCCGTATGTGTTTTGCGGATCCGATCCATGGATCCGTAGATCCGTAAAACACATACGAATGTCTGAATGGCGCCTAACAGGGGGGATGATCAATGACAGAGGGTGATCAGGGAGTCTATATGGGGTGATCACCACCCTGTCATTGATCACCCCCCTGTAAGGCTCCATTCAGACGTCCGTATGTGTTTTGCGGATCCTATCCATGGATGCGTGGATCCGTAAAACACATACGGACGTCTGAATGGAGCCTTACAGGGGGGTGATCAATGACAGGGGGGTGCTCAGGGAGTGTATATGGGGTGATCACCCCCCTGTCAAGCTCCATTCAGACGTCCGTATGTGTTTTGCGGAACCATGGATCGGATCCGCAAAACACATACGGACGTCTGAATGGAGCATTACACGGGGGTGATCAATGACAGGGGGGTGATCAATGACAGGGGGTGACCAATGACAGGGGGGTGATCACGGAGTGTATATGGGGTGATCACCCCCCTGCCAGGCTCCATTCAGACGTCCGTATGTGTTTTGCGGATCCATGGATCGGATCCGCAAAACACATACGGACGTCTGAATGGAGCCTTACAAGGGGGTGATCAATGACAGGGGGGTGATCAGGGAGTGTATAAGGGGTGATCACCCCCCTGTCATTGATCACCCCCCTGTAAGGCTCCATTCAGACGTCCATATGTGTTTTGCGGATCCGATCCATGGATGCGTGGATCCGTAAAACACATACGGACATCTGAATGGAGCCTTACAGGTGGGTGATCAATGACAGGGGGTGATCAATGACAGGGGGTGATTAGGGAGTCTATATGAGGTGATCACCCCCCTGTCATTGATCACCCCCCTGTAAGGCTCGATTTAGACGTCCATATGTGTTTTGCGGATCCGATCCATGGATGCGTGGATCCGTAAAACACATACGGACATCTGAATGGAGCCTTACAGGGGGGTGATCAATGACAGGGGGGTGATCAGGGAGTCTATATGGGGTGATCAGGGGTTCATAAGGGGTTAATAAGTGACAGGGGGGGTGTAGTGTAGTGTAGTGGTGTTTGGTGCTACTTTACAGAGCTACCTGTGTCCTCTGGTGGTCGATCCAAGCAAAAGGGACCACCAGAGGACCAGGTAGCAGGTATATTAGATGCTGTTATCAAAACAGCGTCTAATATACCTGTTAGGGGTTAAAAAACTTGCATCTGCAGCCTGCCAGCGAACGATCGCCGCTGGCAGGCTGTAGATACACTCTCCTACCTTCCGATCCTGTGAACGCGCGCCTGTGTGCGCGCGTTCACAGGAAGTCTTGTGATATGACGCGTAGATGCGTGACTCTGCTGGGACAGCCGCCTCCGGACCGCGATCCTGCGTTAGGCGCTCACGAGGCGGTTAATAAAACCATGAACTAAGGTCAAATATTAGACCAATAAAACCAATGACAACCAAGCCCACCCAGCATTAGCTGGGTAATTTTACCCCCTAATAAGCAACACGAGAAAGGGAGAAAAGGGAAGGGTGGGCGGGGCTCAGGTCCGGATCTTCTTAACACTGCAGCAGCTGATAGCGATGTGCCGTCTTTTATTTCCACAGGGATTCAAGCTACAGGAATGCTTCTCCAATCAGCTGATGAGGATTTTCCCGCCGCTTGTGCAACTGGCCAATCATCTTCCTGAGATCTGACAGCTGTCAATATCCACATCTGACAGGACCAGCTGGATCCGGATAAAACCAGGTAGGACCTGTCAACATAAGAGAGGGGGGGGGGGAGGGGAAGCAACCACACAGCAATACTGAAACTGCCAGAACATTAAAACCACCTGACAGGAAAAAGTGCCCATGTCCCCATGTGTCCCCCAAGATATCTGCTCTGGGGGGCACCTGCATGGAGGACATAGGACACATAATGACCCAACCATAACTATAACCAGTAAATAAGACACCAAACACTTAGTTGGAGAAAATAGGCCGTGTTGCTTTATTATGGGGTTACCGAAATGTAATGAACCAGTGAATCTTTAATAAAACCATGAACCAAGGTCAAATATTAGACCAATAAAACCAATGACAACCAAGCCCACCTAGCATTAGCTGGGTGACTTTTACCCACAAGGCCGAGGCTTAACAGGCCGAGGCCCCCCTCCAAAAGCAACACAGACCTTTCTCCAATGCATTATGTAATCCCAGATTAAAAATGTCAAGGCCTACATCAGATAGATGTACATCATCAGACCTAAACAAACCAGGCACAAAACCTTCAAGGTCGGCGTGCCTATAACTAAGCCCTCCTATGGTGGGCAAAAATTTGGACATTGCCCTATTTATTATTTTTCTTATTTTTTCAAAGGGTCGACCCTCAACAGACGACCAAATGAATCTTTGTACAATTTCAGAGAAAATTAAAACCGAATCTGGTGGCAAGCTTTTTATAAAAGCCAGACCCTGCTTAATTCTCCAAAGCAGCTCCAATGTTCGAATTTTGCCCACATCGTTACCACCTAAATAATTGATTACTAAATGAGGCAGAGGCCATTTAACTAGCAATTTGTAAAGTAAAGGCAACACTTCATTCCAATGTAGACCTCTTACTCCCCACCAAAATATTTTAAACTGATTAGAGTCAAAAGATAAGTGTCACCACCAGACATCTGAGAAGCTCTGACAGACATTTTTCAGAACCTCCTCCTTTAAGGCTCCTTTTGTTTTGCTTTCGTTTTCTCATCTTGTTAGCCTTTCTCAGCTGTCATGTAGGTGCACTGATTGCATCCCTTTAAATCCCTTCCCATACTGCATCACTTTGCGGTTTAAACAACTTCCTGGAGTGTATGCATGCTGGATGCTACTACTGAGTCTTCTACAGATAAGTTTTGTTCATTCATTTGTATTTTCCTGTTTGCTGGATCCCAGGTGACCATGACTCCCTCAGTATCAAGTGTAGGGAGCCGGTGGTCGTGTCCCCTCACTATTATAGGGTGTTCAGGTGTTATACAGTCGAGGAACGAGGATATGCGATCATCTACCATTGAGATTTTTGCATAGGCTGAGCAGTTAGGGAGAGAGACAGGTCTGTTGCAGGGCTATCCCTTTGGTTCCTTAGTTTTGGATCCAGTCAGTCGGATCTTCATTTTGTGTCTTCTAGTTTTCTGTACACCTTCCGGGACAAGAGGTTTTCCGTATAATTCCTCTTACTGGCTCTCTTCTGGGCCCAATACACAAAGGAGTGCCCTACCACCCAAACTACATACTGGGCACCTGAAAAAATATAAGGAAAATTAATCTATAATAAGTCCGGCCTTATGTAAATTTTAAAACGATTAGAGTTCCAGCGACCTATTCTTTTTATAGCGGACTCCTCTAACCCCAAAACTGCTGCCTCTGTAGCAGCCCCAATGTGAAAAGAGTGAGCAGATATTTTCAAAAGCCCTAGTCCTAGCAAAGCAAGACTCCTCTTGAGAAACGCATTAAATTGAAACCTAGTCAAAGGACTCAGATCCTTATGTAACAAAAAGGAACCTTGAACTGCTGGTCTAATGTTCAGCCAAGCTATAACAGCTCTGACCGGACAAAGACCAGACTGAACCCAACTATTTAACAATATCAATTGACCTCTCCCCAGCTGATCCGTTTAGGAACGTCTAATTTTAATTAGAACCTTATCCTCATGAACCACTACATCCGACAGCAATAATCCGACATCCTCTGATTTCTTAAGAGCAACTAATTCCCCAATTTTAAAGGCACCAAAAAATGCTAAAATAAATGCAGTTCTAAATAACACTAACTCAAATTGATCGTTAGCTACAGATGATAATACCGCTATTAAACGATGCAATAACTCACAAGAAATAGGACGACGGACATCACTACTGAATTTACACTTACGATAACCCTTTAAAACCTGTTTGATGGAAAATAAAGACGACAAGGGGGGTTGACCACATAGCTTCTGAAAAAAAAGAAATTCCCACTACCAACTTAGAAATATGGGATAGAGATATGACACAAATCCCAGCCCAACACTCTCAAAATCTACGCTATCCTGCTGATCCACTGAATTGACAAAATTTGACTAGCTATCCCAAGCTGACGCATAGACAGCCCACGTCCTAGGTGCATAGGAATTACAGATACTGTTAACGATTACTCCAGCACCAGGTCCCATAAATGCGGGGGGCCAGGAACACCCACTTCCTCTGCAGTTGGAGCCAATTCCCGAAATCTGGACCACTGAAACCGAGATAGAGAGTCCGCGATGACATTAGACTTACCCTCTATATATTTAGCTTTCAACCAAATATTAAATGATAGACAACATAACACTAAATGCCTTAATAATCGGACAACCCTCTCACATTTTGACGACAAAGTGTTAATAGCAAACACAACACCTTTTTTATCCGAGAAAAGGAGAATTCTCTTATTCCTAAAAAAGCTACCCCATATAACCATTGCCACTAATACTGGAAACAACTCCAATAACACTATGTTTTTCGTTAAACCGTTCTCTATCCAACGGTTATCCCAGAATGCCCCAAAACCACCACTACCTGCCGCATCTGTATATAACTTCAAAGCATCAGAATCCTGAAATTCCTGTTGCCAGCAGCTCCTACCATTAAACTTTGATAAAAACTCCAACCACATAGCTAAGTAATCCTTTAAAGGCCTGGTCAACTGTCACGGCGGGCGTGCACTCAGACTCACAGATAACCCACCAACCAGGCTCTGGGCGAGAGACAGGGGAAGGGTCACCTCCTAGCTAATCCCTGACCTCTTTCCCTGCACTGCTCAGCCCACATGCAGACCTTAAAGGTAGGTGTGATGTGTCCCCGTGCCTGGGCTGAGAAAACCCTAACTTCCCTGAGATGATGAAGAGGGGAAATAGGAGCAGCCTGCTCGCACAGAACCTGGAAGGGAGAGATTACACAAACAACCAAACTTGAAATACACTTATCTTTCTGAGCTGGAACAGACAACCTTCCTTCCTAGCTTCCAAGACCACAATGATCCTTATAATCCGCTCAGAGCACTGGGCTCGTGTGCTATTTAAACTAATGACCCCACCCAGTGCACCTTATGAGAGGCGGATCCAGCACGGCTCCAAAACAAACACTAAACTCGTGCTGCTATCCTGGCCGACCTCTGCACATCGTCAGAGTGGGGCATGACATCAATCTAATGTGAGCCCGTGGAGATTTTAACCCTCTAGTTGCAAAATATAACCTCTTGGAAAAAACTCGTCCCATTGGAATTTATGTATTCTACATGCAAAGTTTAAAGACCCTAACACAGATTGCAATTCCTTTATTGTACATTTTACTATTGCTAGCAAGGATACTAAACTAAAACGTAATGATTCTAGCTTACTCTCAGATAACCTAAATTCCATTTTAACACTATCAACAATTAGTGTTGAGCGCGAATATTGGAATATCAAAAAAAAAATGCAAATATCGGCACTTCGCTAATTCGCGAATATTTCGAATATAGTGCTATAAATTCGATATTTCGAATATTCTTTATTTTTTTTTATTTTTTTTTAATTGTTATATTTTTTTCTTTCCCACTTCCCTAAAGTTGTTCTTACCTGTCCTTTGGATTCCTGGTTTTCTGGCTGCTCCAGTCAGTGCCCGTTGCCGCTTCTGCCTACTTCCATGCTCATGGAGCGTCCCCATCACCATGGGAACGTCTCCATATACTAGAATGTACTGTCGGATTTGAGAATTACGTTGAAATCGCAATTCGATTATTTCTTATTATAATAATCGAATTGCGATTTCAACTTAACACTGCTATATTCCATATTCGTTAATTCTAGCCTAATATGGAATATAGCAGTGCTAAGCTGAAATCGCAATTCGATTAATTCAAGTAATAATAATCGAATTGTGATTTCAACTTGGACTTGGTTTACTATGGTTGGCTTGGTAGAATTAGCGAATATGACGAATATATTCGTCATATTCCACAAAACGAATATAACGAATGTATTTGTCATATTCCACAAAATGAATTCGTTTTAGCTACCTATTCGTCAACTTCGCTAATTCTAGCAATCATATAGGAAAGTTTACTATAGAGACAGCTAAGTTTATTTCTATTTATTTCTATTTTTTTTTTTAAAAGCAGTAATATAATCGTATAGCGAATTAAACTTAGCTGTCTCTATAGTAAACTTTCCTATATGATTGCTAGAATTAGCGAAGTTGATGAATAGGTAGATAAAACGAAGATGCAGAATACTTTGTTATCTTCGTTTTGTGGAATATAACGAATACATTCGCCATATTCGTTTTGTGGAATATGACGAATACATTCGTCATATTCGCTAATTCTACCAAGCCAACCATAGTAAACCGGGTCCAAGTTGAAATCGCAATTTGATTAATTCAAGTTATAATAATCGAATTGCGATTTCAACTTGGACCTGCTATATTCCATATTAGGCTGGAATTAACGAATATGGAATATAGCAGTACTAAGTTGAAATCGAAAGTCGATTATTATAACTTGAATTAATCGCATTGCTATTTCAATAGGAGAGTAGCCTTTAAGTTAAAATCGCAATACGCGATTATTTAAATCGCATATTAATCGCGATAACTAGAATAATGACGAATATTCGATTGCAAAGAATATAAAACGAATATTCTATTGAATCTATTTTCGTCGAAATCGAATATGGCACCTGCCGCTCATCACTATCAACAACAATACCAAGAAATTCCAACACACAACAAGGAGAAATGGTTTTCTCAACGTCTATAGGAATACCGAAAAAAGAATACATATCAATAAAACAGTTTAACAAATCCAAACAAAGACTAGAACCATTATAACCAACAAACAAGAAATCATCTAAATAATGTAACACCCCTCCCTCAGGAACTGAAATTTGAACAACCCAATGCAGAAAAGAAGCAAATGATTCAAAATAAGAACATGACTTAGAAAAACCCATGGGCAAACATTTATCAAAACAAAACCCCAAAGAATTAAAACCCACTGGACTAACTGGTAATAATCTAAAGGCCGCTTTAATATCAGCCTTTGCTAACATAGCACCCTGACCGAATTTAATCAATAAGTCCACTGCCTGGTCAAAAGAGGCATATTCAACAGACGCTTCTTCTCTAGAAATCTTGTCATTAAGTGACTTATCCCTAGGAAAAGACAATTGATGGATCAACCTAAATTCACCAACTTCCTTCTTTGGAACTAAGCCCAAAGGTGATATTCTAAAATTTACATAAAGTGCGCATTTGAATGGACCCGCAATTCTCCCACTAGCTAGTTCTTTTGCAATTTTTTCACGCACCACATCAGGAAACAACTCAACAGACTTTAAATTCTTAACCATTAAACAGCCTTCCCCTTTAAATTCAGGAACCGGAAAACCTTAAGAAAAACCAACAAAAATTAATCTAGCTATCTCCTTGTCTGGGTATTCCTTTAACCAAGTGAGCATTCTTTCCAACCTTACTGGCGTTGAGGCTTTTAGAAAGTTGTTCCCTGGTTGAAGAAAAGTTACCGCTCCTTTTAAAACATTTGGACATTGGGTGTGTGCCACCGCAAAAGGATGTTTGTACCTACAATTTGTCAACCACTTGCAAGTGCTCTCATTAAAGACGAAACAGACCCCTTTCTTCAACGCCTGAGAAGGGGCCCTTTTTTTACCACACTCGTCCGCTGAGGCAGCATTAAATTAATCCATAGCCCTATGTCTTTTATACCCCACTTCAATGTAGGATGGATGGCTAATTTCTGCCTAAAATTCTCATCATAGTTAAACCATGCCATCCCTCCAAAGTTTCTATATGCTTCCAAGATAATGTCCAAGTACTGGAAAAGTCCACAACACTTGCTTGGAAACTTCTCACCCAGGACAGACGCATAGATACAGAAGGCCTGCAGCCAGTTATTAAATAACCGCGGCACACTACGCTTCCTAGCCTCATCTGATTTGTCTTCTTTCCTATCATTAACAACCTGCTCCTTAACTGATGGCAATAGGGACATAAGATCAATAAATTCCATGCGCCAAATCCTTTCTTTTACATTTAGAGGTAAATGATAGCCTAAAGGAGACACCTCACAAGGTAATGCCTCCTTAACGCAGGCTTCAGATACCCCTAAACCTTTATCTAAATTTGGAACATTAGCATAAGACTGAAGAACACTTGCACAGGACGCCACTGGCTTGTTAACCCAAACTTTTAATCCAGCAATTAAATATAGGTCTTTAATAAATGGGTCAATGAAGAAGTACAAAATCCAGCTACAGAGTCAACCCTTCAAGAAAACAATCGCTTCAGTTATTAAATATTCTTTATTATGTCAACACATATCGAGTGTCCACGGTTGGTCCACCACCTATCCGACTAGATGGGTTTAGCTGTGGGCAAGGACAATGTCCCTATTATAGACCCTGTGCTAAACCCTTTGCCCAGGGACGGCCCCTGATGGTGGGGACTCCCTGTCCTCCAGCCTAAGGCTAACAGATCCTAGGTAGCCCTCCCTGTTGAGATGAGCCTATTCTGTGGGGGACCTCTATGGACAGCAAGACAAAAACAAACATAAATTTAGTGCGCCATGTATACATCCCTGGTGATATAAAAATATCAAAAGGTACGTGGCGCACCGGACTTACTCATTAAAAGACACTCCGTTATAGGGGTGTAAGCGGTCACCCAGATATATGGACCGAATCAAAGCAATACACTAATACCCCAACGCGTTTCCCCCACGGTGTGGGATCATCAGGGGGTGAATGAATCTTTCCGTTAAATTAAATAATGAGGTGTAGAAAATGCTGCATCAGGTCAGCAGCATATAGCCTATATATCACACTGATAGGATAAAGGCCCAGATAATGGGACCACTCTATTGGTGAATCTCTCTCACCATCCCTAGTGTGATAATGTCTGTTACTGCACAAATGGCAGTTCGGACTGGACCTATTGGTTTTGCATGATATTATTAGTATTAAAGAGAGTTTAAGGGAGCATCCGACATAATCAACCATCGATGCATGGCTATCAAGTACATAGATGCAGGACTTCAGATTAGGATTCTGTAAAAGGAAACAGAAAGGAAGAAGAGACATATATGTATAATTACAGGTCGTCATCAGCACTAATTCATCACCTGATAAATGTGTGCCCACCACCATGCTAGTCACATAGTGTTAATGGGTAACTCACTCTGTCTAAGTGTTTTGATGTCACTCCTTGTATAGTATGCCAACAGGGCACAGGTCGTCATGTTATAGGACGAGCGTCCCTATGTGATATAGATATATGGCTGAAAAAGAGAGGAGTATATACATATACATACTTATTGTGTCTCCAGTCAATCCAGGAAACCACCACCAAAATAAATGGTGCTACCTTGAAAAGGTCCTAGATCACGTAAGTCTGGCCCCACAGATATATCAGGTGGATGAATGGAGCCTGGGCATTCAAGACATTAACTAATGAGAGAAGATGTATTCATATATTTTGAGCCGATTTATAGCAGTCTTATGGGGTTACTCACATTTAAGTTGTCCTACGGTCCAGTCCTCCCTTGCAATCCCTATGGCGGTCCAGAGTCATTGTCTGACTGTCACTACCCACTTTATAGCCCTCTTGATTATTCAGATGTATTGGCCACAGGTGTAGCTACGCTGCAGGCATGTAGTGTGAGCGTGCGTTCCACTGTGGAACGCATCCCGCCACCGCAGCCTAAGATATCCAGCGTATTGTGGGTGGAGTGCCGAGTCTGGGCGTGCGTTCCACAGTGGAACGCACGCGCACTTCCGCCCATTCGTATGACCATTTCCGGATTCTTGTCACTGTTGTTGCCTGTGGAGCGCACGGTGCATCCGGTAATTGAACCGCATCGTGCACATTATCCCACTTCAGATATATAGTAGTGAGGGGAACATTATTGACGCACCAATAATATTGATGTTTGATATACCAGAGTCAGTTTATTAGTGATACAGCGGCCCTCACATTACAGATGGAGTGGATCTCAGTTTATTATTATTTATATCTATATGCATAATTATCTAAGGACACCTACTGCCCTCTATGTCATATATACAGTGACTTGGTATATATTGGTTATGGTCATATGGTCATCGGTCTTTTCAGAGGGACTATACGGTGGGGTTAGGACTAGCACTAATGTGTGAGATAATGTCATTATAACTATTTTTCCCCGTAAAGGTGCATCAGGGGAAATCGAGTACACAATGAATCCATTGTCATTCATGTGTTTTTAATAATCATATTTCGGCGCTTTGCGCACCTGGTCCAGTTTAAGGGACCATCTAATCACTAGAGCCTATATAGCTATAGGGGATATACAAACACACACATAGAGGAAAAGGCAGGAAGGAGGGGGGGGAGGAGAAAAGCGGAAGGGAAAGAGGGGGGGGGGGGAGGAAAAACACAGAAAGGGATGTCCCAGGAATACGCGGAACGGACAGTAATTAAGGTTCAGATGGACATTTTACTGGGGGTATATACATCTAAACGCCCCCTGTCAATACATTATTGACACACCAAGAAACTGAGGGTCAAAGGAAACACGAAAAGGTCAGCCTTTCATTAAGGCCACGTGGTGACTGGGAACAGAACCTGTGGATCCATTGACTCTCCTTTTGCAGGATCATTCTGTCCCAGTCACCCCCACGTGGAGGTGGAGGGATCACCTCAAGTACCGAAAAACGTAGAGACCTCAAGTCACCCCCATGTATGGTGTTTACATGGGTGGCGACCGGTGTCGCCTCATTATTTTTAATGTCGTTGACGTGTTCCAGGATCCTTTTTCTCAGTTCCCTGATTGTCTTGCCCACATAGTCCATGGGGCAGGAACACTGACATATATAGACCACACCTTTTGATCTACAGTTAATAAAGTCCCGAATTTGAAATAGACGACCTGTCGTTGAGCAGGTAATTGTTTTCGCCGTGGATAGGAACTCACAGGCTTTGCAACTCCCGCATTTGAAGATACCCACTGGTTTTCTGTCCAGCCAGGTACCAGTTTTAGTAGGAGGTACAAAGTGACTGGTAACCAGGCGGTCTCTCAAACTTCTGCCTCGTCTATATGAGACAGCGGGATGTTCAGTGGTTATCTCCAAAAGATCAGGATCCATTCTAAGGATCGGCCAATATTTTCTGAGTATTTGTTTTACATCATCATTTGCTACATCATAGTTGGATATGATCCTTAACGGTTGTGAGTCAGTTGTTTTCACTTTGGGGACTAGTAAATCACTTCGGTCTTTGGTAGCCGCATGTCGAAATGCGTCTCTCAGTACTGTTTGAGGATACCCTCTATCTATAAATCTAGATTGTAAGGCTTTTGCCTCATTGTAGAACGCCTCATCATTTGAACAGTTTCTTCTTACCCTAAGATATTGTCCTCTAGGGATCCCTCGTTTCAGGGGGGTTGGATGATAGCTCCTCCAGTGTAATAGGGAGTTGGTCGCTGTGGTTTTTCTATATATATTGGTTGATAATCTATCCCCCACTTTGCTAACTTTAACATCCAAGAATGTAATGGTGGATGAGTCATATTCAGAGGTGAAGCGAAGGCCTATTTCATTTTTGTTCAGATCCACTATAAATCTTTTAAAATCTGTTGGCCCACCCTTCCACACAATAAATATGTCGTCAATAAAGCGGGTCCAGAACTGTATGTTGCTGGACCACCAAACAGCGACATCCGGAAATACATGTGTATCCTCCCACCAGCCCAGGAAGAGGTTCGCGTAGGTTGGGGCACAAGGACTGCCCATCGCCGTCCCCCTGAGCTGGTGGTAGAATCTTGAGTTGTACAGGAAGTAGTTATGCGTCAGAGTAAATTCCAACAGCTTTAGTATAAACTCATTGTGTGTGTTATATTGTATCCCTCTTGTGCGGAGAAAGTATCCTATGGCCAGGAGGCCATGTTGGTGGGGGATCGAGCTATATAGCGATTCTACGTCTATGCTTCCCAGAATGCAGTCTGGATCAAGGTTTAAGGCATCAATCTTATTGAGGAAGTCCATTGTGTCCCTCGTATATGCCGGGAGGGACACAACGAACTCCCTCAACACCTGGTCCAGATAAACTCCACAGTTCTGAGTCAGGGAGTTTATTCCTGACACGATCGGGCGACTCTTTAGGGGAGTGGTCCCCTTGTGGATCTTGGGAAGCCCGTAGAAGGTGGCTGTAGTGGGTTTTGTTGGTAGTAGGAACTCAAATTCTGAGGTACTGATCACTTTATCTTGGAGACCATCAACCAGTATCTGTTTTAAGTCAAGCAAGAAAGGCTGGGTCGGATTAGTAGATAGGATCCTGTATCCATCCTTATCCTTCAGGAGATCCAGGCACATACGGACATAGGCATCACAGTCTAGGATGACAAGATTGCCCCCTTTATCAGATGGTTTGATTATAATATTGCGATCCTTTTCTAGGGACGTAAGTGCCTGCATCTCCGTCAGGGAGAGATTGAAGGACCTCGGTCCCCTCTGTTCCAGTTGTTCCATATCACTGATAACCATCTGTAAAAAGATGTCGACATGTTCATAGTTAGCCAACGGTGGCATTCTCCTGCTCTTAGGTCTCAATGTTGTAAATGGTCCAGAGCCTGTGATCCGATTATGCTCGCTATTAAGATCAGTAAGGGTTTGTAAATCATCAAAATCCCCTTCATCCAGGCCAAGTCTACTGCATGTTTCTCTATTGGAGGTCTTGAAAAATTTGTGCCACTTTAACCTCCTACAGAAGAGGTGGAGGTCCTTCGTCCAAGAGAAGAGGCTAAAGTTGGTAGTTGGGACAAAGGACAAACCCCTCTTAAGGACCCCCGCCTCCTCGGGAGTGAGGCCCCTGGATGAGAGGTTCACGATCTGTAGGTCTCCTGTTGACCCCTGTCCTTGCGGTTTCGTAGGTCGTAGGGCATAGCACTCTTTTCTAAAAAAGACAACGGTTGGTTTTGTGACAAAGTATTGTCGGAGTAACCAGAGGGAGGTGAAAACGAGGAGGCACTCGAGTACCCCGATCCTCGTCCTCCCCTTCCCCTGCCTCTGTAGTTCCCACCCCTCTGCCATCCTCGATTCCCTTGTCTTCCAGAACCACGCCTATTCGCGTTGTAGGGGCCCGTATAGGGCCTAGAGTATGACTCGGTTTCAGAGGAGTCGAGATCAGAGGAGGATGGTTCAGAGGCTACTGTTTGTCCCTGTCCTGTTGTATATGCCCGATTTTCCTTGAACTCACCAAGGTCTCTGACAAACTGTCTGTGTTTCCGCTCCTTGATGAGTCCTTGGAAGCGGTCAACAGATGTTTGGAGAGAATTCTCACGCCTAGCAAATTCCGAGTCTTCTTTAAATTTCAAGGCTATTTCTATTTGTTCCTTGTTCCTGAGATCCACTCCATCTGTAATGTGAGGGCCGCTGTATCACTAATAAACTGACTCTGGTATATCAAACATCAATATTATTGGTGCGTCAATAATGTTCCCCTCACTACTATATATCTGAAGTGGGATAATGTGCACGATGCGGTTCAATTACCGGATGCACCGTGCGCTCCACAGGCAACAACAGTGACAAGAATCCGGAAATGGTCATACGAATGGGCGGAAGTGCGCGTGCGTTCCACTGTGGAACGCACGCCCAGACTCGGCACTCCACCCACAATACGCTGGATATGTTAGGCTGCGGTGGCGGGATGCGTTCCACAGTGGAACGCACGCTCACACCACATGCCTGCAGCGTAGCTACACCTGTGGCCAATACATCTGAATAATCAAGAGGGCTATAAAGTGGGTAGTGACAGTCAGACAATGACTCTGGACCGCCATAGGGATTGCAAGGGAGGACTGGACCGTAGGACAACTTAAATGTGAGTAACCCCATAAGACTGCTATAAATCGGCTCAAGATATATGAATACATCTTCTCTCATTATTTAATGTCTTGAATGCCCAGGCTCCATTCATCCACCTGATATATCTGTGGGGCCAGACTTACGTGATCTAGGACCTTTTCAAGGTAGCATCATTTATTTTGGTGGTGGTTTCCTGGATTGACTGGAGACACAATAAGTATGTATATGTATATACTCCTCTCTTTTTCAGCCATATATCTATATCACATAGGGACGCTCGTCCTATAACATGACGACCTGTGCCCTGTTGGCATACTATACAAGGAGTGACATCAAAACACTTAGACAGAGTGAGTTACCCATTAACACTATGTGACTAGCATGGTGGTGGGCACACATTTATCAGGTGATGATTTAGTGCTGATGACGACCTGTAATTATACATATATGTCTCTTCTTCCTTTCTGTTTCCTTTTACAGAATCCTAATCTGAAGTCCTGCATCTATGTACTTGATAGCCATGCATCGATGGTTGATTATGTCGGATGCTCCCTTAAACTCTCTTTAATACTAATAATATCATGCAAAACCAATAGGTCCAGTCCGAACTGCCATTTGTGCAGTAACAGACATTATCACACTAGGGATGGTGAGAGAGATTCACCAATAGAGTGGTCCCATTATCTGGGCCTTTATCCTATCAGTGTGATATATAGGCTATATGCTGCTGACCTGATGCAGCATTTTCTACACCTAAGTGTGAGGAAATGTGTAAAGCATGTGGTACATGCATGACCGGGAGGATCATGGCGGTTGTTCATGAAATGACAGCTTGCGCCCCATTTCCACCTATCCATTGAGTATGATGCAGCAATTGTTATTTATTTTTTTTTGGACAAGAGGGCCTTCTCATGATCTGCCATGTTTATTTCCAGGGTGTAGATGTGTTTCCCTGCCTCTGTGGGGCTGCTGGGGAGTGTGACTTGAGGGGCGTGCTGGGAGGCTCCCCTGCCGCCCGACGGCGGGCCCCCCGCACCAGATGCGGCTCGCACGGCCGCCGGGACACCGCGCACGCGCAGACCAGGCACCAGGACGCGCCCGGGCGCCACCGGCCGCGCGGCAGGAGGAGCGGTGACCAGGCAGGAGGTAGCAGGGAGGGGATGTCAGGGCCGCGGTGAGCCCCGTGGAGGTGAAATGAATGGGGGGTGTGCAGGTGCACCGCCGCCGGCCCCCGTGACTGCGCACGTGAATGACCGGGGGGCCATGAACGTGAGTGGGTGTGGTGAGCGTGGCCATGGAACATGCCTGGAGATTGTGACCGCGAGGAGCGACACCGGGAGCACGTGAACACCCATTTACTGGTGAACCCATGCGTCCGGAGTTCGCCCACGGCCGCCGGGACACCGCGCATGCGCCGACGAAATCGCTGCGCATGCGCAGAACCCCGGCCGCGCATGCGCAGACCAGGCCCCAGGACGCGGCCGGGCGCCATCGGCCGCGCGGCGGGAGGAGCGGCAACAGGCAGGAGGCGGCGGGGAGCGCAAGCCCAGCGAAGTTGACATGAACGGGGGGGAAGGGGGGGGCCTGAATAAAGGATGTTGAGGGGTGAACCAACGGGGAATGGGGCTGGGACCGACGGGGAGCTGACCGGAGTCTTGTGGGGAGACGTGAGAATGCCTGAGAAATGAGCTGGCGGTGACTGCTGCGAGAAGCCGTGACCTGGGTGCAGCGTGTGTGAAACCCAACAGAAAAAAGGGGGATTACACCAGGAACCATTGCCGCATGCCGCCAGAGTGTATGACCGGAATGTTGGTGCAGATTGTGAATGAGAACGCATGCACAGGTGTGACAGAAATGAATACTGGTGACTTGTATGAGAAAACCGTGACATTGGTGCAGCGTATGATGAAATGAAATGAACCGGTACAGGGGCAACCGTGAGGCCCCGGCTGTACCGTATGGATGACTCAGAAACCACTGCCTGCAGCCGCAGGGGTGTTGTCCGGAGTGGTGATACGGTGTAGGTAAATTTATACATGAACAAGACATGACAGAAATGAAATGCTGGTGACCTGGGCGAGAAAGCTGTGACATTAGTGCAGCGTTTGGTGAAATGAAATTAACAGAAATGGGGGATTGCCCAGGAAACGACTGCATGCTTGCCGCAGGGGTGCTGACCGGAATAGTGGTACGGTGTAGACAAATTGTGCATGAACAAGGGGTGACAGAAATGAAATACTGGTGACTTGTATGAGAACACAGTGACATGGTGCAGCGTTTGGTGAAATGAATTGAACCGGTACAGGGGGCAACCGTGAGGCCCCGGCTGCACCGTATGGATGACTCGCAATTTAACGGGCAAAACGTGACCCCCAGTGAACCTGAGTAAAGCCGGAAAAATAGAACCGAAATGCTCCAAATCCAGAACTGATGGCAACGAAAAACTCCCAGAAATTCAGCGACTCACAGGCAACTCTCCAGACACTCCATAAGCGACCTCCTCTCTCAAAAGCTCAGACCTCAATGATGCAGGAGCCAGGTAAGGGGAGTGCCCTAAATAGGCTGGAGGCGGACCTCAGCCCCTCCCACAAATCCAGGCAATCTGCCTTAATACATGTCTCTTCTTCCTTTCTGTTTCCTTTTACAGAATCCTAATCTGAAGTCCTGCATCTATGTACTTGATAGCCATGCATCGATGGTTGATTATGTCGGATGCTCCCTTAAACTCTCTTTAATACTAATAATATCATGCAAAACCAATAGGTCCAGTCCGAACTGCCATTTGTGCAGTAACAGACATTATCACACTAGGGATGGTGAGAGAGATTCACCAATAGAGTGGTCCCATTATCTGGGCCTTTATCCTATCAGTGTGATATATAGGCTATATGTTGCTGACCTGATGCAGCATTTTCTACACCTCATTATTTAATTTAACGGAAAGATTCATTCACCCCCTGATGATCCCACACCGTGGGGGAAACGCGTTGGGGTATTAGTGTATTGCTTTGATTCGGTCCATATATCTGGGTGACCGCTTACACCCCTATAACGGAGTGTCTTTTAATGAGTAAGTCCGGTGCGCCACGTACCTTTTGATATTTTTATATCACCAGGGATGTATACATGGCGCACTAAATTTATGTTTGTTTTTGTCTTGCTGTCCATAGAGGTCCCCCACAGAATAGGCTCATCTCAACAGGGAGGGCTACCTAGGATTTGTTAGCCTTAGGCTGGAGGACAGGGAGTCCCCACCATCAGGGGCCGTCCCTGGGCAAAGGGTTTAGCACAGGGTCCATAATAGGGACATTGTCCTTTCCCACAGCTAAACCCATCTAGTCGGATAGGTGGTGGACCAACCGTGGACACTCGATATGTGTTGAGATAATAAAGAATATTTAATAACTGAAGCGATTGTTCTCTTGAAGGGTTGACTCTGTAGCTGGATTTTGTACTTCTTCATTGACCCATTTATTAAAGACCTATATTTAATTGCTGGATTAAGTGTTATTTATGTTTTAGGAATGGCCAGTTTTTTGTCGGGGACCTTATTCACAGAAGCTTTGGTTAACGAAGCTAGGGATATTTTTTCAGACAGGGACGTCCCAGGGTTGGGCCAGACGGCCACTATTAAGCAAGTGTTTAGTGACTTATACAACTGCTATAAAGAGAACATAAAGTCCTGGTGGGAGATTAAATCCTTAGAGAGCTATACAGGACACAAAATCGTCCCGCGGGGGCTAAGGCTCCGAGTAAGACCAGCTGACAGGATTTCCTCACCGACCCTTGTGACAAAATGGGAAGAGATACTCACGCATAGCTCTCTGAGTCTGATGAATTTACTATTAGAGGAAGAGAAAAAAGTCTTCGAACTTTCATCCAAAAAACTCCAGGAACAAATAGAAATAGCCTTGAAACTTAAAGAAGACTCGGAATTTGCTAGGCGTGAGAATTCTCTCCAAACATCTGTTGACCGCTTCCAAGGACTCATCAAGGAGCGGAAACACAGACAGTTTGTCAGAGACCTTGGTGAGTTCAAGGAAAATCGGGCATATACAACAGGACAGGGACAAACAGTAGCTTCTGAACCATCCTCCTCTGATCTCGACTCCTCTGAAACCGAGTCATACTCTAGGCCCTATACGGGCCCCTACAACGCGAATAGGCGTGGTTCTGGAAGACGAGGGAATCGAGGATGGCAGAGGGGTGGG
The DNA here is from genome assembly GCF_014858855.1 of Bufo gargarizans. Taxonomy (NCBI): domain Eukaryota; kingdom Metazoa; phylum Chordata; class Amphibia; order Anura; family Bufonidae; genus Bufo; species Bufo gargarizans. The sequence goes on along the minus strand of NC_058081.1, from coordinate 59,719,820 downwards.
AACTACAGAGGCAGGGGAAGGGGAGGACGAGGATCGGGGTACTCGAGTGCCTCCTCGTTTTCACCTCCCTCTGGTTACTCCGACAATACTTTGTCACAAAACCAACCGTTGTCTTTTTTAGAAAAGAGTGCTATGCCCTACGACCTACGAAACCGCAAGGACAGGGGTCAACAGGAGACCTACAGATCGTGAACCTCTCATCCAGGGGCCTCACTCCCGAGGAGGCGGGGGTCCTTAAGAGGGGTTTGTCCTTTGTCCCAACTACCAACTTTAGCCTCTTCTCTTGGACGAAGGACCTCCACCTCTTCTGTAGGAGGTTAAAGTGGCACAAATTTTTCAAGACCTCCAATAGAGAAACATGCAGTAGACTTGGCCTGGATGAAGGGGATTTTGATGATTTACAAACCCTTACTGATCTTAATAGCGAGCATAATCGGATCACAGGCTCTGGACCATTTACAACATTGAGACCTAAGAGCAGGAGAATGCCACCGTTGGCTAACTATGAACATGTCGACATCTTTTTACAGATGGTTATCAGTGATATGGAACAACTGGAACAGAGGGGACCGAGGTCCTTCAATCTCTCCCTGACGGAGATGCAGGCACTTACGTCCCTAGAAAAGGATCGCAATATTATAATCAAACCATCTGATAAAGGGGGCAATCTTGTCATCCTAGACTGTGATGCCTATGTCCGTATGTGCCTGGATCTCCTGAAGGATAAGGATGGATACAGGATCCTATCTACTAATCCGACCCAGCCTTTCTTGCTTGACTTAAAACAGATACTGGTTGATGGTCTCCAAGATAAAGTGATCAGTACCTCAGAATTTGAGTTCCTACTACCAACAAAACCCACTACAGCCACCTTCTACGGGCTTCCCAAGATCCACAAGGGGACCACTCCCCTAAAGGGTCGCCCGATCGTATCAGGAATAAACTCCCTGACTCAGAACTGTGGAGTTTATCTGGACCAGGTGTTGAGGGAGTTCGTTGTGTCCCTCCCGGCATATACGAGGGACACAATGGACTTCCTCAATAAGATTGATGCCTTAAACCTTGATCCAGACTGCATTCTGGGAAGCATAGACGTAGAATCGCTATATAGCTCGATCCCCCACCAACATGGCCTCCTGGCCATAGGATACTTTCTCCGCACAAGAGGGATACAATATAACACACACAATGAGTTTATACTAAAGCTGTTGGAATTTACTCTGACGCATAACTACTTCCTGTACAACTCAAGATTCTACCACCAGCTCAGGGGGACGGCGATGGGCAGTCCTTGTGCCCCAACCTACGCGAACCTCTTCCTGGGCTGGTGGGAGGATACACATGTATTTCCGGATGTCGCTGTTTGGTGGTCCAGCAACATACAGTTCTGGACCCGCTTTATTGACGACATATTTATTGTGTGGAAGGGTGGGCCAACAGATTTTAAAAGATTTATAGTGGATCTGAACAAAAACGAAATAGGCCTTCGCTTCACCTCTGAATATGACTCATCCACCATTACATTCTTGGATGTTAAAGTTAGCAAAGTGGGGGATAGATTATCAACCAATATATATAGAAAAACCACAGCGACCAACTCCCTATTACACTGGAGGAGCTATCATCCAACCCCCCTGAAACGAGGGATCCCTAGAGGACAATATCTTAGGGTAAGAAGAAACTGTTCAAATGATGAGGCGTTCTACAATGAGGCAAAAGCCTTACAATCTAGATTTATAGATAGAGGGTATCCTCAAACAGTACTGAGAGACGCATTTCGACATGCGGCTACCAAAGACCGAAGTGATTTACTAGTCCCCAAAGTGAAAACAACTGACTCACAACCGTTAAGGATCATATCCAACTATGATGTAGCAAATGATGATGTAAAACAAATACTCAGAAAATATTGGCCGATCCTTAGAATGGATCCTGATCTTTTGGAGATAACCACTGAACATCCCGCTGTCTCATATAGACGAGGCAGAAGTTTGAGAGACCGCCTGGTTACCAGTCACTTTGTACCTCCTACTAAAACTGGTACCTGGCTGGACAGAAAACCAGTGGGTATCTTCAAATGCGGGAGTTGCAAAGCCTGTGAGTTCCTATCCACGGCGAAAACAATTACCTGCTCAACGACAGGTCGTCTATTTCAAATTCGGGACTTTATTAACTGTACATCAAAAGGTGTGGTCTATATATGTCAGTGTTCCTGCCCCATGGACTATGTGGGCAAGACAATCAGGGAACTGAGAAAAAGGATCCTGGAACACGTCAACGACATTAAAAATAATGAGGCGACACCGGTCGCCACCCATGTAAACACCATACATGGGGGTGACTTGAGGTCTCTACGTTTTTCGGTACTTGAGGTGATCCCTCCACCTCCACGTGGGGGTGACTGGGACAGAATGATCCTGCAAAAGGAGAGTCAATGGATCCACAGGTTCTGTTCCCAGTCCCCACGTGGCCTTAATGAAAGGCTGACCTTTTCGTGTTTCCTTTGACCCTCAGTTTCTTGGTGCGTCAATAATGTATTGACAGGGGGCGTTTAGATGTATATACCCCCAGTAAAATGTCCATCTGAACCTTAATTACTGTCCGTTCCGCGTATTCCTGGGACATCCCTTTCTGTGTTTTTCCTCCCCCCCCCCCCCTCTTTCCCTTCCGCTTTTCTCCTCCCCCCCCCCTCCTTCCTGCCTTTTCCTCTATGTGTGTGTTTGTATATCCCCTATAGCTATATAGGCTCTAGTGATTAGATGGTCCCTTAAACTGGACCAGGTGCGCAAAGCGCCGAAATATGATTATTAAAAACACATGAATGACAATGGATTCATTGTGTACTCGATTTCCCCTGATGCACCTTTACGGGGAAAAATAGTTATAATGACATTATCTCACACATTAGTGCTAGTCCTAACCCCACCGTATAGTCCCTCTGAAAAGACCGATGACCATATGACCATAACCAATATATACCAAGTCACTGCATATATGACATAGAGGGCAGTAGGTGTCCTTAGATAATTATGCATATAGATATAAATAATAATAAACTGAGATCCACTCCATCTGTAATGTGAGGGCCGCTGTATCACTAATAAACTGACTCTGGTATATCAAACATCAATATTATTGGTGCGTCAATAATGTTCCCCTCACTACTATATATCTGAAGTGGGATAATGTGCACGATGCGGTTCAATTACCGGATGCACCGTGCGCTCCACAGGCAACAACAGTGACAAGAATCCGGAAATGGTCATACGAATGGGCGGAAGTGCGCGTGCGTTCCACTGTGGAACGCACGCCCAGACTCGGCACTCCACCCACAATACGCTGGATATCTAAGGCTACTTTCACACTAGCGTTCGGGCGGATCCGTTCTGAACGGATCCGCTCATAATAATGCAGACGGAGGCTCCGTTCAGAACGGATCCGTCTGCATTATTTTTAGCATAGAACAGCTAAGTGTGAAAATAGCCTAGTACGGATCCGTCCAGACTTTCAATGTAAAGTCAATGGGGGACGGATCCGCTTGAAGATTGAGCCACATTGTGGCATTTTCAAACGGATCCGTCCCCATTGACTTACATTGAAAGTCTGGACGGATCCGCACGGATCCGCACGCCTCCGCACGGCCAGGCGGACACCCGAACGCTGCAAGCAGCGTTCAGCTGTCCGCCTGTCCGTGCGGAGGCGAGCGGAGCGGAGGCTGAACGCCGCCAGACTGATGCAGTCTGAGCGGATCCGCCTCCATTCAGACTGCATCAGGGCTGGACGGCTGCGTTCGGGTCCGCTCGTGAGCTCCTTCAAACGGAGCTCACGAGCGGACCAGCGAACGCTAGTGTGAAAGCAGCCTTAGGCTGCGGTGGCGGGATGCGTTCCACAGTGGAACGCACGCTCACACCACATGCCTGCAGCGTAGCTACACCTGTGGCCAATACATCTGAATAATCAAGAGGGCTATAAAGTGGGTAGTGACAGTCAGACAATGACTCTGGACCGCCATAGGGATTGCAAGGGAGGACTGGACCGTAGGACAACTTAAATGTGAGTAACCCCATAAGACTGCTATAAATCGGCTCAAGATATATGAATACATCTTCTCTCATTAGTTAATGTCTTGAATGCCCAGGCTCCATTCATCCACCTGATATATCTGTGAGGCCAGACTTACGTGATCTAGGACCTTTTCAAGGTAGCATCATTTATTTTGGTGGTGGTTTCCTGGATTGACTGGAGACACAATAAGTATGTATATGTATATACTCCTCTCTTTTTCAGCCATATATCTATATCACATAGGGACGCTCGTCCTATAACATGACGACCTGTGCCCTGTTGGCATACTATACAAGGAGTGACATCAAAACACTTAGACAGAGTGAGTTACCCATTAACACTATGTGACTAGCATGGTGGTGGGCACACATTTATCAGGTGATGATTTAGTGCTGATGACGACCTGTAATTATACATATATGTCTCTTCTTCCTTTCTGTTTCCTTTTACAGAATCCTAATCTGAAGTCCTGCATCTATGTACTTGATAGCCATGCATCGATGGTTGATTATGTCGGATGCTCCCTTAAACTCTCTTTAATACTAATAATATCATGCAAAACCAATAGGTCCAGTCCGAACTGCCATTTGTGCAGTAACAGACATTATCACACTAGGGATGGTGAGAGAGATTCACCAATAGAGTGGTCCCATTATCTGGGCCTTTATCCTATCAGTGTGATATATAGGCTATATGCTGCTGACCTGATGCAGCATTTTCTACACCTCATTATTTAATTTAACGGAAAGATTCATTCACCCCCTGATGATCCCACACCGTGGGGGAAACGCGTTGGGGTATTAGTGTATTGCTTTGATTCGGTCCATATATCTGGGTGACCGCTTACACCCCTATAACGGAGTGTCTTTTAATGAGTAAGTCCGGTGCGCCACGTACCTTTTGATATTTTTATATCACCAGGGATGTATACATGGCGCACTAAATTTATGTTTGTTTTTGTCTTGCTGTCCATAGAGGTCCCCCACAGAATAGGCTCATCTCAACAGGGAGGGCTACCTAGGATCTGTTAGCCTTAGGCTGGAGGACAGGGAGTCCCCACCATCAGGGGCCGTCCCTGGGCAAAGGGTTTAGCACAGGGTCCATAATAGGGACATTGTCCTTGCCCACAGCTAAACCCATCTAGTCGGATAGGTGGTGGACCAACCGTGGACACTCGATATGTGTTGAGATAATAAAGAATATTTAATAACTGAAGCGATTGTTCTCTTGAAGGGTTGACTCTGTAGCTGGATTTTGTTAACCCAAACACCATATGGCGTGCTGATATTCTCTTTCTGCAGATAATCTGCAAAAAGAGAAAAAATACCTTAAACAAACTTTTGGTTATTAAAAAGATCAGGAATTGACTGTAGTTTCTGTGTCTCACCACTAGGTGGAGCCTCCTGTCCAGGAACTGCAGACTGAGATATCATTAGCTTGCCTGGGAAGATTCCTGAGACCTGTGGATGGACGACTTGATGTGTGGATGGGCGTTCTTCAAAACTGCCAGGTAAGCTGCTGACCCATAGGACATCTTGATCTTGATGAGGTCCGGTCGTCGCTGGTCCGCTGTCAGGATCCACAAAACTGTCCCCTTGAGCTGCTGCATTGGGATTGCTGAAAAAAGCCTTGAAACGAGATGGCCGCTTCTGATGATGATGCTGGGCAGCAGGAGATGATGCGCGGCTCCTGACCCGACTGTCACTACTATGGACCCGCCTATCAACAGACCTGGAAGACGGAGAATCCTACGCCTTGCACGTTTAGCTCTTTTGTGAGGTAGCGCTGGGAACTCCGCCTCTACCAGTCCATCACTGACAGGTGCCGCCTCCGGAACAGCATCGGTCTCTCTGCGCCGCTCTTCCTCAATCGCCGACAGCGCCATAAGTTCAGGCTGGGCAAAGCAGTGCTGCAGCCACTCTTCTCCGTCGGCCGCTTCAGCTCTTCTAATCAGCTGCTGTAAAAGGTCTTCCATCCTGTGCTCAGGTCCTGATCTTCTTAACACTGCAGCAGCTGATAGCGATGTCCCGTCTTTTATTTCCACAGGGATTCAAGCTACAGGACTGCTTCTCCAATCAGCTGATGAGGATTTTCCCGCCGCTTGTGCAACTGGCCAATCATCTTCCTGAGATCTGACAGCTGTCAACATCCAACATAAAACCAGGTAGGACCTGTCAACATAAGAGAGGGGGGGGGGGGGGGGGGGGGTAAGCAACCACACAGCAATACTGAAACTGCCAGAACATTAAAACCACCTGACAGGAAAAAGTGCCCATGTCCCCATGTGTCGCCCAAGCTATCTGCTCTGGGGGGCCCCTGCATTTGTGGGTCTGCTCTCCTGAATATAGATGCCAATGGCATAGGTAGGTTTAGCGTAGGACCTGCCTCACTGAGACCACCTTGGCGAGGGTAGGTCGGCATAGGTGTGTTTTGATCAAAGTATATTGGCTAAGAGTCTCAGATTTTATTATATCAGAGTGAGGGCTTAGTCCATATATAATGCTTGCATCTATCAGGTTTTTTTTTTCTGTAATTTTTTTCCTGATAAATAAGCAGTTGTGATGTCACAGCACATAGTCAGTTTGAAACACACTTGTGATGTCATAATACCTGTAGCTTACATGACTCTAAAACATGTGATGTCACAGCAGTTTACCTGACTAAATCCCACTCATGTGACAGCAGTGTACCTCAGTGATAACCACTAGTGATGTCACCGCAGCTTACCTGACAGAAACACACTTGTGATGTCACTGCAGTTTACCTGACAGAAACACACTTGTGATGTCACAGTAGTTTACGTGACTAAATCCCACTAATGTGACAGCAGCATACCAAAGTGAAACCCGCTTGTGATGTCACCATGGCTTGCCAGACAATACACTTGTGATGTCACAATAGCTTAACTGACAGAAATACGCTTTTGATGTCACAACCAAGTACCTGAATCACTCTTGTGATATTACAGTGACCTAGCCCAGAGCAGAGTTCAAGAATGGTATGTGGGCTCTATGGGGGTCATTTATCAAACTGGTGTAAAGTAGAACTGACGTAGTCGTCCATAGTAACCAATCAGATTCCTCCTTTCATTTTCCAAAGGAGCTGTCCAAAATGAAAGGTGAAATCTGATTGGTTGCTATGGGCAACTACGCCAGTTCTACTTAACCCCAGTTTGATAAATGCCCCCCTATATGCATTACCATCTGATAATTTGATGACAGTGGGGTGCTAGCTATGGACCACATCACCCATGGCTCTTCCCCACTGCTGTACCAACCCCCCAGTAAGGCTGCATTCACACGTCCGTGGAACACGGACCGTGAGATACCGGACTGGCATCCTGCTTAGTGCAGGAGCGCACGGCGTCACTGGTTGCTATGACGCCGTGCGCTTCCTGCTGCAGCCGCAGTACAGTAATACACTCATATAGATCATACGAGTGTATCACTGTACAGTGCGGCAGCAGGAAGCGCACGGCGTCATAGCAACCAATGACGCCGTGCGCTCGGATGCCAGTCCGGTATCTCACGGTCCGTGTTCCACAGACGTGTGTATGCAGCCTAAGGCTACATTCACACGTCAGTATTTTCCTATATCCCGATTTTCGTTCCGTTTTTTGCGGATCCGTTGTTCCTGAAAATGTTTCCGTATGTCATCCGTATGTCATCCGTTTTTTGCGGATCCGCAAAAAACAGAAACATGTATAAATTTCAATAATCAAATAAAGTTGTTTGGATTTCTTTGAAAAAAAATTGAAAAAAATAAAATAAAAATTGTTATGTGTTTCCAGGAACGGATTCCGCATAAAACGGATGACATACGGAATGACATCCGAATGTCCTCCGTTTTTTGCGGATCCATTGACTTTGTATTGTACCAGGATCCAAATTTTGCGGAAAAGAATAGGACATGTTTTATATTTAAACAGACAAGCGGAACGGAACAACGGAAACAGACAGCACACATTGTGCTGTCCGATTTTTTCCAGGACTCATTGAAAATGAATGGGTCCAGATTTGGTCCTGATCTGTTCCGCAAAAAAACGGAACAGATCAGGAAAGAAAAAACGGACGTGTGAATGGACCCTAACAGTGATATATGGAGGGGGACTATTATTCTTTATAATGCCTGTAGGACCCCTGTGTATATGTTACATGTAATGTTGAGCAAATCAAAGTTTCTGAGCAAAGTGGACTTCGAACCGAATTTCAGGAAAAAATTGATTTGTCACGAAGCAGAATTTCCTTGTGCTTCATGGTAATAAACATTTTTTTTCCTAAAATGTCAGATTTTTTTTTATACTTTTATCCTCATCCACTTGCTCGCGGAGAAGCCGTCCGCTCCTGTCTTGATGTCAGCGGTGACGTCACCGTGCATGCCCAGCGTGATCATCACGCTTGCTGCAGGTCTTTCAATCAAGATGGGAGCAGGCGGCCTGAGGTGAGTATAATATTTTTTTTACCCCTGAAAGGCTTAATGTGAGTCACAGATGCCTCGATCAGGGGCGTTGCTAGGGTCTCCAAAGATCCGGGGCCCGAGCCCCAATGAATATTTCCCAATTCTCTAAGTCAACCAATCGCAAGCCCCCCCCCCCCCCCCCCCCCCAACCGCTCCCCCTGCAAACACTAGCACTGAAGACATTTTACAGCTATACAGCAGCACATACCTGTCACATCCAGGGCCTCCAGGTGAACCAGGGCCTCCAGAACGTCTCTCAGCCGCGCCTCGTCTCAGCAGAGTGTGACACACAATGTTAAAGGGCTTCTGTCACCCCCCAAAACTCATTTTTCATTTTTGGGCATATTAAAATCCTTATTGGACGACTATTCCCTATAGGGCTCTTACCTTGTTCTGTGGCTTGGTTTCACAAAAAATCTAGCTTTTAAAATATGCAAATGACTTCACTACGAGCAAGTAGGGCGGTTACTTGCTGGTAGCCGCCGCATCCTCCTTTAAAAAAAACGCCCCCTCCTCCTGTTCATTGACAGGGCCAGCGAGTGCTCTCCTCCTCCGGCCTGCCCTGTCTGCAATTCAAATCCCGCGCCTGCACCTTACGTGTCTTCATTTGGCGCAGGCGCTCTGAGAGAAGGACGCTCGCTTCCTCAGCACTCCCTCAGTGCGCCTGCGCCGATGACGTCTGGTTTAGAGGTGAGGTAAGAGCCCTATATAGGGAATAGTCATCCAATAAGGATTTTAATATGGCCAAAAATGAAAAATGAGTTTTGGGGGGTGACAGAAGCCCTTTAATAGGAAGACCACGGCACTCAAGAGAGAATGTTGCATAACTATCTTATTTATTTTCTTATATTTTTTTGTTTTATATTTTTTTGTGTATATATATTCATCCAGAAAAAATTAATTCATAGTGGTATACTAGCAAACGTTTCGGTCTTATCCAAGACCTTGTTCATGGCCTGAGGGTACTTTCACACTTGCGTTGTTTGATTCCGGCAGGCAGTTCCGTTGCCTGAAATGGCAAACTGTATGCAAACGCATGTCATTTTTTCTGACTGATCAGGCATCTTTCAGACTGATCAGGATCCTGATCAGTCTGAAAAATGCCTGATCGGTCAGAAAAATGCATTGCAATACCGGATCTGTTTTTCCAGTGTCATCAGGCAAAACGGATCCAGTATTTATATTTTTCTCATTTTTAAAGGTCTGCGCATATGCAGACCAGAAGGACGGATCCGGCATTCCGGTATTTTGAATGCCGGATCCGGCACTAATACATTCCTATGGAAAAAAAAGCCGGATCTGGCATTCCGGCAAGTCTTCAGTTTTTTTCGCCGGAGATAAAACCGTAGCATGCTATGGTTTTCTCTTTTGCCTGATCAGTCAAAACGACTGAACTGAAGACATCCTGATGCATCCTGAACGGAATGCTCTCAATTCAGAATGCATGGGAATAAAACTGATCAGTTCTTTTCCGGTATTGAGCCCCTAAGACGGAACTCTATGCCGGAAAAGAAAAACGCTAGTATGAAAGTACCCTGAGTGTTATGAGTAGTAGAGGCATCGGATGGCGAAAATAAATAAGATATTTATGCAACATTCCATCTTGAGTGTCGCGGTCTTCCAAGTAACATTTGTATTATACTTACCACTGAGCACCATCCATACTAAATGAGTTCAACTCTTACTTTCAATCGAGTGTGACACACAGACATCTTAGCTTCCTCACTTTTCTCTACCCCCAAATACTATCCTGAAGAAAAATGAGTGCCCCCCATAGTAATAGTACTTCTCATAGTCCCACCAATAGTAATTCCCTTCTAGAATGCCCTCATTAATAATACTGCCCTCTACAGTGCCCCCCAACAGTGATAGTGCTCCCCAAGAGTGCCCCCATTAGTAGAAGAGCCCTCCGGTATTAATAATGTCCTTACAGAGCCCCATATAGAAGTAAGGCCCCCCTATTGTTATCCCAGTGATAATAAAGTTTTCTACAGACCCCTCAGTAGTAATAAGGCCCCCTATAATGCTCTTAATAGAAATAATGTGGATCTATAAGTCCCTCCTATAGAGCCCCCAATAGGAACGCTTAATGTCCCCTGTCCACACAGTGCCCCCAGTATTTATATTGCCTCCTACTGTTATAATGCTCGCCTTGAAGCGCCCCCAGTATTTATAATGCCCCCTGTAGTTATTTTCCTCCGTTTACTGTCCACAAAAATGATAATTCCTCAGCCCCTCCACCATACAGTCCCATGTAAATAACATCACCCCCTCCCCAGCCACCTTCAACATACAGTCCCATGTAAATAACATCACCCCTCAATATTCAGTCCCATGTAAATAACATCACTCCACCCCACTGTCCCACACTTCAGCCCTAACATACAGTCCCAGTTAAATAACTACAACTCCCAACATTGCTCTGCCTCTCACACTGAGTAATCTTCACTTACCTGTCCTCATGTAGCAGATCTCACCACAGCTATTTCCCAGGACTTCTCTTCACTGCTGAGCCATCCTGTCCTGCACTGGTCACATGATGGTGACATCATCGCAGGTCCTTTTCAGCTACTGCATTTAGAACTGATCACATGGACTGTGATGTCATCACAGGTCCTTCAGTTCTTGCATTGCATTAGATTTAATTGTATTGACATCCTGAGGACGGCAATACAGTTGTATCTAGCTGGCAGGCAGGACATTTGGGGCCTGGGACATAACATCAGGGGCCCAGGCCCCGAATGTTATAATCTAGCAACGCCCCTGGCCTCGATCAATGTTTAATGTGCATCTAAAGGGTTAATTGATGGGGCGGTGCGATCCCTGTTCCCCGTCATTGCAACCGCTCCATACAATGGAAAGCGATTTGTGCCGAATTCATTTGTAACAAATCAAATTTCGTGTTGAAATTCGGCAAAGCAGCAGAATTGAATTTTTTGCTCATCTCCGGTTACATGTATATTAGAGCCGATCCATAAGTCGGTATTCTACGGTGCGTTTGCAGTATTCGGGTCTTAGTTGCCCCGAGTTTAGCGACTACAGTGATTTTATCAATGGCTTACTGTGCCGTCATCTACGCAATAGGATCCTATCCGGCTCCTGATAATGATGGAGAGGAATGGAGCATCCTTTCCATATAAACTAGCACTAAAGGGATAACCTCAGAAGCTGGAACGGTTCCATTGTGGGTGATGCTTCAGTCTTCTTCCCGCTATGCAGAAGTATTTCCTGCTGTTTAAAGGAAATGGAAAGTATGTCACCCTGACATTCGACTGAAGCAGAGCCAATCGGCCCTTCCTTTCTCCAGCTGTAGAGGTGTCTATTCCCAGATTACAATGGGCGTGCCGAGCATGAACATGCTGATGCCGATGGCTTAGGGCTCATTCAGACAAGTGATCTTTCTTGGCAGCACCTGGATTGAACATTGACAAATTGCAGTCAATGGGCCAACTCATGCCATTTTGATTTTGTGGTTCTTTTAGAGATTATCTCAGCATGCGCCATCTTCGTCCTTTTTTTTTTTTCATGCTGGACTGGCTGATTCAAGTCCATGTGTCCATAAAAATCATTGTGTGTGGTCCGTTTTTCAGTATATGATTCCTAGGAGATGCTGAGTGGGCATTCTTCAGAGGTTTTTTGGCAGACGTGAAAATGGATGATGTATTGATGTCGTATGAACGGAAAATGTGGACAAACTGAATCCAGTCGGAGACGATCCTGACTCAACATGGACGAAAAATCAGCACTAGGCCTCATGCATACAAACGTGTGCCAGCCGTGCCTGTGCTGAAGACCGTAAATTGTATTCGACAGTCCGCACAATTTTTTTGCAGACAGTCCGCACTACTTTTTTGCAGTGTGGAGGCACTGACAGAAAATGGGTCCACATCCGTGATACAGTGCGCACGCAACCGGTGCCTGTATATTGCGAACCTGCTGTTTGTGGGCCAAGATACATGCACGGACCTGCTACGTTTGTGTCCATGATGTCCATCACGCGTCTGAACAAGCTCTAAGAAGGACTCAAGCTCCTAGTTGTGGACCAAGGATTGGAGTAGCAGACAGACCGGCATCGGACTAGGAACTTAAAGTGGCCCTGGAAAAAATACTAAAAGTGGCTCCGCTCTGTAGTTAGGTCCAATTTGATGGAAGGCAGGGCCAGCAATACCATATTGCGGCACATTATACCACCCAAACAGAGCCAAATACCACAGTGCATCACAAAATACTGCCACCAGCAGCACAAAATACATCCCCAAAAACTTCCAATGGCCTGCTCTGAGGGGGGCTCAGACGGCCCCCTGGGAAATTTCCCCGTAAGGGCTATGGCCATTCCGCCCATGCAGACAGCGCTGCAGCCTGAGACGGTGAGTGACCACCGGACACCAGGCACTTGACTCGTTCCTTTTTTCTTACTTTTTCTCCCATACACAGAGCCTGTGGTACACAAAATACACAGTAAAGTCACATAACCACATTTTAGCAGCAACCGTATGGTGTTGACCCTTTTAGCAGTGAACCACCAGGTCACTGCACAGGCGATATATGCAATTCATCCAGGCACTATATGACACTAAGAAGACTTTATCTGGGCACTGTAGGGTATATTAGGTATTTTTCACACTCTCGTTACATTTCCAAAAAGTGGTCTGGAGGAGGTGGGTCACAGACAAAACCTCCGCCTCCCTATTCATTTGTCAATGTGCGCCTTAAAACTGGTACAGATTACACCAGAGCTCTACTCCAGCTGCAGTAGATTTAAGCTCTGGAGCACAGGCAGCCCGACATGCACCATAATAACTAAGGGACATACGCCTCTATAATTGTGATCGTCTCACTCCAGCACAGGACAAATCATGGCCGCCGTACACAATGCCAGTCATAATAATGCTGCCCCATCATGTATTTATAAAGGCGGTGCAGTCTCTGTTTATGGCACTGTCATGGCAATGGTGGCACTGTTGTGTGGTTGTTATTTGCACACTGTGTAGCACTGTGTTTTCACAATGATTGGCATTGTCCTTTACTCATTGCAGGACAGAAAAGATGGCTTTGGAAAGAAATCGCACAAAAACCCCCGCCATCCGCACTGCTTTCTCTTTGAAAGAAAAAACCTGCTGGACGTGATTCCAAGTTCTACTATTCATGTGATCTGTGTACAGAGGTGAGACCTAAGCACGGATGCATCATACCGCTCCAGTCCACACCCTTAATGAGCAAGCAGGATGACTAAGACTGCAGGCGGCAAGATAAAAAAGTAATCTGGACAGTCCTTTTGTAATTTTCCCTTATAAGGAAGAATTCTCAAGCGGCAGATTGTTTGCAGAATTCTCTGCACATGTCCCAGTCATCTGAATGAGGTTCGCAGAAAGACTGACATTTCTTATGGCAGTCTTAACAAAGAAATAATCTAGTGTAAGTTAAACCAAATTTAAAGGGTTATTCCCATCACAGACAATGGGGGCATATCGCTAGGATATGCCCCAATTGTCTGGTAGGTGCAGGTCCCACCTCTGGGACCCGCACCTATGCCGAGAACGGAGCGGGGAGTGTGGTGGCTGGAGGATCCTGGGTTTCCTGGAGTCCAGCCACCGCCAACTGCTCTCCCCATACAAGTGCACCGTTCTTGCGAGGCTACCGTTCCCATTTATTTCTATGGGGCCAACGGAAACGGCCTAGTCAGTGCTTGGCTATTTTCGGCAGACCCAAAGAAATGAATGATAGAGGGCGGCTGCGCCTGCGCAGTGAGCCCTCTGCCGCCTTTCCCGCTCTGTTAACGGTGTAGGTGCACCTACCAGACAATGACAATATGCCCCCATTGTATGTGATGGAAATAGCCTTTTAAAGAGCACACCTCTTAAAGGAATATTCCTAGCTGTCGTAAATTTCAGTTTTTGGTCCACCAACCACTCGTTCTAAAAAGTGTGAAATTTACCATGAATTATGCCGGACTGAACCCCACCACTGCCATTCTGACTGCTTGACTTTCTCCTCCAGGAATTGGCAGAAATGGATCGGCGAGGTGAGAAATAGTGTTTTTCTTTTTTTTTCTTTTACAGCACTTAGTTTTTACGCTGGAATACCCCTTTAAAGCGAATATATCAGTTCCGAAACACACCCCGAAACTAGAGTACACGGTGTATATCTGGTTATGTAATTCACTTTCATTCTGACGCTGTTCTCTGACAAACCAGCAGGACAATGCACTTATAGGACTCCTCTTTGAGTCCTCTCCATTATGTGTGTGAGCTCAGGAGTCCTCCCAATGATCATTTTACTGCTGGTTTGTGGGAGCACATAGCTTGCCTCTGGTGTTCTCCAAACAGGGGGAACATATGGCAAAGTAATCTAGATTATATTCGCTGTAATACACGATAGGTGAGAAACATACGCTTGTACTTCCTCAAACTAACACTGGTGTTTCCTCTCCAATCGGCAGTTTTCAGACAGCACGCTAATAAATGGGAATGTATAAATAGCACCTAAACGTGGTACTTAATGTCTGCATTTGGCGAGCAGTATATTTCGTCCAGACCGTCTATGATGGAGTAGTCTCTGAGCAGGCTGGGTTCAAAACTATGTCCTCTTGTAGCAGTTTTTCTTCTTTAAATATTCTCTCCTCTTTTACCTTGTTGATTCCCTTTATGTATTTAAAAGTTTCTATCATATCCCCTCTGTCTCGTCTTTCTTCCAAGCTATACATGTTAAGCTCCTTTAATCTTTCCTGGTAAGTTTTATCCTGCAATCCATGTACTAGTTTAGTACAAATCTTTGTGTCATCAGCAAAAAGACACACCTTACCATCGAGGCCTTCTGCAATTTCGCTGATAAAGATATTAAACAATATGGGTCCCAGAACAGATCCCTGAGGTACCCCACTGGTAACAAGACCATGGTCTGAATATACTCCATTGACTACAACCCTCTGTTGCCTGTCCCTCAGTCACTGCCTAATCCATTCAACAATATGGGAGTCCAAGCTCAAAGATTGCAATTTATTGATAAGCCTTCTATGTGGGACAGTATCAAAAGCCTTACTAAAAGTCTATATAAGCGATGTCTACTGCACCTCCACCATCTATTATTTTAGTCACCCAATCAAAAAAATCAATAAGATTAGTTTGACATGATCTCCCTGAAGTAAACCCATGCTGTTTTTCATCTTTCAATCTATGGGATTTTAGATGTTCCACAATCCTCTCCTTAGGTATGGTTTCCATTAATTTCCCCACTATTGATGTCAGGCTTACTGGCCTATAGTTGCCCGATTCCTCCCTACTACCTATCTTGTGAATGGGCACATTTGCTAATTTCCAATCTTTTGAGACGACTCCTGTTACCAGTGATTGGCAATCTTGGCTTGCTGTCAGTGAATGCAAAATCTTTATTTACATGGGTAAAGGGCTCATTAATTTTATGAGCTCTCTTGTAATGAAGTGTGCACCTGTGTCAGTAAGATATGTTCATTGGGGATTTTCAGCCTCTAGAAATAAACTAAAATGAATAAGATCTCAAGTGCGCCCCCCTCATACCTTAAAGACTCATCGGTCCTTGGACTTCTTATATGTGGCTAGTGAAAGCCCATGGCATACTTGCCAAAATTCTTGTTGGTAAATTTGGAATTGGGACTTTTAAGCCCTGAAAACTTACAAAATTCATGCTCAAAGGTCACTTTATTTCAACAGAACAGACTTTGCATAAATCAGTACTACAGGTCAATATAAGAAACTTTGTAACATATCTTATCAAAAAAAAGCTTCTTCCGCCATCCCAACCCCTTATAAACTTACATTCTCTGCTAAGTCTGTCCGGAGAGACAATACGTATGGTAGCTCACTGAATGATACCCATTGAAGTCTATGGGAGTTGATTTGCATTACCCTGGCAAGGCCACTACAAAGTGGACAGAGCTTTCACCTTCCCATTCCGTCCCCTGTTTAGTCCCTAGTGTTGGTGGGGCCTAAAAACAGCTGATTGGTTTGGGTGCTGAGTATTGGACCCCCACCGATTTGATTCTAAACCTGATGTACATACAGTGGCATGAAAAAGTATTGGCACCCCATGTCAAAATGTTACTATGAGTAGTTAAGCAAGTTGAAGATGAAATGATCCTAAAAAGCCATAAAGTTAAAGATGAAACACACTTTTCAACATTTTAAGCCATATCAATGTATTATTTTTGTTTTGTACAATTTTAAAGTGAAAAAAGGAAAGGAGTACCTTGCATGGGAGCCCAAGGAGATTTGAGTGCTCATATAACCTGTTTGGGTTAAGGCTTGTTCACAATCATCGTTAGGAAAGGCCAGGTGATGCAAATTTCAAAGCTTTATAAATACCCAGACTACTCTAACCTTGTTCCAAAAACCAGAAGCCATGGATTTTTCTAAGCAGCGTCCCAACACTGTGAAAATGAAAATGGTTGAGACCCACAAAGCAGGAGAAGGCTATGAGGAGATAGCAAATCATTTTCAGATTTCCATTTCCTCAGGTCAAAATCTAATTAAGAAATGGTAGTTAACAGGAACAGAGGAGGTCATGAGAAGGTCTGGAAGAGAAAGAAAAATTTCAGAGACAGCTGCTCGTAGGATTGCTAGAAAGGAAAATCAGAACCCCTGCTTGACTGCAAAAGACTTTCAGGAAGATTTGGCAGACTCTGGAGCCGTGGTACATTGTTCTACTGTTCAGCGACACCTGCACAAATATGGCCTTTATGGAATAGTTAGCAGATGAAAACCGCTCCTGCGTCCTCACCACAAAATTCAGCATCAGAAGTTTGCAAAGGAACATCTAAACAAGACTGATGCATTTTGGAAACAAGTCCTGGTGACCGATGAGGTTAAAATAGAACTCTTTGGCCACAAAAAAAAAGGGCACAAAATGTCATGAAAAGAACACCTCTCCAACCATTAAGCATGGGGGGGATCAGTCATGCTTTGGGGTTGTGTTGCAGCCAATGGCACAGGGAACATTTCACTGGTAGAGGAAAGAATGGATTCAATGAAATTCCAGCAAATTCTGGAAGTAAGCATAACACCAACTCTAAAAAGGATGAAGTTAGAAAGAGGATGGCTTCTGCAAATGGATAATGATCCTAAATAGTGTTTATCGAGCACCATAGTGCTCGGGGGCTCTGGCCAAACACATTGTGATATTCGAGCACCCAAGTATAATGGAAGTCAATGGGAGAACCCGAGCATTAAACCAGGTACCCCCTGCTCTGAAGAGGGGAGGGTGCCTGGTTCATAAGAAAATGTCAGAAATTGTTGGTTACTATTGAAATGACCCTTCACAACGTTTTGAGACACAGTAATACTTTTTATTTTCAAATGGTCAGTGAGACCAATAGTTGTCTCTGGGTTGACACGTGTGATTGCATTCTAAATTAAAACGTAACGTTTATTATTGTGTATATATATAACACTACACTAGACTTACATTTAAAAATCTCAGCTATGCCTGCTATGTGGATCATCAATCATTTGGATTATTTTTAGTGTGATATTCGCGCCCTACGATGGATTGGAGGTGCTGATATCTACCCTGCTCTCCTGCTCTGCTGGGCTGCTTTATATTAAACAGCCGCTGCAGATTGTTTCTGATGCCGGCACTGTTGCTCCAAAGTGCAGGGTTGTACACGGTAGTCAGTGAGCACTCACTCCACAATTCCTTCCTATCTGACTGGCGCTATCTGTGGATTATAATTTATGATTCGCTGGCATAAACTGTCTGCCCGAACCCCTGAAGACGCCAAGTTAATTTGGCGAAACATGTCGGGGGGCAGAGTGCTATAATGCATGTTTTTTGACAGTTTATGCCAGCGAATCATAAATTATAATCCACAGATAGCGACAGTCAGATAGGAAGGAATTGTGGAGTGAGTGCTCACTGACTACCGTGTATGACCCTGCACTGTGGAGCAACAGTGCCAGCATCAGAAACAATCTGCGTACCGAAGTTTGGGGTGTCCATGACACGGACCCGAACATTTTCGTAAAAGTCCGGGTTCGGTGTTCGCCGCTTTCTTGTCGCTTTTTGAAAGGCTGCAAAGCAGCCAATCAACAAGCGTCATACTACTTACCCCAAGAGGCCATCACAGCCATGCCTACTATTGGCATGGCTGTGATTGGCCAGTGCAGGATGTGACCCAGCCTCTATTTAAGCTGGAGTCACGTAGCGCCGCCCGTCACTCTGCTCTGATCAGTGTAGGGAGAGAATGCAGCTGCTGCTGTTAGGGCGAGATTAGGCAGGGATTTACTCAGCTGTGGATCATTCAACTGCTGCTATTTAATTGCTCACAGTTTTTAGGCTGCCCAGAGCGTTTTTCTGTCACTTTTTTCTGGGGTGATCGGCGGCCATTTTGTGTCTTGTGGTGCGCCAGCACAAGCTCCACCAAATACATTTAACCATCAATAGTGTGTTTTGTTTTTTTTGCTATATCCTACATCAGGTGCTTGGCTGTGCTTGCTATTTTATTGAGGGGTGAAATGCAATTGTCAAAATAGCAGTACCCTAAATCTGGTGTCTCAGCTGTGGCTAGCCAATTGTAATACTGTCTGCTGTCTGGCAAAGGATATATTTTTTTCTGGGTTGAAATACAATTCCCAAATTAGCAATTCCCTAAATCAGTGGTTTCCCGCTGTAGCAGGCCAAGTTTAAAACTATCCATAAAAGGGTATATTACATTGAAGGTGCAGATAGGGTCATCCTCAATAACTTCACACGCTACCGTGCATTTCCAAGTCTAATTCTGTCCGTAAACATATACCTGTCATCCAGGGCCTAAATACTAGGCCTACAATTTATATTCAGCTAAATCTGTGGTTATTGCTGTGGCTGGTCAAGTTATTTAGTGTCCGTCAAAGCACAGTTTTTGTTCTGGGTTGAAATACAATTCCCAACTTAGCAATTCCCCAAATCAGTGGTTTCTGCTGTATCAGGCCAACTTTAAATCTATCCATAAAAGGGTATATTAGATTGATGGTGCGGATAGGGTCCTCCTAAATAACTTCACACGCTACCGTGCATTTCCAAGTCTAATTCTGTCCGTAAACGTATACCTGTCATCCAGCGCCTAAATACTAGGCCTACAATTTATATTCAGCTAAATCTGTTGTTACTGCTGTGCCTGTATTAGTGTAATACGGTACCTAAATAGATAGCCAGATACTGTTAGGTGTCTGTAAAAAAAGGCCTGAATTTGAATTCAATACATTGGGCCAAATAATTTTTTTCTTATTGTGGTGAACGGTAACAATGAGGAAAACATCTAGTAAGGGACGCGGACATGGTCGTGGTGGTGTTAGTGGACCCTCTGGTGCTGGGAGAGGACGTGGCCGTTCTGCCACAGCCACACGTCCTAGTGAACCAACTACCTCAGGTCCCAGTAGCCGCCAGAATTTACAGCGATATTTGGTGGGGCCCAATGCCGTTCTAAGGATGGTAAGGCCTGAGCAGGTACAGGCATTAGTCAATTAGGTGGCAGACAGTGGATCCAGCACGTTCACATTATCTCCCACCCAGTCTTCTGCAGAAAGCGCACAGATGGCGCCTCAAAACCAAGCCCATCAGTCTGTCACATCACCCCCATGCATATCAGGGAAACTGTCTGAGCCTCAAGTTATGCAGCAGTCTCTTATGCTGTTTGAAGACTCTGCTGGCAGGGTTTCCCAAGGGCATCCATCTAGCCCTTCCCCAGCGGTGGAAGACATAGAATGCACTGACGCACAACCACTTATGTTTCCTGATGATGAGGACATGGGAATACCACCTCAGCACGTCTCTGATGATGACGAAACACAGGTGCCAACTGCTGCTTCTTTCTGCAGTGTGCAGACTGAACAGGAGGTCAGGGAGGAAGACTGGGTGGAAGACGATGCAGGGGACGATGAGGTCCTAGACCCCACATGGAATGAAGGTCGTGCCACTGACTTTCAGAGTTCGGAGGAAGAGGCAGTGGTGAGACCGAGCCAACAGCGTAGCAAAAGAGGGAGCAGTGGGCAAAAGCAAAACACCCGCCGCCAAGAGACTCCGCCTGCTACTGACCGCCGCCATCTGGGACCGAGCACCCCAAAGACAGCTTCAAGGAATTCCCTGGCATGGCACTTCTTCAAACAATGTGCTGATGACAAGACCCGAGTGGTTTGCACGCTGTGCCATCAGAGCCTGAAGCAAGGCATTAACGTTCTGAACCTTAGCACAACCTGCATGACCAGGCACCTGCATGCAAAGCATGAACTGCAGTGGAGTAAACACCTTAAAAACAAGGAAGTCACTCAGGCTCCCCCTGCTACTGTCACGACCATGTTCATGGTCGTGACTCCTTGGGAGCCGCATGTTGTTGCCCGCGGTCTGGTGTTGTGTCAACCGCAGCTGGGGGCACATATTTGTTCGCCTCAAGTGCGGTTGCCGCGGACAACAGGTATGCGTGTGGTTGCCTTTGGTTATGTGGGTGTGTTTGTATGCACTTTGAATGTCTGGTGTGCACTGTGTTTTATGTTATGTGTGCACTCTGACATTTTCCCTTCGCCTGTGGCTGCCCGTGGCAACGTGTGGTGTTGTGTACATGTGGTGGCAGCGTCTCGGCCTTTTGGCCAGCTCCCAGGACACGTTTGCTACGCATGTCGTTGTCGACGGTAACAGCTGCAGTGAGAGTTTGTTTGTGTATTCCCCTTTATGTGGTTTCACTACACTCCCTGGTTAAGGAAGGGTTAACTCCCTCAGTGTGTGTGCACTAGGTGTGTCTGAGTGTGGATGTGGCTACTTTGGGCTATAAAGCCTCTGCTGGTTTCAGTTAGCTGAGGGGTTCTTCAGCCATGGTTGCTGGAGACATCCTCCTGTTATTTACCTACTGCCAGTGGGGCCACCCTTGTGGTCATAAAACTCTATGTCTGGTGTTAGATGATGTCTTTATGGTCTATCTGTTTATTACAACTATGGATGTCCTGGTTACCTGTGTGATATGTGTTGTGTGCTGTGTCCCATAGTGTTTTGTGGACATCAGTTGTCATGCACGGGTTCCAGTCAGCGTGGCTGTGGCAGGTAGGTTTGGAACTGCTTTAGTTCTCCTGCCATATCTATATGTTGTATTTGTGTTCCCCTTTTCCTTGCAGCTTGGCCAGTGAGACTCTTGTTCCTCCGTGTCCAGGAGGAACAGGTAGTCTTACCCTGCTCCTAGTTTAGGGCCACCCTGAGGGCTAGCAGGGACTTCAAGGTTCCGGAGTATGAGCCCTTCTACCATCAGGGTCGGCTCATACAGTTAGGAGTCAGGGTCAGATTAGGGATGCGATTAGGAGGTGACCTGCTCCCTAATTCTGTCTTCCTGGTCGAGCAGCGACCACCATCATCCGGCATTGCACGGCTGAGGGTTTTCCCCATCCTCAGCCGTGACAGCTACCTCTTCTGCTGCTGCCGCCTCGGCCTCTTCCTCCGCCTCTGGAGGAACGTTGGCACCTGCCGCCCAGCAAACAGAGGATGTACCACCAACACCACCACCTCCCTCACCAAGCATCTCAACCATGTCACACGGCAGCGTTCAGCTCTCCATCTCACAAACATTTGAGAGAAAGCGTAAATTCCCACCTAGCCACCCTCGATCCCTGGCCCTGAATGCCAGCATTTCTAAACTACTGGCCTATGAAATGCTGTCATTCAGGCTGGTGGACACAGACAGCTTCAAACAGCTCATGTCGCTTGCTGTCCCACAGTATGTTGTTCCCAGCCGCCACTACTTCTCCAAGAGAGCCGTGCCTTCCCTGCACAACCAAGTATCCGATAAAATCAAGTGTTCACTGCGCAACGCCATCTGTGGCAAGGTCCACCTAACCACAGATACGTGGACCAGTAAACACGGCGCTATATCTCCCTAGGGACGCTATATCTCCCTAACTGCACACTGGGTAAATGTAGTGGCGGCTGGGCCCCAGGCGGAGAGCTGTTTGGCGCACATCCTTCCGCCACCAAGGATTGCAGGGCAACATTCTTTGCCTCCTGTTGCCTCCTCCTCCTACTCGGCTTCCTCCTCCTCTTCTTCCACCCGCTCATCCAGTCAGCCACACACCTTCACCACCAACTTCTGCACAGCCCGGGGTAAACGTCAGCAGGCCATTCTAAAACTCATATGTTTGGGGGACAGGCCCCACACCGCACAGGAGTTGTGGCGGGGTATAGAACAACAGACCGACGAGTGGTTGCTGCCGGTGAGCCTCAAGCCCGGCCTGGTGGTGTGCGATAATGGGCGAAATCTCGTTGCAGCTCTGGGACTAGCCGGTTTGACACACATCCCTTGCCTGGCGCATGTGCTGAATTTGGTGGTGCAGAAGTTCATTCACAACTACCCCGACATGTCAGAGCTGCTGCATAAAGTGCGGGCCGTCTGTTCGCGCTTCCGGCGTTCACATCCTGCCGCTGCTCGCCTGTCTGCGCTACAGCGTAACTTCGGCCTTCCCGCTCACCACCTCATATGAGACGTGCCCACCAGGTGGAAGTCCACCTTGCATAAGCTGGACAGACTGTGCGAGCAGCAGCAGGCCATAGTGGAGTTTCAGCTGCAGCACGCACGGGTCAGTCGCACTGCGGAACAGCACCACTTCACCACCAATGACTGGGCCTCCATGCGAGACCTGTGTGCCCTGTTGCGCTGTCTCAAGTACTCCACCAACATGGCCAGTGGCGATGACGCCGTTATCAGCGTTACAATACCACTTCTATGTCTCCTTGAGAAAACACTTAGGGCGATGATGGAAGAGGAGGTGGCTCAGGAGGAGGAGGAGGAGGAAGAGGGGTCATTTTTAGCACTTTCAGGCCAGTCTCTTCGAAGTGACTCAGAGGGAGGTTTTTTTGCAACAGCAGAGGCCAGGTACAAATGTGGCCAGCCAGGGCCCACTACTGGAGGACGAGGATGAGGAGGAGGTGGAGGAGGATGAAGCATGTTCACAGCGGGGTGGCACCCAACGCAGCTCGGGCCCATCACTGGTGCGTGGCTGGGGGGAAACGCAGGACGATGACGATACGCCTCCCACAGAGGACAGCTTGTCCTTACCCCTGGGCAGCCTGGCACACATGAGCGACTACATGCTGCAGTGCCTGCGCAACGACAGCAGAGTTGCCCACATTTTAACGTGTGCGGACTACTGGGTTGCCACCCTGCTGGATCCACGGTACAAAGACAATGTGTCCACCTTACTTTCTGCACTGGAGCGTGATAGGAAGATGCGCGAGTACAAGCGCACATTGGTAGACGCGCTACTGAGAGCATTCCCAAATGTCACAGGGGAACAAGTGGAAGCCCAAGGCGAAGGCAGAGGAGGAGCAAGAGGTCGCCAACGCAGCTGTGTCACGGCCAGCTCCTCTGAGGGCACGGTTAGCATGGCAGAGATGTGGAAAAGTTTTGTCAACACGCCACAGCTAACTGCACCACCACCTGATACGGAACGTGTTAGCAGGAGGCAACATTTCACTAACATGGTGGAACAGTACGTGTGCACACCCCTCCACGTACTGACTGATGGTTCGGCCCCATTCAACTTCTGGGTCTCCAAATTGTCCACGTGGCCAGAGCTAGCCTTTTATGCCTTGGAGGTGCTGGCCTGCCCGGCGGCCAGCGTTTTGTCTGAACGTGTATTCAGCACGGCAGGGGGCGTCATTACAGACAAACGCAGCCGCCTGTCTACAGCCAATGTGGACAAGCTGACGTTCATAAAAATGAACCAGGCATGGATCCCACAGGATCTGTCCATCCCTTGTGCAGATTAGACATTAACTACCTCCCCTTAACCATATATTATTGTACTCCAGGGCACTTCCTCATTCAATCCTCTTTTTATTTTCATTTTACCATTATATTGCGGGGCAACCCAAAGTTGAATGAACCTCTCCTCTGTCTGGGTGCCGGGGCCTAAAAATATCTGACAGTGGCCTGTTCCAGTGTTGGGTGACATGAAGCCTGATTCTCTGCTATGACATGAAGCCTGATTCTCTGCTATGGCACCTCTCTCCTCTGTCTGGGTGCCGGGGCCTAAATATCTGACAATGGCCTGTTCCAGTGGTGGGTGACGTGAAGCCTGATTCTCTGCTATGACATGAAGCCTGATTCTCTGCTATGGCACCTCTCTCCTCTGTCTGGGTGCCGGGGCCTAAATATCTGACAATGGCCTGTTCCAGTGGTGGGTGACGTGAAGCCTGATTCTCTGCTATGACATGAAGCCTGATTCTCTGCTATGACATGAAGCCTGATTCTCTGCTATGGGACCTCTCTCCTCTGTCTGGGTGCCGGGGCCTAAATATCTGACAGTGGCCTGTTCCAGTGGTGGGTGACATGAAGCCTGATTCTCTGCCATGAGACCTCTCTCCAATTGATATTGGTTAATTTTAATTTATTTTATTTTAATTCATTTCCCTATCCACATGTGTTTGCAGGGGATTTACCTACATTTTGCTGCCCTCTAGCCCTTTCCTGGGCTATTTTACAGCCTTTTTAGTGCCGAAAAGTTCGGGTCCCCATTGACTTCAATGGGGTTCGGGTTCGGGGCGAAGTTCGGGTCGAGTTCGGATCCCGAACCCGAACATTTCCGGGAAGTTCGGCCGAACTTCTCGAACCCGAACATCCAGGTGTTCGCTCAACTCTAGTTGGGAGGATTCATATTGTTAGAATGGTCACCCTCCCAAAACTTCTTTGATTATTTAGGACTCTCCCTGTTCCGGTTCCCAACAGTGACCTAAAATCCCTGCAAGCAGACGTGTTAAAGTTCATCTGGGCAAATAAGCGCCCCCGCATATCCAAAATAGTAATGTGTAGACATAAGTCCCAAGGAGGCCTTTCGGTCCCTGAATAAATATTACAAGGCGGCTAGACTGGCTCAGCTTTTCCTAACTGACTTAGAACCCAAAACACATCCGTTATGGGTATCACTGGAACAATCCCTGTTCACCCCATTCACCTGGAGGGCCCTGACCTGGTCTACTCTCCCCTTGCCACCTGCTATTCGCAACATCTCCCTTTTATCTTATTACTCCCTTCTCCTACGGATTGCTGCTAGATTTGCAAGTCCTCACTGCAATCCAAACACTCCCCGCTGACATATTTGCTGGGAAATCCAGCATTCCTCTGTGGGTTGAGGGCGAATGCTTTTAGGTGGTGGACATCCAACAAACTATGTTCTCTCCATTACTTCCTGGTAAGAGGTAAATTGACTTCCCTAGCTTACTTTGAAGACAAACATGTTCTCCCCAAGATGGAGATGTTTAACGCCAATCAGATTTTCTCTTTTCTACACTCTCTAAAAATTGCAAACTACACTCTAGAATTCACGCCCTTCGAGCGTTCGGTCACCCATTCTTTATACAAACAGGGTTTACTATCCAGGATTTATGGTTTACTAAATGCTCCACCAGAAGGAACCAAATTGTCGTATATGAAAGCATGGGAGGAGGACACGCCTACAGAATATACACTTCCCAGATGGTACCAGCTTTCCCAGACTCTCTCTAGGGGTTCTTGGCAAATTACCTTAGCAGAGACATCAATAAAAATATTACATAGGACATATATGGTCCCGAATAAGCTGCACCGTATTCACCCTGAAGTCAGTAACCTATTGTTATCAGTCCTGGGATGTACCTATCCTACGTTCCCCATCTTTATGTCTTCTAGGGGACAAACCCCCTTGGTTAACCTTTGCTAGATTTAAACTATCGCAATATATACTCCACATAGCATTCAAGTGGCGTTCACATTCACTTAGCTATCAAGCAGTACTGGACAGGATTAACAGAATTCTCTTATATGAGAGAATTTTGGCGATCTGCCTGGACACATATGACATTTTTGAGAGATTCTGCGAGCCCTGTTTGTCCTTCTCTTATTCCATAGACCTCCGTTACTGTATGACATGATGATATATGAAAGATGATATATATTATAAGGACCTGGCATTATATAAAGTGACAGGATTAACCAGTGAATACCACGGCTACTTGACCCTGAAGCTGTTATTACTCTAAACTGTACCAATGTTGATACTTTACCTGTATGATCACCCAGTATTGTTGTAACATTTACTTTATTTAATTTCCATATTTCCTTTTTTTTTGTGTGTGTGTGTGTTTTCCATCACTTCTTCTGATATCTTATGCTACTACAATTTAGTACTGTATAACCTCAATAAATGAACCTTTGAAACTAAAGTATTGGGGTGGGTGCCAGAGAAAGGACCCGCCCCGGGTGCCAAACACATTAGGCACGCCGCTGATGCTGTTACAATGCTGTTCTAACACCTCTGCCAAGGCAGTTTAATCACACCCAATAGCGTTAGTCATGCAAATTGCAATCAACATCTTGTGTCAATTATGATAAACAGATTATACTGACTGAAGCGTCACCAGTATTTAATGACAGAGTTTTCTTGTACAAGTCATTCTAATTGAGAATTCCAGTCGGAGGACTAGCAAAATATCTTCAAGAAAAAAATACAAGAAGTCCAGTTGCTCTGACTTACTACTGACTTCCGTACATTCTTTGCATACGTAAAAATGTCATGTGCAAGTAGGCTTACGCTTTGCAGTACATTGAAAAATGCCAGTATCACTGGACAATTGGGCAGTGTATGATTTGTTTCCGTTACACAAACACACTCACACAGATCAATGACACTGAGACAAGTCACTAGGTTTTTTTTTTTTATTGTATAAAAAAAAAAGGTGGAATATTTACAATAATAAATAATCTTCACTTTTGAATTGACGTCACAAACCATCCCTCTCTCGTCAATTTCTCAGTTATCCTTTGCGCCACGTCCCCCATTCTAATATCATACAGTTTGTTTAACCAGATATTCACATCAAATTTTCCATCCTGCCTCAGTTTAACAAACATGGCGTAATGCTGGTTGTAAGTGCCTGAGTTGTCCTGTTTTGCCCAGTCAATCTCGTTGTTTGTCAGCCCCAGCTCTCGCACAAATTTCTCAAATTCATTTGTCGGGACCAGTTCCAGAAAGTAATTGAAAGTCTTATGAATGGCTGTAAAGATAAAAAAAAAAAAAGTGTTATAAGATAGTAGCTATATTGGTAGGAGGAGGACAAAGCAATATCATCAGCTGTTTTACCAGAGAAACTCTGTGCATTATGGGGACTGATCCTTGGGAACTGTGTAATACTCAATTTCTCCTCTAGAGGTGCTGCAGCAAAACTGTACACTTACTGCAGAGTGTCCTCACAGATTACAGTAGATTACTATGGGTCACAACAGTGGACATCCGGTGATCGGCTTATCATTGGTGCCGCCTTTTAACAGAATTCAGAAAACTTGTTTCATACACCCTATTAGGAAACTTTAAGTTAGGGCTCATGCACACGACAGTGTGCGGGCCGGGCCCATGCTGTGGACCGCAAATTGCGGTCTGCAATGCACGGGCACTGACTGTAGGGCCGCCGCATGCGAATGCAGACCCATTCACTTGAACAGGGACCGCACCACTGAAAAATAGTGCATGCACTACTTTTTTGCCGAGGCACGGACAGAAACATCACGTTCCGTGCCTCCGGTACGCACCGCACCTTCCGGATTGTGGACCCATTCAAGTGGGCCCATATTTTGAGGACCCGCTGTTTGCTGGCTTCAATATGGGTCCAGCCGGCACACGGTCGTGTGCATGAGCCCTTAAAGGGAGTCTGTCGTCCAGGAAATTCACTGTTTAACCAATTAGAATCCCTTGTAGGGAGAGCTAGCTGAATGGAATGATACCTTTCACGTAGCGATCCTTTGCTTCTTTTTGGAGAAAAAGTACTGTTAATCCATATGCAAATGAACAGCTAAGTGCACCGAGGGGGGTCCCCTTGCTCCTCCTGCTTTCTTCACCAGCCCCTTCTTCTGACTGTACAGGAACTTGATCCTGTCAATCTAGAAGGAGAGGGAAGCAGGCAGAGCAAGGGTGCACGGAGTGGCTTGGGTCTGCTCTCTGCGCACTTAACTGCTCATTTGTAGAGACAAGTGAATTGATTCATTATTTGTCTCATCGAGCTCCTCGTCCTGCACCTGCGACAGGTTGTCCCCAAAGCTGAGGATGTTCCCCCCCAAAGCTTGATTGACACGGACAGACATTTTGGCCAGACCTGACAATTTTGCAACTGCGTCGCTGCTTCCAGTACTGGCGTAAGTGCAGAGGTCCTGCTTCCGTTACTGGAGCAGCAACTGCACAGACACCTCTCTGCAGTTCTGGGAGATGGCCAACCCTGTCAATCAAGCATCAGGGCAGCATACTTAGCTTTTCATTTTTACTGATGATCTATCCTCTGGATAGATCATCAGCTTGTGATCGGCGAGGCTCCGACACCCGAGCTGTTTGAGAAGGCGGAGGCCTTTTCTCTGTTTCCCTCAGTCCTCATGTCTGGTATCACTGGCCTGGGCATGGATGAGCTCTATTCAAGTGAACGCGGGCTCATGCTACTTTCACACGCGCGTTTGGTGCGGATCCGTCATGGATCTGCACAGACGGATCCGTTCAGATAATACAACCGTCTGCATCCGTTCAGAATGGATCCGTTTGTATTATCTTTAACATAGCCAAGACGGATCCGTCTTGAACACCATTGAAATTCAATCGAGGACGGATTCGTTTTCTATTGTGCCTGATTGTGTCATAGAAAACGGATCCGTCCCCATTGACTTAAATTGTGTGCCAGGACGGATCCGTTTGGCTCAGTTTCATCAGATGGACGCCAAAATGCTGCAAGCAGTGTTTTGGTGTCCGCCTCCAAAGCGGAATGGAGACAGAACGGAGGCAAACTGATGCAGTCTGAGCGGATCCTTATCCATTCAGAATGCATTAGGGCAAAAGTGATCCGACGGATCTCACAAACGGAAAGCCAAAACGCCAGTGTGAAAGTAGCCTAGCCGTGCCCAGGCCAGTGATGTCACTGGGCCTGCGGTAAACAGCGAGAAAGCCGCAGCGCTCCTGGAGCGCGGATACCTTCTCAAATAGCTGATCGGCGGCGGTCAGACCCCCATCAATCAGATACTAATGATCTATCGAGAGGATAGATCATCAGTAAAAAATAAAATGCAGAACCCTCTAGGTGAAAGTATCATTACATTCAGCTGAACTAGCCCTACAAGGCATGGTTCCTGGTTTATTAGTGAATTTCCTGCTGACAGAATCCCTTTAATAGAGGGGGGGGGGTCCTCTGTTCACGATCATCTCTTGGTCAGATTGTAGGTACTAAAAGTGCTCTTGCTCTGAAGGACCTGTCCTATCCTGCATTACACAGGCAACCCATTGATGTGAATAGACACTGCGTAATACCAAGTTTATCCTGTAGTGGCGCTGCAGGGAAACTGAACACTAAGGCTAGGTCTACACGACGACATTTGTTGCGAGACAAAAAGTCGCGCGACAGATAGGGCGCAACATTTGTCGCGCAACATTTTGTTGCACTAATGTCGCGCAACAATTTTTATAATGGCAGTCTATGGTGTCGCACTGCAACATGCGACATGCTGCAACTGCGACGCGACAGTTTCAGAAAAATCCATCTCGAATGGATTTTCTGCGACTGTCGCATCGCAGTCGCAGCATGTCGCATGTTGCAGTGCGACACCATAGACTGCCATTATAAAAATTGTTGCGCGACATTAGTGCAACAAAATGTCGCGTGACAAATGTCGTTGTGTAGACCTAGCCTAATAGTCGGCTTTTCCTACAGAATACAGCCGATCACTGCTTATTTTCGATGAACCCTTTCTAGCAAGTACGGACCGGACGTTTCTGGAAATCAAATTATTGTGATTAAAGACTCTAAGTAGGCCTCAATAAGTCGTTCATTTGTGAGAAGGGATCAAATGCAGGAAGAAGGGGTGAAATACGGGCGAGATTTTAATATTGAGCATACCTTCATTCGTCTCATTTTCTTCTGTGTTTTCCTTCCAGTGAAGCTGGGGTCTTGGCGGAGGTAGAAATGGCCTTTCTATGTCTTCTGCTGGGGCCTTATCACAATTGAAAGTTAATATCTGTCAGCAAAATACAGTTCATATCAGTGCACACACGTATGAGCTTATATCTATGGGCAGGTAAAAAATACATAATAAACTAGGCTCTTCATATCGATGACCTAACCTCAGGATAGGTCATTAATATTTAATCGGAGAGGCTCCGACACCCGGCGGCCTCCAGTGCTGATAATAGCTCTTGAATGGAACAGGAAGCTGAGCTCCGTTCAAAGTGTCGTGGCCGTGCTGGGTTACTGCGGCTTCCATTCACTTCCATGGTAACTGAGTGGCAGTAAACCAGCGTGGCTACTTTGACCAGAGCTGATCAGTCGGGGTGCAGGGTGTCGGACCATCACCAATCAGATATTAATGACCTATCCTGAGGAGAACGTGTATAAGAAAGGATGGCTCCGGCAGCATGTAGCAGTATCAAAAAACTTCTTTATTTGTACCTCCAGACACAAATGGCAACGTTTCGACTGTTCACCAGTCTTTGTCAAGCCTAATAACATCAGTGTTGGTAGGCATATAAATACCCCCCATAATAAAAATAAAAAAAAATAAAAAAAAATTAACCATCAAACCAGCTGACAAGGGGGGTGCCGTGGTCGTTATGGATACCTGTAAATATATTAATGAGATCATACGACAGGTAGGGGACGTTGATGTGTATGAGATATTGAACAAGGATCCGAAGTTTGATATAGCATGTGTTATAGGGGTATTATTGGATGAGGCACTTAGTCAAGGAGTCATCGATGATGAACTATATAATTTTTTACATGTCAGCCACCCGATTACCCCTGTAATATATGTTCTACCAAAGATCCATAAGAGTTTAATGGATCCTCCTGCCCGACCCATTGTGTCGGGCAGGGGCTCCATCTTCAATCCCATATCCATTTTTTTGGATAGGGTATTGCGGATCCATGCGACCACGGCCCCCTCCTATATCAGGGATACTGGCCATTTCCTGACCAAGCTGAACGCACTAGTTTTGCCTGAGAAATTTTTACTTGTAAGTTTTGATGTGGTATCGTTGTACACATCCATCGACCACTCTTATGGTTTAAGTGTCGTCGATGTGGCCCTTGCCAGCACAGAGCTCTCTCCTGGGGCATGCCGGTTGATCCTCGCCCTCCTGAGGAGAAATTATTTTCTCTTTGGGGACACCTTCTACCAACAAAAGCGTGGTGTGGCGATGGGGTCCAATATGGCCCCTACCTACGCTAACATCTTCATGGCGGAGGTCGAGGATCGGCTTGTATATCGCTCCACATTTTTTGAGAGGGTTCTGTGCTGGTGGCGCTACATCGACGACATTTTTCTGATCTGGACAGGCACTATACCTGAACTGGAGGATTTCCATGTGCACCTGAACTCTGGGGTCCGGGACCTGCAGTTCACCGTGATGCAATCTGCCCGTGAGCTGCAGTTCCTCGACGTCCGGGTTCAGGTGCACAATGGAAGGATCCGCACTGATCTATTCCAGAAACCCACAGATAGGAACACCCTACTTATGTATGATAGTAATCACCCTCAGACCATGGTGAATTCTCTTCCGTGGAGCCAACTCCTCAGGGTACGTCGGATCGTATCCGATGATACCCAGTTTGATTACAGAATAGATGAGATGTGCATGAAATTTGCAAAAAGAGGCTACCCTAACCAGTTGATCAACCGCACCAAACATAGGATTATATCCATGAATCGTGGATCTACATTGGTGAGAAAACCACTGAAACAAGAGACTGCCCGTATCCCTTTTGTGTCCATCTTTGGGGGTGACAGCCGCAATATTGCTGCCATCTTACGTCAGGATTGGCAGATCCTTCAGAAAGGATTGCCAACAGTTAAAGAGTTTTCTGTCCCCCCTATGATGGCATATAAACGGACCCGTAACTTACGTGACAGACTAGTTAAAGCGGACATAGGGGGTAAGGATCTAGACAAACAGAAAAGACTGGCACCACTTAGGAATGGTAATTTCCCTTGCCTCTCCTGCTGCAACTGCAGTTGCATCATGAGAGGTGATGGTTTTACTCATCCCTATAGTGGCAAACGGTTTAAGATCAAGGGACACTTTACATGCAAATCCACAGACGTGGTTTACATGATACAGTGTCCATGTAGCCTTATATATGTGGGTGAAACCACAATGGAACTGAGGGAAAGAATTAATAAGCATAAGAGCACTATCAGAACAGGAGCCATTGACAAACCGGTTGCCAAACACTTTATTGATTGTAAACATGCTATTAATCAACTAAGATTTCGAGTAATTGACAGCGTTGGGTATCTGAGAAGGGGTGGTGACAGGAAGGCGATTCTGAGGAAAAAGGAGCTTAAGTGGATCCATACCCTCAGATCCCTTCAACCTTATGGGTTAAATTTAGAATTTAACGTTACATCCATCGACTGATGTGGGTCGTTTGATAGTCCTCTTCAGTATAGGGACATCATTAATTAATTGTTCATAATTAATTTTTTATAAGTGATACAACATCCCTAACATAGAGATTGCTATAATTGTATGATATAATGCCTTGTATTGTCTGATGGGTGTTATTTTGGAAAATGTACTACACATAACGATTGTGATATGCGAAGCTGGATATGGTCTCCACCTCCGTTGGATATGTGCATCAGCTAGCGAGAATGTGGCGATCATCATTGTGATTTTGATCTGACAATATTCATTCAGCCACCTATGTGCATTGATTGGGTTCATGTTAGCATATGGATCATGCACATTACTTTAGGCCAGGTTGCGCAGGACACGGCGTCTGGGGTTACCATGGCTCCAGTACTTGTACTGTATCTCCAATGGCTGCGCCACCCATGTGACCCATGAGATTGACGCACGGTTGTGCGCACCATGTGGGGTGTCACGTGAGTGTCGCGCTGAGGATGACGACAGTGCTTCTTTCTGGCTGCCTATTGGTTGGGGACGTCAGTTCCGGCCGTAGCCATGGTGACTGATGACACTTCCGGCATGTGTAGCCGGTGAGCCGCGGCTGCGCAGTGGAGAAAACAACACGCTGTGGTGCACATGTTGAGGATGGAGGCCATGCCGGCTTCAGTAAGTAACAATTTGTACAGATTTATTCCATTACAATGATTAGCTTTGTTGATGTAATGTGGGGCGTGTTTTTTTTTTTTTTTTTTTTTTTATTATGGGGGGTATTTATATGCCTACCAACACTGATGTTATTAG
This sequence comes from Bufo gargarizans, assembly GCF_014858855.1. Classification (NCBI taxonomy): domain Eukaryota; kingdom Metazoa; phylum Chordata; class Amphibia; order Anura; family Bufonidae; genus Bufo; species Bufo gargarizans. The sequence continues at coordinate 59,686,104 of NC_058081.1, read as the reverse complement.
GCTTGACAAAGACTGGTGAACAGTCGAAACGTTGCCATTTGTGTCTGGAGGTACAAATAAAGAAGTTTTTTGATACTGCTACATGCTGCCGGAGCCATCCTTTCTTATACACGTATTCCAAGGCCTGATGGATCAAGGGCCTACGGCTAGGCTGCTGCATTGATCAACGCATTATCTTGAGACCGTAAGGTGCTGCTTCTACATTTTTTCACGTTTATCTATCCTGAGGAGAGTCATCAATATCATGAGCATGGAAAACCCCATTAAGAACAAGCAATATAAAACTTATACAATAAGAAGAGGGAGGTGGCAGAGGATAGCAATGAAGTCATGCATTGAGGGAAATTTTTGAACATGCTGAAAGATAAAAAAGAATGGAGCCATTTTAGCAGAAATGATTGGCGTACATATAGGCCAGCCATTACGTGGTGTAAAGAAGGGAATTGTGAGTAAGGGGACTTTCACACTAGTGTTTTTGTTTTCTGTCACAGGAAACTGATCAGTTTTATCCTAATGCATTCTGAATGGAGAGCATTCAGTTCAGGATGCATCAGTTTCAGGATGCATGCTGCAGTTTTCTCTCCGGCCAAAAATACTGAACACTTGCCGGCATTGAAGTGTATTAGTGTCGGAACTGCCTACCGGAATCCTCTGCCGCAAGTGTGAAAGTACCCTAAGGCTTCACTTACATCTCAGTCATGGAGATCTGGCTCAAATGCTGGCTGCCAGCTGGACAAAAAAAAAAAAAAAGTTGCATGCAATGGTTTTTGTCAGGCAGTAACCCAGCATTTATGCCGGAAAGTGGCCGGATGACCGTCGGGCCTCATTACAGTCAGTAGGGTGAAGTAGACAATCCAGTATTGTCTGCTCTGTGCTGGGACAGCCTGAAAGATCTTCTTGACAGATGTGAACTCAGGACATCTATTGAATTTCCCCGATATACAGGGAGATTCTCTCGAAAAGAGGCTTTGAATATTCTGTAATAACTCTCAGTAGGATGAATAATCTGAACGAAACCACGTACAAAGTACTCCTTAGTATATGGATCTTAGACAACCCGGGACGCCCCCGCGACGCAGCAATGAGCTAGGTCCTTGGACAACATCCGTTTGCGACTTCCGGGTGTATACTCCCCTATCTCTTCACTCAGTCACTTGACTTCTCATCAGGATGTACAGTGTTGAGCAACACGTCTTCACGGTGTGATGTGTACCTAAACATTTTTGAACAGTTCGTGATTCAACTGGATGATTACAAGGCTACTTCCAGCATGATAGAGCAACGTGTCACACATCGGAAAGGAACATGGCACAAATTGAGTCCCTCTTCGGCAACAGAGTAATTTCAAAGGGACTTTGACCACCACGGTCGCCATATCTGACACCACCAGACTTTTTCCTTTGGGGTATGCTCACGGGAAAAGTCCAGATGGAGCAACGTGTCACACATCGGAAAGGAACATGGCACAAATTGAGTCCCTCTTCGGCAACGGGGTAATTTCAAAGGGACTTTGACCACCACGGTCGCCATATCTGACACCACTAGACTTTTTCCTTTGGGGTATGCTCACGGGAAAAGTCCAGATGGAGCAACGTGTCACACATCGGAAAGGAACATGGCACAAATTGAGACCCTCTTCGGCAACAGAGTAATTTCAAAGGGACTTTGACCACCACGGTCGCCATATCTGACACCACCAGACTTTTTCCTTTGGGGTATGCTCACGGGAAAAGTCCAGATGGAGCAACGTGTCACACATCGGAAAGGAACATGGCACAAATTGAGTCCCTCTTCGGCAACAGGGTAATTTCAAAGGGACTTTAACCACCATGGTCGCCATATCTGACACAACCAGACTTTTTCCTTTGGGGTATGCTCAAGGGAAAAGTCTATCTGAACAAGCCTTGTACTACGGAAGATTTGAAGGAAAACATAAAACGTGAAATTGCTGTCATTCCCCCTGACATGCATGCCGATACATTTCAGGAACATGGATCGCTGTGTCGAAGTACGTGGAACAGAGATCACTTCCAGCATTGCATGTAATGGAATTGATTACACACACGTCAAGATAGGTAGCATACGGTATATATTTTTTCCAATTGCTTTATCCTAATGGGAGTTACAAAACAATATTCGGGGCCTCTTTCGAGTGAATCTCCCTGTATTATGTCATGTGCACGTTTTGAAAATTTTGGTTTAGTTTCCACCATTTTTGCACATAATGCATCCGACACCATAACTGATACATCACCAATGTATCATGCTTGTATGAGAAATATGGCCACAGATGCAGTGAAGATTTTTCCACTCTTTTGTGTATGTGATAAGATAATTAGACAAAAATTGTTTCCAATTTCCAGCTGCTAGGTGTATAATTCCCATTGGTTGAGAATTGCCCTTTTCCTTTAGAGGGGAATTCACATCCTAAATGCAAAGGTTTGCCTGGAAGAGTTGAGCCCTGATACCCCCAATATCGAATGCGAGGGGGTTGGTGCATAACAAGTTTGGCACCAAACCAATAACTGACTAGCCTGCCCAGTAAATGATACCAGACTATTGCAACATTTTCACAAGCAGTAATAATTTTGGGAGGAATCTGTCTGCTCCTGCACAGGGTGTTATCCCACGCTCCTTTCTGCCTGGACACAGAACTCTGTGGCTGTTCAATCACAACCTTAGGACTATGTAAGCCCTGTGTGATAAACATGAAATAAGTAATCTAGTAGGACCAGGCATAATTACCCCCTTGCTAACCCAGGCCACCCGGGATGCTTACATAAGCCCTAGTCAATACCATAGATACGAGGAAACTTTAATGAGAAAGTGGTTGTCTGAAGCCACATTCTAAAATCACTTTCCTTAATGAGTAGACTCTATAAAGTGTGCCCTGAACATCTCCAGTAAAAGATACTGGATTAGGCCAACGGAAGTAGGCAAAAGTTGTGGGTGTCCGGAACGGGACCACCGATTAGATAAGTACAGTAGTTGGGGAACCTCAATTGTTGTCAGCGAAGTTCAGTTTGTTAGTTTTGCCCAGGTTATGCCTT